>NC_086365.1:12120154-12720154 GCF_036324505.1 Eleginops maclovinus
TTGTTACTTAAACTGTTTCTTTAAATATTTAATTTGTTTATTTTTTTATTTATCTTTTATTTTTAAAAAGGACAATTTTTCAGATTATGAATCAACTTTTCCGATTATTTTATTCTGATATTGGGACGAGATTTTTGTTAAGAGTTAAAACTGGCGAGATCAGAAAACAGCGTTACGTTACTGTAATCCAGGCTCAACTAGGAAAAGACACTTGCGGTAATAACATATCCAAAATTTCAGACAATATGTAGGTATATCAATATAAACAACATCCTTATTCAATGGCCCCTTTCCTACAATTAATGCTTTTTCCAGATTAGTTAAGTAAACTCTGAATAGACCGAGGTAAAACAAAGAAATAATGATATGAAATCTAAAATGCAGTACACATTTCTTAATAAACACACACAAAGGAACAGATGGGGTTTTTGCCACTGACTTCTTAAAGGCTCTGAGTAAAACCAACAACCTGTTACTGTGGTAGCTAATGGGGTAAGACAGGGAGCAGGGTAGATCTCCGGAACAGCTGCTGGTGAATGGGACAGCCCTCTGTGGCTGTGTGTCTGAATTAATATCGGCCGATATAGAGACTGCTGTAGTAGACTGCCAGGTGGATGCCAGGACACGCGTGCAGAGTTTAAGCAGCTTACAAAAGAGAGGCTGTGGGTTTTAGAGTTGTAAACATCTCATAAACGGTCTGTAGATTCAGCTTCCATTGAAATGTTTGTGTGTCTGCTTTGCTGTTTTTGATTGTATTGCATTTGTCGCATTAACAACTCCCATATTCAGACTTTAAAGGTACCTAAAATACTCTCTTAGGCTAGGGGTTCACCAGGAAAGAAAATGGGTGGATAGTAGAAGCAGTGACGAGACAAAAAAGCACCACCTAAAGAGACTCACACTTCAAAGACACATTTTTTTATGTCTGGCGTATAGAGAATTTAGAAAAGTTATTGAAAAAATAGGCATAGAGATTAGTTAGACTGCCCTCTGCAGGTCATGACAACCTACAGATTTAAACAAATCAGAGGAATAATGGTTTTCCTGAAGCTCCTCTTTACTGCGATTTTAATGGGTAACAATAAGGGGAAAGTGTTCTGCTAAGGGAGATAGTAACTAGAGCATATTTCACTTAGTTAAGGAAGAAAAATTGTCTACATAGTGAGCCATATTAGGACGGATTACTCCTTGAAAAGAGAGCTTTAAACTGTTCCCTGTAACAACTTCAGATAAACCGACCAGAAGTCCCTACCTGTCCTTGGTACAGTCCGGCGTCTTGAATGGTGCTGTCGGGTTTGTTGAGAGGCTCGAAGGTGTTGCTCATGTATCGGTTCCACAGCCTGGTCTCCTTCTCATCAGCGATGCTGAACAGCTTCCTCATCTCCTTCTCGATCATGTCTGCAAGAAAAGGCATCATTGTTATTGTACAAAATGAAAACAAGACAGTCGAGTTAGAAAATAAATCAGCAGGAGATTACCTCCACAGCTGGTCAGAACGTTTGGATTTATTTCTTGATGACATTTTTATTAGTGGGGATGGTTCTCAGTGGTGAAGAGTAAAATATGAAGATCTTATTTTAGGAAACAGACCACATTTTTTTTAAAGATATTTTTTGGGGGGCTTTTTCCCTTTTAATAGGATAGGAAAGTGGAGAGAGAGTCCGGGTGGGATCCGTAAAGGACCACCGGTCGGGAATCAAACCCGGGTCGCCGGCGTACGGTGTAGGTGCCCCAGTCAGTCGTGCCACTGCCGGGGTCAAACAGACCACATTTCTTCAGACATTTCATAATTGTTGAAGTCTTAGTCTACATATCCTCTTTACTCCATAGATATAACCATGTGTTGTTGAATCATGAAGGTTGTTGAAGTGAATATATCAGATATAACGTCAAAATGTATACATTTAGCATTATCATGAGCATAAAAACACACGCTAATCTGCTCCCCTCAAAACCAACAGAGTCCATGGACAGGAACAATAACTTTAACACCTGATTGTACGAAAAAGACGTCATTAAATCTCCACACAAAAAGAAAGAAACAATCTAGATAAAGAACAATTATACAAAAAGAAGTAACCACTGATTTTCCCACACATACTACTGCTGCTGCTGCTGCAGGAACCGGGTGACGTCTATCTGGATGTTGTTAAACACTATAGGTAATCTGGTAGGGAAAAGAAGGTATTTTAACTCGGACCTAAAGGAAGTCATCTTGGAATTTAGATCTACCAATCAGACGGTCAGTGGTTTGATCCCTGCAGTCAACATGTCCAAATGTCCTTGAGCAAGATACCTCACCCCAAATTGCTCCCGTAGGAATATATTGAAGTGTGTGTAAGTCAATTTGGATAAAAGCCTCAGCTTAATAACATGTAATGTAATGAACTCATGGAGGACACTCAGTTATGCAATCACACAGATGCTCCAGGGGGACTCAGACCTACCTATCGTGTCGGCTTTACTGAAGCGTCTGGTGATCACATTGTCCATGTTGCTGTCTTCACACAGCTTCAACTCCGTCAGGTACACCTCCACCTTGCAGTGCTTCACAAACATACCCTGTTCCACCACCTGGAGAAAGAGCACGGAGGAATTAATAACCATCCATACAATGTAAGATGATGACCAAAGTGTTGTAAACGCTGCATATGTGCAGAACCTAATATCCAATACTACACATATTTATAGTATTTGCGGAAATAGTTTGAAAAATAAACACAAAATAAACCGGCATCCTCAGGTTGACTCCCAACATTTTGAAGCTTCTTTTTTAAAATTAAATGTGTCTCATATCTGAACCACATTAAAAGACGTTAGCAAGTAAAAGTATGAGTCTTCAATCTCAAGATAAATCACTTCCTTTATCAGGAGGAAAAAGAGCCGCATCATGTTTTATATGCTTATCATGATACAAACTATTTCACACGGACAGGAGTAAACTAAATATGGCTCACCAACCATTTGCTGGTTATTCTTTAAACAAGAATTAGTCTGCTTCCCATCTCATGTACAAACACAGGAACATCACTGTTTTGTAATTCTTTAAAATGCTGACTCAAACAATAGAAAGTGTCAGGTAAGTTTTGCGTTGTACTAGCTTCTGTTTCTCACGATTCACAAAGACACTGTGGTGGTCTGGCTGCCACTCATCTGATAGAAGCAGAGTCAGAGTGCCTAAATTAGCAGCACCTCGTGGAAACAGCTGAGGGGTCCCAGCCTATTTATGACCCCCCTTCAACACATACACACACACAATTTCACAAATGAGAACCGCAATAGTCATGCACACACACAGCTCAGATTCTCTCCCCTCCCCTACAATGCCAAGATCCCCCCAGTGGGCCCATCCTACCCCTCAACGCAACACCCATGTGTTTGTAAACCCCGCACAAAAGCCCATCTCACGGCAGAATTTCTCTCAAATCAGAGCTGAGCCAAAACCCATTCACCCCACCCACTCCATTACTCCCAGTGTGGTATTGCCTCCTCTCAGAAGCTCTCAGGCTGTTCCTCTCAGAGTGACCTCAAGCAGCATTCCTCCACTTCAAAAAACAAGGACACGCAGGAACACTTCGCTGGTGTTGGCATATCACACCGGAGTACGACAACGGAAGGACACGTATCGCCGATCCTGTGACTACAATCCTCCTAAAAATCCTCTTTAAAACACTTGTGTTGCCCCCGCATCTCGGGATGACACCCACCGAAAAAGAGACAAAGAGTGTAAAAGGAGAGGAAAACTGATAATGAACCTCCTGCATGTTGTGTCTCGCGGATCGCTCCATGAAGCTTTTCTGTCATCCAGCACGTTGCCTGAAAATAGAAACCCGGCGGCCACCCGATACGTCCCACGACATACATGGCAAAATGGGAGGGTCAATGTAAGGGGGGGGAGAAAGAACGAGAGAGAGAGAGGGAACGGTAGAGATGAAGGGGGGAGAGGAACCTCTTCTAGCAGCCATGATGCCATGATGACTAGTGAGATTTGAAGCGGGGAATTAATACTGTAGGTGCTGTTCAGTTGTAGCTGCCATCATGGAGTACTTATAAATTGTGACCACACATGAAGCCATTCAGCAGGTGCTTCACTCTATAAAATGGAACGTACTCAAATAAATATTTGCAGTTCATGACAGAGATGAGTTAGAAACTGAAGGAAATTAATGAAAAATAACATATTTGTTTCATATTAATTCCCATGCAAGGTTAATATCCATTCGTTTAGCCTATTCTTATTACCAATAAAGAACTACAACAGCATTTCTCCTGGTTACACAAAAGCTTACGGCAAAGTATTCCCAAGGAAATGTTGGTCCGGATTGTCTGTTGCTATTCTTTTTGTTAAAAATGTATAATGAGCAGCAGGAGAGCCATGTCAATATAATCCAATATCCAGTTTATATTACAATTATGCAAGACTCTTCACATCCCGATCTCAAATGGCCATAATAATGCAATGTATTCTACCCAACACAAGCAATACTACGAAACACTACTGCAACACAAAAATCCACCATAGCTATATTGCACATTTGGATGTATTCTAAAAACAGTAAGAAGAACATTCCTCAACTACGAAATCCATTCATAAATATGAGCCTTACCTTGCGTGCAATTGGCTCCTGATTATCTGTCAGTCCATACCAGCTGACAAGCTTATTCCAGCCCTCTGTGGGGACCAGGATGTAGTCGAGCTCGTCGATGAGGTGCTCCTTGATGGCCAGCACGTCCCCATCTAGAGGTAAGGAGGGGATGGGAGAAAAGTTGAGAAACAAGCAAGCAGACAGAGAAAGGGGAAACCCCTCATTCACTCACAACAGTGACCCTGCACTGACTGTCTCCCACGACACAAAACACACAAAGGTTTGCTGGAGAGCTTTCCTGAAAAAAAAGGCATCTCTATAGAGTTGGTTAACAATAGTGATTGTTTCCCTTTTCCTCTGAACTCTTTGTTGCTCCTTCCAGAATAATAAACTATACTGAGCAGGGCTCTCTAGTGTGCCACACAGTGTTTACAAAATAACCCTAATTGGAAATGAATGTCTAGGGAGGTGAAGTTGTATTTTTCTTACCTCTAAGAAGACCGGAGTTATCAACTGGTCCTGGGTAGACATTCTGGTCACCCATCTGGTATTTGTCCCAACTGTCAAATCCCACATATTTCTTCCACTGTTTGAACCAGTGACTGTCCACCAGGTACCTGCAGAGAAGGAAATCAATATTACCATTAGAATACTGATGAAGCAAGATGAGACACTCTACTCAGTATGGATTGTTCAAAGGTGATGAAGTAAGCTAAACTAAGGCTTCCGAGTTCCTTATCTACATGTTAAATGGTGATAATAGGTATGCTACAGCAGGTAAACGCTACCTTGCTGTCAATACTCAGTAAACCTGACTGTGAGAGGCTAACATAACACAGATTGATAGGTGTAACAGTAACTTAGTGACTTCAGCTTGCAGCATGTCTGGCCAGCTGGCTCTGAGATTTTGACAGGTGCTTCTTTTCCGACTCCGCCCTGCTTCTGAAGTCGTCGGACGAACCCGGTGGCTGGCGAACCACTTACCATAGTGCTTCGGTCGGCTAGTCAATTAGCCATTAGCCTGCTAACTTAATCACTTAAATGAAATGCAGCCTCACTGAGCTGGTGTCATCGTATAAATAGCGACATGGACATTAGAAAGTAGCGAATATAACCACCAGTATGAATAATTTCACGCGTAAAGATATCCATCTTTCTCCATTGACAGTCTATTCGCTAGCGTTAGCTGAAGCTAGCTGACACACATGAAAATGACAGGGTCCCGTTAGCTAGTTTGAAGCTAACTGTCAACACGGCCCGTTTTTTATCCTTTTTGACGTTGTCAGCCTCGGCAGAGCAAGCCGAAGACCACGCAGTATCCTTGAAAAGGTTTCAGCTCAAGTCTTACCAAGTGTCTCCCTTTTTTAACTGTGTTTTCAACAGTGCCGCGACCTCTCCTCTCTGGGTATCCAGATCAGCCGCTCCTCCTTCCGCCATCTTTCCTCAGACATCACCCGCTGCATGGTGGGAAAGTGCGGGGCGTCACCGAGGCACGTTGTGAGTGACGCTGCCGTCTCAGCCAATCACCTGCCGGCTGACACTACAGCACAAGCAAGACACCGTGTGGTCAAATTATTCTAGAAAAATGCTTCAAAACTGCTCGATCATTGCGGTTTATTGATGTCTAGGAAGCTCTTCCCCTCCAAAAAACACAATACACCCACAAAAAATCTTAACCCAGCCTGGGGCATTTTATCATTTGATATTTAGGCTATTTTATACACTATGTATATACAGTATGTCTCTGTTTCTGTAGTATATCAATGTATATCAATGTATATTTCTCTTGCTATAAAACATTTTAAATAATCCAGACATTTTATTTTATGCATCTTTTCTACAGCAGATATGTTTATATTTGCTGTTTATTTTGTTATGTTATTATCTTCACACTTTATTACATCTTCAAATATTTTAATGCCTGAACACACTGAAGCGTAACAAAATAATTTCAATAAAGTATATCTTGTCTTGTCTTTTCAGAATTCAGTGCATAGTACAGTGTTAAAAATACCTCTATGCAGTCTTATTTTATTAAATACCAATTATCTAGTATGCTATTCCTGATCATACATGTTCTTTCCTATGCATATTTTCTGCATTTCGTTTCCTACGGGGAAAAACACAATAGGATGTAGGCACATTATGCTAAGTAAGCAAGGTCAACACCTGCTGTGCTCCATCACTAGCACTAATGAATGTGCAAGGAAAACATCATCATGGACACACCATGTCCTTATCAGTAAGTAAAAGGGAACTCCAGCGATTTACTTCTGCACTTTCATAAAACTGAGGGAAGACAGACACATTTAGGAATTTTTGCATGTTTATTTAAAAACATCCTTACAAGATTCACATTTCTTTGTACAGTCATATTATGTTACAGTACAAAATATGAAACTACATTGCATATGTCATGCTATTCCTACAGATATGCAGCGCTAATCTTTTCACTAACATTATATACTTTTCATTACACAATCTATTCACGTCAAACACTTCATTTTATATGATAATACAACATATGATACAAATATAGCACAGGAGCCATGAAGTTATGTCAGATACACAAGGACACTTCAAAAGGTAACACACAATAAATGCTTAACCTGTTTCATTAAAAAACCTTTTCAAACTGTTCGTTGAACCTGTGTGTCTGTCTCTTGATTTACCACCTCTTATTGATTCAATAACATAGTAACATTTTCAAAACGGCTGCCCTTGAATCAGTTTATGTACATTATCGGTGAATGGCAGATCGGAACAATGTATGGTAATGTATTCATAAAGTAAATATATTTTGTCCCTGAATAAATGCCCTTTTAAAATGTCTAAGTGATCCGATAATTTGTATTTAGTACCATTACTGTCATCCCTGACACACTGTGGCCTTTTATCTCCCGAGTCCACCATATCCGTTTTGCATTAAAGTACATGATGTCTCTGCCACACTTTTCACTATGGGGGGGCTCATAGGTTGGAGTCCATCTCTGAGACTGGGCAGTAGCCGTTTCGGGACGGTGTGGCTTCTCCCTCGGGAGCAAAGATGGCCAGTAACTTCTCCTGCTCCCTCTTGGTTTTGGGTAAAGTGTCCGATGGTGTGATGAGCAACATGATGCGCTGCAGAGAGATAAAACAATGTAAACAGGCTCCATTCTCGACCATTTATATAAATCAATAACGTCCAAAATGGGTTTAAGTCAAGTGACGTTTTGTAGAGATTTGGGACAGGAAGTCCAGAGATGGACTTTTTTAGACACTGAGTTCAAATGTAATGTAAATCTGATGAAAGTTCCTACGTTACAATCTCTCTCCAAACATACCTCTCTGAATGTCCCCGGGGTGGTGCTGATCTTGTACACCATCCAAAACGGGATGCAGACCATGGAGAAGAGAGCGAGCAGCCAGCCGATAGCATAGCCCCACCACGGGTACACATACTCGTTGTTGTACTTCAGAGGGGTGTATTTGATGAGAGAGAAGGCAAAGGTACCCTGAAGAGACAAACAGACCAGCATAAGTATTGGTGCAAAAGAGACACATTATTTTTTTCTGTATTTACATCATAGCTCATGCTCATAATTATTCAGATTTATTTTGGCCAATATATATATGTGCATAAACTGTGAAGGGAAACAAATCAAAAAAGTACAATCAGGGGAATAAATTTAGTAAATAAAAGTTAAATGCCACTAAAGTATTCCGTCCATATAGCCTAATATGACTAAAATCTTCTTACTTGCAGCAATAAAGAAAAGGTTGGTTACTCCATTACATCAATACATACTTAACATATATATAATACACTTCATTTTTGAGTCTAGAGATATTTTTTGTTAGAAACAAAGGGGAGGAGAATAGAGGAGAGAAGAGGAGAGGAGAGGAGAGGAGAGGAGAGGAGAGGAGAGGAGAGGAGAGGAGAGAAGAAGAGGTCTCGTTTTCTGTCATTTGTTTGTTGATACTCACAATGCATGTGGCTGGGGTGAGGAACAACCAACAGTACTTGATGTAAGGTCCTGGTCGGTAGCCAATCATGTCCTCAATGTTATCATAAAAGCGGTCTGCACCTGGAAAAACAAAATTACGAAATTTCGCCTTTTAACTCAGAGATCAAACTTCCCAATGTGTTAATAAGTATAAAATGAGTCGCCTTCTCTCAATGTTTACTAAGGAAGTAAAGCTTGTGTGAGCAGCTTACCATAGACCCATGCGATGCAGACAGTCTCGAAGATAGCCATGAAGAGTAGACACATGCCACTGGCTGCATAGTAATCAAAGAGCTGGAACACATACATCCCTCCCTACAGAAAAAAGAGAGATATAAAAAGTCATGATTATATAAGAAAGCTTGCATGCCAACATGTTGGAAAATAATAACTAGAACTGGTTTTTGAACTGCTCCTCGTGTTAAAACATTAACCTCCAGATGGGAGAAAAATAAAGGAAATGGCCAGAACAGAAATATTAAGAGGAAATAAACTCAGATTATTTTCTTTTTTTGGCAGTTTTACAAACATGATAGATTTTAAATAACATTTTTTGTAGTTTTAACTTAACACGTCTATTACGTTTAGTACATTGCAGGGAAAACTGGAAAGTCTAAGTTGTCATTATGAATAAATTGCCGTTGCAACCTGGCAATGTAAACCATGGACGGAGTAAATCAGGAATATAAAGATCTACTCTTATTACGTAGTGAATATCGGGAAATATATACATTTGAGAGACATTTGTGAGAGACACTGAAGCCCAAAACGAGAGACTTCAGACATGCTTAAATCTTACCTGACTTGCTCGTACTTACAAAAATGATGACTTGTTGACACCTCTGCAGAGCATTCATGTTTCCAGCTGTGCAGAGGTGAAACCATGTCAACTAGGTTGTAATCTGTCAAACTCTTTGAAGTAGAACAAGGCATCCTGTCCTGCATTATCCCTAAACAACCGTTGTATTGTTACTTTTACTGTAAAATGTATATTTGACAGGTAGTCTACAGGGTACCACTTTACAATAAGACTACCCTTATAAAAGATTCATAAAGGGTTTACAATTAGGTTATTAATTAGGTTGTAAACACTTTATTAATCATTTATAAACCAGTTCTAACAGTTACATACATCAACACAGGCTCACTATTTGGCAAGATGACTAAGTCTTATATTGGCTACCTAGCTTACTTGGCTAGCATCCTTGGTATCTGTTGTTCACTGAGTTGATTCTCCCCCCATCCATCTTGATGTTTTGTTTATCTCTTGTCTTATAAAAGCTTATTAATGATTTATAAAGTGTTCACAACCTTAATAAATGAATTACAAACTATTCGTAAACCCTTTATAAGGGTAGTCTTATTTTAAAGTGGTACCATCTTCAGTAAATATTTCACTGTCAATATGTAAATACTTTAGTTTTTAAGTTCTGTTTTATTATTTTCTATTTTGAGATGTTGTATTTTTTATTTTACGTGTTTATTTCGTACTCTTTTTCATTTTAACATTAGGCCTTTTTTACATGCTGCTATGAGGGGAAAAAAGTCCCCAATTGGGATCAATAAAGTATCTCTTATCCTATCTGTTAAAGAAAACACCTTTATGATGCAGATGTGTGTGTGTGTGTGTGTGTGTGTGTGTGTGTGTGTGTGTGTGTGTGTGTGTGTGTGTGTGTGTGTGTGTGTGTGTGTGTGTGTGTGTGTGTGTGTGTGGTCCCAGTGTGCGACTCCCCTACCTCCATCAGCATGACGAGGCCCACGCAGAAGGAGACCAAGGACACGCCGAGCAGGAAGAGCTCCCTACGGTTTTTGCGCCTGAACACAGCGGGGTACATGTCCACGACGGCCGTCACAAGGCTCTCGACACAAACAAACTGGAGGGAGGAGGGCAGAGGTGGGAGGAGAGGAGGGAGAGAAAGATCAGAGCCTTTATTCAAGTACTTATATGATGCTGTAAAAACACTCCTTTACAAGTTCTGCATTGAACATGCAATTATGGATAATGACACAAACAATTTAGAGTTTCTTGTTCTGTAACTTAATATTATACTACTTTAAGTGACAAATGTTATGAATTGGATGACGTACCTGGCTGTCAAGCCCCAGAAAAACAATCATGATGAAGAAGAGGGCGGCCCACAGAGGAGAGAAGGGCATCATGCTCACAGCGCGGGGGTACGCTATGAAGGCCAGCCCAGGACCTACACACACCAGAAAATGTAAGCAGGAGGAAATATAGACAGATTATTCTACTGTAGATGTCTTGAATGCGGAGGAAAGCCTCACCAGATTCTGCCACCTCTGAGATGGGAACGTTCTGTTCATAGGACATGAAGCCCAGGATGGAGAAGATCGCAAAGCCCGCCACAAAACTGGTGCCACTGTTCAGAAAACACAGCGCCAGGCAATCCCTGCAACAGAGAGCACATTTTCACATGAATGGGATAAAAATGTACCGTAGAATATTCATTATACCATAGTTTTCCAGCATTATGAAGCTTCAAACTCACACACATACATATTTGATGATCATTTCTGATGATGAAACACTGTTAAGGGTTATTTTAAGATTGAAAAACATAACTTTATTCCATAATGGACCAGCACATAATTAGGAATGTGTCGATATTGTTGACATACTTATAACAGTTGTTGTTGTATTTGTTGTAGCTTCCCAGAGCAGTCAGCGACCCCAGACAGATGGCGTAGGAGAAGAAGATCTGGGTGCCAGCATCCATCCACACCTTACACAAAAGAAAACATTGAAACTAAAGTGCGGCTACACATACATATATATTTAGCCATAGTACTTAAGATGATGTATGCACAAAGGTGCCATGTAGGAATTCACTTGCAAATGTATAATCATTCACCGGCGTAGTTGCAGATAAGTCTGTTATTTGTGTAATCATTGATTAACAAACCAAGATTCCATCAATAGAGAGGACCACCTGATTTTAACATGAGACAAAACCGGTTTGAGATTACGCAATACAACTAAAAATAGTTGGTTCTCACTCAATTGTATCAAGATGGCAGGGAAGGTAACAAAAGCAGGTATTTATTCACCTTGTGTCGAGGCTTACTTTAGCAGATCATAACAAATAAGCGTTAGATTTGATCTGCACATGATCTGGTTGAAAAGGAGGCCAATTATTTCTATGGATGACAGTTATTGAGCAACAAAAAAAGGCCAAAATTCGGTTTATATTAAGATATACTGTGCTGATTTATGTTTAAAGATATGATGTAGTCCATGGTTGTATGTCAAGAAGTATTTTGCCTGTAATTGAATTTTTTTAATTTAATGGGATATTTCTACTCATCATATTGGGTGTTATCTTAATTGGGGTTCTATTACTGATGTAAAATAAATACATGACACGCACACTTATGTATTTAGTACGAATTATAAAGCTGTCATGTTGACTTAAAGACAGATACACACATATAACCGACCACATGACCCCGAGCAGAGAAAACAAAAAAACAGATGAAGTGTTTTGAGTAAAACAAGGGACTGTTCTGATGGAGTTAGCTTTAGTCGAGTTAGTTAAAGCTCATGTTTACAGTCCCAGTGATGTCCTGACCTTCCATTTAATCCCTGCAGTGCCTGCCTCTTTCATGGAGAGCAGATGGACCCAGCAGAAACTGTGCTCCCCAGCAGAGAACCATGGGATACCTGCATCTGCTGCGCCATCGCACACACAGGGATCTTCTAAAGGCCCTCATCGGGAATTTGTAGTTCTTTGTACGGTTAAGGGTCTTCATTTCTGTGGTTTCTTTGTACCTGTGGGTCCGCAAGTCGACCCAGGTCTGGATAAAGGTAGAACTGGATTCCGATCCAGGCACCAGGCAGGGTTAGCCCTCTGATCAACAGCACGATCAGCATCAAATAGGGGAAGGTCGCAGTGAAGTAGACCACCTATATAGACATACAGCAATGCAAACAAATAAAGAAACATGCCAAATAGAACAAATAAATACCAGATGTCATCCTTCAAGTACCCTAGAAATGTCTTTCCTCAAACTAAATAAAAAAGGTCACCGGGTCACTGACCTTTCCCGTGGATTTCACCCCCTTCCAGATGCAGAAGTAGCACATGACCCAAGCGATGAAAAGACACAGGGCCAGGTCCCAGTTCAGAGAGCCCATGTGGTCAAGGCCTGGGGAAATCCTCAGCGCTCTCCTCCTGCAGAGGCAAGGACGGAAACAAAGAGATAATGCATGGCTGTCATTTCACAGAAGGAGCGTATCGCCAAGAGGAAAAATCAAAACTCACTCCCAGAACTCCAGGACAGGAGAGGTGGCATTAGGGTTGATGACTTGGTTGATTGAGCTGTTCCCTCTCGTAAACTCCAGGCAGTTTTCTGCGGAAAAAGAGCAAAATGTTCTTTACATATTGACAAAAAAATGGTGGAGCTTCACGAGGAGTCTGCGGTTCTTAGGCTACCTGTGTTCCACGTGTTGTTGCACGACGACCAGGCCAGGTTCCAGGAGAAAGAGAAAGACAGGTAGAAAATCCCCCAGGCCAGAACAATGATGTAGTAGAAGTTCAGAAGAGCCACTATCACCTGCGTGCCATAGCCAAGACCTGCAGAATAACCAACAAAAATAAATAACACTTATTCTATGATGTGTTTGTATATCAGAAGACATTGAGGATTGACTCTGAGGTCTTTATGGCCTTGTTGAGCATTCAGGTCCTTATGTTATGGTTTCACAACCTTCTTTGCCAGGATCCAAAAATCCACTGTAGCTTACTCATTGAGAAATGTGTATGTTGAAGACCATTACAAAACCTTCCCTATGTCCTTCCCTAAGCTCCTGCACTTTGCCCTAATGTTATAAACCTTCCCTACCCACCTTCAAACAGAGGACTGATTTTCCTCCAGCAGGTGATGCCTCCCTCGCTGGTGTACTGGCCCAGGGCCGTCTCCAGGAAAAAGACGGGAACGCCACAGGTGAACAGGAAGATCAAGTAAGGGATGAGGAAGGCACCTGAGTGAAGAGACACCAAAGGATTCTGGGTTAGAGCTTAACTGCTGGTGACTGCTTTAGAGGCCAGAGACGGAAAATGCTTTGTATACCATATTTTTGGTTGCATAGTGTAATTGTTGGTACAGTTTGTGGAGTACAAATATCTCTTGTGCCATTTCAGGAGGGGCTGAAACCTTTCCATTGGACACTAATAAGGCAGGCAAACATTACATTTTTGACATATTGCAGGGACAATTACGTGGGAGGTAAATGACAGAAACAAATACCCATGTCTCATGTGTTCGGAAGTGGTTTTAATACTGATTTAGGCCACAATTGGCTCAAATGCATCACCACTCCATGTACCAAAAAACTAAAGACCTTCATATGTTTTTCCTTACACACAATTAATGTACTTTGTGTTAAAGTACATGAAATAAAAATAACAATAATGATGATTTATTCCCTTTTAGGACTTGAGGTCGCCCCTTGTGGTTGAAATGAGTATTACAAAAACAGACACTTTTTGTATTCAATGAATTATTAAAACTATCCTGGCTAAGGATCACCGCCCAGTCTTCAACAATCATGGATACTCATTAAGATTCTCTTTTTTCTCTGTTTTCTGTATTTTAATTCAATTTGGAGTTGTTGGAGGACCTTATCCAGTGACATTTTTTCTTAAGTTTATATCTCATGTAAATATCGAAACTTAATGAGACAACCTTCAATTGAATAATTGTTTGCAGAAATTAAATTCTAAGATAAAACATGGGTTGTCTTACATCCTTAAAGTCAAGAAGCCTTGGCGACCATTGACCCAGAGGACATGGGGGCAGAGCTAAAATCTCAATACAACCCAGGACCTCCTTTTGGCAGCACATATGTAGACCCAAATACAAACGTAGCTCCAAAAGCTGAAGTCAATCTGCGTCCCTTTGGACAAATTCACATGCTAAGCCCCCTGCATGTGGAGTATCCTTTAGAAATATGCAAATCGTAAGGAAACTATACAAGCACATGATAATGATTCATGGAGAGAGTCTCTACCTCTACAGTACATTACCTGTTACTGAGTACATATTACCTGTTCTAAGTTTTTGCTGTCTATAACTTTAAATCCTGCTGCTGTTATCATTGTACCACCGTTGAAGTATTTTGATTGACGCCTATGTAGTATTCAATGTACAGGAACTACATGAAAGAATACATGCATGAATTCATCTGAACTCTCAATGAGAACATGCACTCAATGGCAAGAGGTACTGGGGGACTTATAAGGAGACATTTTAAAGACACATCTTTTGTTTACATGTACACCTGACGTACTTCCACTCTCTTTCAAGCATTTTGTGTCGATGCCCCGTCGGGTGTCCGAGGATATTTGTCGTGCTCAGATTTCCGCCTCTCCGCAGGGACAGCTGCTGAGAGCAAGGAGCAACAACAGCTGCCTGACCTCGATCGGCGCTGAACTCTGACCCCCGCCACTCCATGGAGGGAGAAAGAGGGTTGACCGATATGACCACCTACACAAGCATGCCCAAAATTTTGATAACTGGATATATTTGACTTCTTTCATCTGAGCTCAATGTTCGACAGATGATGTTGGCTTTTGCATGTTCTTACCAAAGACTGTATTACATTACACAAAAGGATACTTAACCCGTAGACAGGACTACTGCTGCAAATTGGGGTTAAGTATCACCGCCAAGGACGAAGGACAATGGTGACTGCTGGGATGAAAACAATGATCCTCTGATTAGTGATCTGATGAGGGGCTCGTACAGCAGGACCTCACTAAAAAACCTGAACCGTTGACTTTAATTAAATGTTTTCTTTATGGTGAACTGTATCAGGTTAGTTAAAAGCAATAATATTAAGTGTAAACAGGTTAATAGTATTGCTTTCAACTGACCTGATACAGTGATGTGAAATCTGTTGACGTGATACATTTAATTAAAGTCATTTAGTGTAAAAAAAGCAGCATGCTTGGACTCATTTTACATGCAAATCCATATGCTATGTTTTTAATTACACCTCCCGTCATTGCTGGCTGATAATTGATGATGTGAAAGAAAGTTCCAGAGCAAACAGACATCCTTTCACCCACTCGTTTCCCACTAACCTCCTCCGTTCTTGTAGCAGAGGTAAGGGAAGCGCCACATGTTGCCCAGGCCGATGATGGAGCCGGCGACCGACAGAATAAACTCGATCTTGCTATCCCACTGGCCCCGCTCCTCCATCTTCTCCTCCGATGGGGCCTTCTGGACCTTGGCCATGGTGCCATTGGGGATGCCCGCTTTGGCAGCGTCTCCTACAAACCGGGACAAACAGAAGAGTATTGCCGCAGGTTTAAAGGCTCGTTTGGGTGGTTTTTACTTCCAAGATTAACATTCAAGATTCCCTGAAGCCAGGCACTAAAGACAGCGAACAGTTCCAGCTGCAGGGCGGGGCAACAATAATGTAGTTTTAACCGATAAGAAAAATGGTATAAGAAAAGATGCATGCACGTGGAGTCCTTTTTAACTCATGCGAAAACCTGGATGAATTAGTATGCAACGTATGATTGGATAGTGTAGCTTCTTGTTAACCAGCTTTGTAAATCCCTGTTGTTTTAAATTCTCTCTTCTTTTTTTTGTCTGATTTTTGTTTTGCAGCTTTTAAAATTGTACCTTTTTTTATTCTGTATTTATTGCTTTTTCTCTATTCTATACATGTGTGTAATGTCTGTTGCTGGAAGAACAGAATGCCAATTAAAAAAAGGATCACATTTATAAAACACACACACACACTGAACATTTTGAGCTTTGTGTTCATAAAAAAATGTCGGTTTTAAAAATGTAATCCATAAAAATAGAATGATTTAACATAGACTTTAATGATTACCTTGGAAACCTGCAATGAAATCAACAATCTGTCTTTATATATTAATAAGAGAAAAGGGAATACACCTAAGCAAAGGGATCCAAATGCACCTCAGAACAAGTGTGCAGCAAAATGTGCATGTACAGCATTTTTGCAGTGAAAATCAGCAGGTAATCAATATGCAAAATGACCTCAACAACTTACCTTTCATTGCAGTGTCACCGGGTCTTCTCTGTATCTCTGCAGCAGTCACTGGAGGTTTATCTCTAAATGCTCAAGTTTTAGGATTTTAAGGACTGGAGTGAGGGGTGGGGTGGTGGTGGTGGTGGTGGGGGTGGGGGGGGGGGGGTTGTAATGCTAAACTTAGGCCAGCCTCTTTCTTTTCTGTGCCTTTCGTCTGCCCCTTTCCGAGCAAAGTACATCACCTGTCATGAATCCATTCTTAAAATAAAATGCAACATAAGAGCCCAATTGGATTATTTGGGACGATGTTGCTTCAATAACAGCTGCAATTTTCCACCTCCACTGTATTCCAATTAAGTCATGTAGATCTTTCTTAATAATAAGGTCCAGTTTGGGGATTTCTCGCCTAATATAGTATTTCTCAATTTCCTGCCAGAGGTCAAAGTTTTCGCTGCTGAAAAAAGAAAATAGGCATTTTGATGCACTGATGGAAGAAACCAGTGGTGGAAAGTATACCTTTACTCAAGAACTGTACTCATGTATATATTTGATGTACTTTACACAAGTATTTTCATTTTATTTGACTAACATCTACTCTACTACACTTTGGAAGCTGTTTTCGTCATTTTTTACCTTTTCATTTTCTAGTTACTTATGAATTAAATCGTTTTACTTTATTAAATTTGGTATTGATTAAACCATCCAACATTATATTTAAGTAACTAAAACCATGAGTGGGTTACAGAAATTAAATTGGCAGCAATTTTGTTATATTTCCACAGTTCCAGCTTCTTAAATGTGAAATGTTTTTAGATATTGTTTGAGATTTCTCTGCCATGAGTTCTTTTACTCCTCATACCTTGAGTACATTTGACCTAATATGGTACTTAAATACTTTGTGGATGCAGTACTCGAGTAATAATTGAGTATTTGTACAGTGTAGTGTTAGTACTTTTACTCAAGTAAAGAATCGGAATGCTTTTGCCACCCCTGGAAGAAGCTGACGAAGAATGGGGAGAAAGACATGAACAAATGGACCATAAGCAATGCTGTATCGAGATGGTTATTACCGCCTTTGTGATCATTTGGAAAAGCCAACGGTCGTACATTCCTCTCTCAGGCAGGGGAGGCTACACAACAGCAGGCGATGAAGATGTTACGCAATCAATTATGTCCCATTACGGTTCATTGTGTTGATGTGTTGCTGCCCCTTGTGATCACATACTTCTAACTCGGCACATTGACAGAGGTGAGGGACCCGACGGAGGCAAAAGCAGCTCCGGTCAGTTCGCACCGGATTTCAGTTGGCTGAGTTAGAAGACACAAAACCCCACCCACCTCCTTCCTTTTTGGTGTTTATATATTCATGGGCAAATCATAGAAAATGTTTGCTATTTTTTAAATTGTTTTGCACAAAATGCATGTTTTACCCACTTATAATGAAGGGGAATTCATATTCAACCCACACTTCTTCCTAGTGGAGCGCCACAACATGCCAACACATGTCTCCCCTAATTGAGCTTAATGAGCAACACAGGAAATGTGAAGATTAACTTAGATTCAACCTCGGTGACATAGAGGTCACGGTTGAGGCCTAAGAATTTGACCCGCCGATCATCCTGACGCTTCAGCAGAGTCAAGGACACAAGAGCTACACGTTACATATTAAAAATGTCCCTTTATAAGTTTGCAATACTCAACTAATCTCCATTTCCTCTTTAAGACAAAAACCAGGAAGTTATTCGTAACATTTTTCCTTAAAAAAACAGAGAAATAAAGACTTGTTCAAATAAAAATAACAAACAAATGCATCACAATTATCCGTCATTTGACTAGGAATAGTTTATTAAAGGTGAGAAAAAAAGAAGAAAAAAAGCCACAATCCGTTTTTTTTTAATCGCGTAAAAGTATGTACATTATAAATAATTCCACTACATTACAACCGTTTGTGTTGGCTAGTCTGGAGTCCTACGTATTGAGATGTTACCGAGGGGCCAGGCTGGGGTGAAGGGGAGGCGGGTGGGGGGGGGGACAGATCAGGGTGTCCTGTAAAACATAGACTGGGGACACGACTGTTTATTTGCACTGAATACGACAGCTGGAGGAAGTGTTGGACTGTAAGAAGGTGCACCCGAGGATCAGGAAGTAGCTGGTGGGCGTTTCTACACCTAGAGCTGTTGCAGGAGGACTACGTCTGGTTTTGCTGAAGCCCCTCAGAGAAACTCTTCTCCTCGTCCTGAAGATGCATCTTCTTTCTTGTGCTCTATCACCCGGACAGTTACAGTCTTCCAAACTCTCAAAGTTGTTGGACATTGTGTGAGGTACAGTATTCAATCTCAGTCCTAGAATGTTCTGTAAGCGCTAACTGCCCTGCTGAGGCTCTTGCTGATGTGAGGCTGCTGGGTGTAGTAGAGTAGGCGCGTGCGACCACGACGCCACGACGGAAGATGACGGCAGGCTTTGCACACTGCACATTGATGTCGACAGCACTACGACGCTCTCCTCCGCCACCTCCTCCACCGTGACCCCTAAGTCTCCCCCACCGGCCTTCCGGATGCAGTCCACGCAGACATAGTCCTCGTTCTCGGCCATTTCGCACGTGACGCCCACACACACCTGGTGGAACCACTCGTCGCAGCCGCCGTCGCACTGCACCCAGTCCACCTGGATACACACACACACACACACAGGAACCATGTAAGCACAATAACATCCCAGTAAGACAGAAGTAGGAGCGTCTTTAGCTTCTGTACTTTGAGTTTTGCAGTGACATATTTTTGTACGCCGAACTTATCATCGCATCGCATCAATGTCATCTTGATTTCAGTAAGGACCAAACAAAGGAAATATTAGGACAACTGTTTTTTTTAAAGCACGCGGCACAGATTAGGATAAAGAAATGCGTAGGTCATTTTAAATAGTGCACGTTAAAGCTGCAAGTCTGTCATTATTTGATTGATCTAATGTACTGGAGTAAACTGGCCAAACACTGATGGCCTGTAGATGAGCTGGTGTGTTATACACCACCAACAACCGGGAGCCGTGTAGAATAACAAAAATAACTTAAGTGCACTTTTAAAATGACTAAATATCCCATAGGTTGGAATGTGAAAAGGAAACAGCCGATGTAATACTCTGCATGTCAATAACAATGCACGACTGTTAATCATCCCAACATCAGGTGTAGTCAGTTCCAGTTGGGAGCAGCTCCTTCCTTATTTCACCATCTCCACCCCACCCATTGAAGTGCAAGCCTACCAGTTCCTCCGCTCTGATTGGCTGCCCCGTGGACACTCGGGGGACGGAGACTGGCCACTGGTTAACCTGTCGGAAAGTGTCGGAGCGCAGTGCTGTCTCAGGAGCGCATCAGTGTGTCCTGTTAATACGTTATGTGTAACTCTCCTTAAGGTGTTCCAGTGCTGTTATCAGCTGTTGATATTCAATACGTTTCACGAAGTTCATTTGGAAAAGTGTTTGTTATTAACTCAGCAAACAAACGGAACCAGTGTCATCCACCTCCAGACACGAGGGTTTACAACAAGCGTCCTGTGATCAAAGCGTCAACCAGAATTTTCTGCCTTTCTTCCTTGTTAAGCGGGGATGTAACTGCAAGGGTCAGGAGGGATCTAACGGACAAGGTCAACATCCCAGCAGGGTTACATCTCAACACCAATTGTATGGGGTCAGACTGCATTACATCATGCAGAATAAACGCATATTAAAGACACCAATAGTGGGAGGCAGTATTGTTACGCCTTTGAACATAGGGTGAGCTTTTTAGTAAAGAGGGGAAAGCCAAGCCTTGTGCACTTGTGTGTTAAAACAAGATTCGCTATTATCAATCTGTGGTTGTCATGTCCAAATGTAAATGAATGTTAACTCATTTGTACATTCATAATACAAATGGCTTAAAAAAAATGAAGACAAGAGTTTAAAAAATTGTAAATTAAGAGATAAATTGTTAGAAAAAAGAAATTTCGACAATTATTAGATTTTTCTGAACAGAAATCTCAGCTTTTAGCTACTTCAAGGTCAGGATTTGTCATCTTTCACTACATCACAGCACTGCAAAGCAAATGTCTTTTGAGTTTTAGACTGTTGGTTAGACTTTGGAGACATCACCTTGGGCTTTGGAAAACTGTGTTCTGCATTTCCTTTGACATTTGATAGACCAAACTAAAATAATTGCAGGACTACGCACACATGTAAATCAGAATAAATTGCAGCATTTTTTGACTCAGTGTGAAATGAGTCAGCAGAATATGCCTATATTTGATAATCCTGAGATAACTATTATTTACTAATCCATATTCCCAGTATATACATGGCTCTAAATGAATATTCGAGGAAAAATATATTAAAAAAAATACTGAACTTTTAAAAAGGTGTTCAGTCACGTGGCGACCTATGACCTCTGTAAATTACTAAACTGTCGCTGTGTTTATCATTCATCTACGATTCCCCCTTTCTGCCTCTTGACTGCAACACACTCTCAATGCTTAGCGCTGAGATTGTGAGAAAATCCGTTTTTTCAGATCCAAAATTAGGGGAAATATTTGTTCCTGAAGGAGTCCTCACCTTGTCTTTGCAGGGTCTCTGGCAGGTCTTGGAGGCACACACAGCGTTCTCGTCGTTGGAGTCCTCCGCCCCGGACCAGTCATACTTGGAGGGAATGTCGAGGATCTTCTTCTCCTTCCTCTTCTCCAGCCCGTCCCTCATGGCCTCGGCCTTGGCCACCAGCTTCTCCTTCCTCTTCCTCTCCTTCTCCTCCTTGGCTAAGCGCTTGGCGATCTGCTTCATCTCCCGGTTCTTGTCCAGGTTGAGCTTGAGCTTTTTCTTCTTGGGTTTGACCCCGAGTCCCAGTTCCAGACCCACCCGTTTCAGCTCTTTGTTCTTGCCTGACCGCATCTCGCCCATCACTGAACCCCCACCTGCAGCGGCGGCGGCGGCCATCAGCATGTGGTGGTGCTCGGCCCGCTCCAACTTCCGCTTCCTCTTCTTCTCTGAGTCTTTCAGCTTGAGCTTCAGAGGCTTCTCCATCAGAGAGTCGTCGGGCTGTGGAAAAGGAAGAAATTAGATAACTGTTTTCATTTCTAACTTTGGCATGATTTCCCATCATTTATAGCCACATGCATCTTTTAATAAAAACCCTTAATCACAACCAATAGATTAAAACCCAAAGCCAGTCATGACTCAGCATTTCCCCAGGCTGCATAATGCGTGAGCTCCCTACCTCCATGACCTGCAGGAATCTCTCCTCAGACGGGGGGTGTGTGGCTTGCAGGATTCTCCAGATGTGCTGGGTCTCATCCAGAGACACCTCCAGCAGGTCTCCCAGCATCATCAGCTCCTCCAGCTGGGCCTTCGCCTGCGAGGACAGCTCCAGCACCGGCGGTTCCAGGCTGCGAGGGACCAGGGGGGTCTTCCTGGGCTGCTTTCTGGGCATGCCCATGTCTGAAACGTCAATATTTTTGAGTGTGACAGGATGAAGTCCTTTATATCAGAGCAAATCAACAAAATTGTAACCGTATGTAAAAGAAAATGTATCAAAATGTAGTTAGTTAGTTTTTTGGGCACAAAAACAAGAGAGGGCGTGAGTTTAGGGGCTCAGAGAAACAGAAATGCTCTTAAATGTGTTCTCACTTTGTACGCAGGATTTGGAGGCAGAGGAGTACGCGTGTTCTGCGCAGAAGGACTGCGTGGCGGCCGGCCACATGTGACTGACCACCTCTTCAGATTTCACAGGAATCTCCTCATCGCAGAACAGGTAAGGCTTCACCTCACCGGGGTCCTGGAACGAAAAAGACACCATACAGGGAAGAATGTGAGGCAGAAATCTTGCTTTTAGGGGATTTGAGCAACACCGCTTGCCTCACATACCTTCATGTCGTAGCCGTACGTCTCCCTGATGTCCTCGTCTGAGTCCGTCTCTTCATCGTCGTAGTCCACGGACTGGCGAGGTGAAGCGGCTCGACTGAAGCCTGACTGCTGAAAAGTCTGGATGTGGCCCTGAAGAAAGGACACAAACACACACACATATAGATTTAATGTCTCCGGTGTTTCTTATATTTGAGGAGATACTTGATGTGGATATCCCGTATGGTCTGTGTACTAGATTCAAAAAATAATGATCAGACTTTATTGATTCCCGGGAGAAATTGTGTTATGTTCCAGGTGCTCCTATTATATAATGGAAAATAAGCATAAACAGAAATTGTAAGAAAAATACAAATCAAAATATTTCTTTTGTAAAAGTTTGTGGAATAAACTACAAAAATAAATAAATAAGACATTTGGAAAATAAATGTACACTACAATATGTAACAACAGTGTAAATAATAATAATAATAATAATAATAATAATAGGGATCAACTATTAAATGTGTTAAAATGAAAATGTATTTTAAAATGTTACAAAAATGTAATGTTTTTATAATATACAAATTCAATTCGATTTTTGAATTTTTTTGGCCACATACAGGGACAAAAATATCCTTATGCTTGACACATTCCAGAGTTGTAATTAAAACATGTTCAAATACAAAATAATAGGTTCGCTATTCACAGTTATTCTTTTTCAAATGTATGACTGTCAGTAGTGTCCTGCGGTCTATTTCATGTTTACACATTAGTGCCCCCTTGTGGTGATCTTCCATACCTGCATCCTAGACCCTTGTACTTTCTATTCCGATGCAGTATTTCAGTGTAAAACCCTGTAAAGTACCTGTAAATCCGGGTTGGCAGCAGCTTTCTGCAGCTCTGCGTTGATGATCTTCTCTGTTTTCTCCCGGGCAGCCTGCTCCACCATGCGCTGACTCAGCACAGACAGCTTCGCCAGGGCTGAGGACAGCTCGTCCGTGGCCAGAGATTGACGCGCTCGATCCTGATGGGAAAGTTAGACCAGAGTAAGGACGGCTCTTTAGTAGGGAGGTGCTCAAAATAAAGCAGGGGACTGCTGTAACCTGAGAACTTTGTCCATGCATACCTGCCAGCTCATCGCCCTCTCTGTCAAACACTGCAGGGCTTCTCCTTCTGGAAGACGCACCGGCAGCTTCTGCAGCGACACCAGCAGTGACAGGATGGTCTCTAACCTCGGCCTCCTCGACCTCTGACACAGCGGACACAGGAATTTGGAGTCCTTGCTGTTGCTCTGCCAACCCACACCTGTCTTCTTCTGTGTTCCCGTTTTGGGCAGCGGCACGCAGGCTCCGTGGAACCAGTCCTTACAGAGCTCGCACTGCAGCATGAAGCCGCTGGCCGTCTTCCGGCACAGGCAGAACTTGACCTCCTCGATGCGGTCGGTCATGGCCATTTTGGCTAAGTTCGCGGCGCGGAGCGAGTGGATGGACTCCACTTCTTTATGCTCCTTTGATTTGAAGGCCGCTACGACGGTGGAAGGTTCTCGCACCTCCTCCAGGCTCTCCTCCAGGTCGCTCAGGGCGTCGGGGTCGAAGCCTCCCCTCTCCTTCTCCATCAGCTCCTTCACGCGTTTCCTCTTGCTCTTGCTGTTGCCGTAGATGCCGATGTCAACGCGAGGACTGAGGACCTGTCAGAAAAAGATAGGAATATTTAAGATTTGTAAATCTGATAGTCAGGTTCAGGTTATTCTGTGTACCCGCAGGTAGATTTGGTTTGCAGATAAAAGACAAAGGATCCATTGTGACACACTTTCTAAAAGAACACAGACAAAAGCACCCCCTGTTCGATCACATCTAAAAACAACTATTTTCCTGGTGGCCCACCTGGAGCAGTGTGTAGGTGGAGTTCTTCTTGAGGAAGGTGCGCGCAGTCCTCTCCCTCCAGGCTCGAGCCGAGGCCACCTGAGACTCCACCTGGGTGAGAGGGTCGAGCCGGACGGGGATGGAGCGACCTCTTGCCAGTAGACTCTCCAGCTGCTCCAGGTAGGCGAAGCTGCTGCCACTCTGAGAGGTGGAGAGACAACAGTAGAGTTGTTAGAGACTCTCAATTCCAGACCCTCATGACTTTAGATTGACAGGTTCTTGTACCTGAATGGCTTCCACTTTCGACGTCCACTCCTTGGCCTTCTGCAGGGCCTCACGGAGGGCCAGTATGTTAGGGAGGTACGCTGGGATGTTCCTAGCTTCCAGCACGATGCTCTCCAAGGTCACCATGCTGTGTCGAGGCCTGGGGGGGTTATTAGAGACAGACAGGCAGGCGATTATCAAGTATGACTATTTATAATTAACTACTTTTTTGGAACTAGCACCAGTTAATTAGAAACAGAACACTTAGGTATTAAAGGCAATAAAAACATCAAATAAAAACCTAACAGTACTACAGGAGAAAGTGCAAACATCCCCATGAAGTCTTTTGCGAATGTGTTACACATGCACCCTCACCTGGCCTGCAGGCACGCGCGGGCCTTGTCCTCCCATCTCTCGGACACGGTGAGGATCTCCTGCAACTCGGCCATGGCCTTCTCCACAGCGTGGTGGGGGGCCAGGCTGACCCCTGAGTCTATCAGCCTCTTCATCAGCTCCAGGGTGACGCGGTGAGGCTCTGCCAGGGTGATGCGCACCTGGGAATCACAATCAGTATAGCAATATTTTAATTATCCCAGGGGAAATTGGGTTCGGTGATAGATGCTCTATTTTCAAGATAAATCAATGAAAAAATACATTTAAAAAACAAGAATATCAATATTTATTTTATACAGAACATTAAAAGCTAAATGAAAAATGTGCAACAAAAATAAGAATAAAATAAAGGTATTTAACAAAGGAATAAAGCAAAATGTGTGATGACGTTTTAAAAAAAAAGTATACAAACAATAGAAGATAAAAGTAAAAATGTCCTACAAGATATAACATGTCATTTCAAATAAATACAGTGGTGCATTATAAGTTCAAAGAATGCTGAGAATCACAGTTAAAAAAGGATGATGGTGAAATAAATCCTAGAATTAGGGGAACACCTACAACATCTACCGAGTCAAAGCACACAGCAGGTTGTGATCTCACCTCATCCAGCCAGCGGGCCTGTTGCAGCTCCTGCTTGAGTCGGGGCAGCTCTGGCAGCTCCACATCCAGACCGCTGCCTAGATCCAACAGTGCCTGCAGCTTGGAGGAATCGGGCATCTCGTCTGACAGAGCCACCTGGGCTCGCTCGTGAAAGTCCTCCACGTTCTCCAGTAGCTCCTGGAGGAAGAACGAGGTGGAGGTTTCAGCAGTTGTTCATTAGTTTTGATGGTGAAACAAGGGGGAAGAGGCCTGGGTAAGCTTATATGGTATCAAGGGGGACTCACTTTGACTTGTCGGGCCTGGCTGATGATGCAGGGCAGCCTGTAGAGCTGATCCACAAAAGATTTGAGCTCATCCACCGTCAGTTTGGTGCGATTTCGACTGCTCTCAGAACGCAGACGGCTGCTGCACACACGAGGGAGACGTACAGGTTCAACTTTAATTAATTATTCCAAGTATTAATTTACATTAGTGTATTCTAGGTTATCAGTAAATTCCTTTTCTGCTGGATGACATTAAAGATCTGTGTATGAACCTCCACTGACCTGTGCCTTTGCTTGCGGCTGAGCAGCAGCTGAGCTACAGAGGAGCACGTCTCCGCCTCTTTCACCATCTCCCTCAGGCGACGGAACAAAGCTTTCTCGGGGTACTTCCTGTCCTCTGCATCCTCCAGCAAGACCTTGAGCTCAATAAGATCTAGGAGACACACAAAACAATCATCCAATGGCGGAATAGAAATGTGCAACATGTACACATCCCGTAGTGCGATTTAAGTGTCAAACCTTTCTTGTTTTTCTGGTCGGCAGCCAAGGCCTCGCTGACCCTCTTTGCCCAGGTGTCGAATGACTGAGCTCGGGTCTTGACCCCGTACAGCATGGCAGGAAACTCCTCCAGGTCATAGCGATACCTGAAATACATCTAGCACATGTCAGCATCAAAATACAGTTTGTGTGGTCATGTAAATGTGGAGGACATAACAAACACTTCCTGACTATTTGCTGAACATATTTTGTTTTATTACGGTTTGGGTAAATACTAGTTTATTATTGCTCAACTTGAACCTTCAGAGGTCTGCTATTTGCAGTGTAATAGGCAGAATAATATGCAGCGAGTAAAGAAAACTATCCCTCATTTATCCCTCACTTATAAAGACACCGTGCAGCACATTAGCAAACCAACACGTCTCTTACCGGAGACACTTGTTGCCGAGGGGACAGTCACAGAGATCTGATGCATGCGTGAGACAGACCAGCCTGTCGGGGCTGCAGGAGCAGGTCAGAGCAGACAGGAAACACGTCGTCTTGCACTTGTAACACTGGCGCTCATCGTCTGGGAGAAGCTCAAACACCTCCTGCTCTGAAGACAACACCCCCTGTAGAGAGAGAACAGATGATGCCATCACTGTGGTCGTTTGAAGTAAGGATGTCTAGATCAGGTTTATTACCCTCCGATTTGAGATTCAAAGTGAGATAACAGCCATTCAGCCACATCTTAAACACGCAAAATAAAAACAAAGAAAGGACAATTACCTTTTCCTGAACAGCCTGTCTGAGTTTCGTCTCCTCCTCCATCATGTCTCCTATTTCCTTGCACACAGCGGCAGCCAGCTCCACGTCGAGACTCTCGGGATCAGCAGCCATCTTGCAGAGCAGCTCCTCGTGGGAGAACACGCAGTAGCGGTGGAGGCGTCGGTAGTGGGATACACACTGACGACCCATGGGTAACTAGGGGGAGGAAAATATAAACATTTACCAAAACTAACTTCTCTGAAATGATTATTGATTTAAATGGGAGATGATTTGTTGTTGCTCTCACCCAGTCAGCGGTGCAGAAGTTGACGGCCTCTGCGAAGTTGTAGCCCTGGTTGAAGCCGCTGTGATAGGCCCTGGGGAAGGTCACCACAAACTCCCCTGCACACTGATTGGTCCTGTACACCTGAGGAGGGAAATGCACATCATCAATTATGGAGCCAATATATACAGATCCGATAGAGTGGTGCAGGGATGAGTCCTAAAACCTGTACATGAGTGAGCATTTCACAACTCTTTTGGGTTAGATGCCCCGAGTAAGCTAACGGCCGAGTGGGCCTACACAAGAATTTGTTTGGGATTAATAAAGGATCTATCACTACACCCCTTCCATATTAACCCCACCAAACAGACTACTCACAGGGACACCGTGCTCCATCAGGACGTTGGGATTCATGATGGTGACCAGTTGATGGAGGAGGTCAGGCTGGGAGTCAAAAAGCTCCGGAGCCAACTTTTTCATTACGGCCTCCAACTTCTCGGCTGCAGAGGCCGGCACGCCGTACCAGGTCTTCGGCTCACCCCTGGAGGAGCAAATGAACATTCAAGATATGAAATGGTGAATAAGTTTAGAATGGATTGTTAAAATATAAAACGAGAATGAACCCGAGTGTCTCAAGCACAAACTTATATATCAATCAGAAATTCAGATATTGATTTTGGTCCTTATTGTAATGTAGCCTCACCAGTGCAGGAAGTTGATGGAGTAACTCCAGTGGTCCTCGATGTGCCAGCAGAAAGAGGAGAAGCACATGCCCACGTAGAGCCAGGGCACCTTCATACCCGAGATGTCCACATTGATGTGTGTGAGCACCGACTGCTCCAGCACCGGCATGTTGTTCAGGTTCCAGCCCGAGTTGGCATAATCCTAACAGGAGAGGACACAACGGGCTGTCTTTAGCTTCGGGGCAAAAGTTGTGTTTTTAATTAATGGAAAAAGCTTTTGGGGGATCTTTATGGGAGTCTGGACAGTTAAAAGTCCCAGGCTCTTGGACACAGGGGAATCCCCACCAAAAGATCCATGAAAAAGTGAAATTAAGTAATGAAATTGGCTTTTATTTAAGATCAATGTGTTCAATACCTCAGCCACATTACACATCCATCAACTAAAATATGAACTATTAACCAATTTTTCCATAAAATATAAGCTCAGCAGATTTTGGCATCCCTAATACCAAGGTTGTCTTTAAAAGTGTGGAAAAATAGGTCAGCTCTTATTCTGAGACAACCTGTAACAAAATGACAAGGCAAATAATAATCTTCTCACTTCCTCATCTCCCAGAAGCCTCCTCTTCCCGTCCCTGACAGGAAACCCGCTGCCCACGTCTTTAGAGCTGATATCAGCGCCGTATTCCACGATGACGTCCTCCTCGATGCTGCTCACCAGGCGCCAGAACTCTTTCTCCACCAACTCCGTGGGGACCATCTGGAGGCACAAAACAGAAATAACGATTAAGTCTTTCCTCCTCTCAAAAGACCGAGAGAGACACATTAAACCTCCAACCGTGTGACAGCCAGATGATTGAAGCACACGTGTTCTGTGTGGATTTGACATACATGAACAGGCATGTTGAAATAGTCCGACTTGAATTGGTCAGCCATTTCTCCGAAGCTCTGCAGAGAGTACTCCCTCACCGCCTGCTCGAAGCCAAACGCCTCCCTGGGCTTACTGCACTCCTGTCAGGGAAAATGGACAACACTCGTTACAGTAGGAAATAAACAGTGTGAATGAAGCATGAAGCAGAATGACAACACTATATTCAAATTCAAAAAAGTATATCTAACATATGAGTAGTTGAAGTATTATTTTGCACATTGTAGTACAATATATAACATATATATTACAATATATTCAAGGTGTATTAGTATTAAAAAGGTAGTAAAGCGGGTTGAATACATAATGGAAAGTGGAGAAATCTACTCATTATTGGTTGGATGAATAGAATTGAAATCAGGGCAATTCTTACATGTGGTAATCATGAAATGATCAAATAACACGTTCCATATTTCTTTAGTTTTGTATTGGGTAGAAAGTGTTCAAGCCTAACCTCAGCAACACACTTGGGGCAGCGCCAGTCCCCCTTGGGCACATCCTGCAGAGGCGGGATCAGACAGAAGGTGTGGTAGCTGTCGTCACATCCGTCGCACAGCAGGAGCCGGTCCTCCTCATCGCCCCGCCCACAGACCAGGCAGAGGTACAGGTCGATCTGGGGGATCAGCACCACGGAAACAAACAAGAGATGGTCACGCACTACATTTAGAATAAACATCAACTGTCAGGTAAAATGCCAAAGACACTCACAAAGTTGACCTCCAGGGTTTCCTTGCGGGGTCGCATTTTAATGGCGAAGGCCTGGGCTTTGAGGTGCCGCTGCTTCCTGCTGAATCCGTCATCTAAAAAGGAGGAAAGCGTCGGTGTCAGGATAGAAATACTCACAGCATCATTGTGTTTCTGCTCATTGTTTGTGAATAAATACAGGTCAACCAAAAAGTGAGCCTTACCAGCTGATAGAATCCCCAAGTTGACCATCTTGGGACTTGTGCTGAAGATCTTTAGGCTTTTTGGCTCTTTGTTTTCCCTCTGGAGAAACACAAAAAGAGCAGAGTGAGAAACCGCCAACCAATCAGAGCAGACTGGGCTCTGGTTTCCCAGAGGGGGAAAAGAGGTGCAGCATCACAGGCAGTAGGAGGAAATAAAGACTACAGAGCACAGAAAGGATGCATCTGTGACCCAACAGTAATCTCCTGGTGTATCTAACAGCTAGAAATGACACTTCCTTATTTGTTTGTTTTCCAACGTTTACCTCAGATTTAAGGCGCCTGGAGCGTCTCTCAGGCAGGAGTCTCTCTTTGGCCTGCATTGCATCCCCCTCTCCATCTTTCTCATCCTCCTCATCCAGCTCTTCTTCCTCCACCGACTCTTCACCGACTCCCTCGTCCACCTCTTCCCCATCATCTCCTTCCTCATATAGCCGCTGGATGCCCTATTTGGAGAAAGAGTGAAAAAAAATGATGGTTTTGGAAAGATTTACAAATGTCTCTATTTTAGGTTTTGTAGAACAGGGTCTTTATTAATGGGAAATCATGCCTAAAGCTGTTTGAACTGAGGCCAACACTCAAATCCGAGAAGGACATAGAACAGCCAGATCAAATTTTTGTGGTAAATCAAATGGTAATCAACCACATTGTAACCACTGTGTTTCACATGTGGATGGGTGTCAGAGCTCCTATATTCCGTGGTTGTTCGCTTGTTAACAGGCAGCACTCACAGTGAGCGTGGCCCCCGACTGGAAGAGCTCGTATGGATAGAGGATCCTCTCGTAGTGGGAGCGCAGCAGCGAGCCGGTGCCTTTCCCCGCCGGGAAGCCCATCCTGCCGGCCACCTTGGACCACCTCTTCTCTTTGCACACCGCCTCAAAGCCGCCCTCTGAGGACACAATCTGAAACACACAACACCTCTTATGAATACTTTTTTACAATGTATTAATGTTATTACTGGCTGCTAGTTAAACAGTTTTATACGCTTTCTTAGTATCTTTACAGACCTTTTCCCTCCTATGGATGTGTAAAAGCTTTAATTGTGCTTTATTAACATGTGCTGCCTTTTTATTTAATGTGTCAGCCTTTCTGACTTTGTTAGTGCATTTGTACCTGGGTTATCCCTTTGCTTTAACACTGTATGTTTGCCTGATGTGTGACGAATAAACAACTTCTGATTCTGAAACACAATCGTGTCTAAAAGGAGTGTTTTGACACGCATTAAAGGTCAAAACTCAAATAGAAAAAAAGGTTAAGGAAACTAGCTCTGTTGTAGGAGCCTAAATGCAGTTTGTTGAAGTTTTGACTTCGGTGGTTCAGTTCATGTTCAAAATGACAGGAATTGATAACTAATATTTGGAAGTGTGTGCTGGGATTGTGGCATCTTGGTGGCTGTGTGCCTTTTCATTTATTTTTGGTGCACTCAGGAATGGAGTTTCCGGGGTTAATCTTGGTCAGTCAGAAAAAGAATGCAAGAGTGGAGCCACACTTTTTTGACCTCTCTCGATTTTGGAATCATTTTATAACTTTTGTAAAATGACATTATTTTCTGAGTTTATTTTTCTTGAATCAAAGTAAACAGTTGAATTTACCGAGGTGTCATGTGGATTTTTGAAGTAGATTACGACGAGGGAAATTGTTACGAGCGTCAAGCTAAGGCTTCAATCATTGGCAAGCTACACCTGTTATATGATCCTTCAAAAAAAACAATGGCACGTTCAAAAAAAAGTTGATGGATTTTACCTTGCTGAGCTGATAGAGGTCCAACACTTTTCTCTCCACATGAGGGAATCTGGTCTTGGATCCCTGCAGCTCCCAGAACTTTGCGATTTGATCCAGGAAGTTGAGCTTTACCCGAGTGAGTGCCTGGACAGTGAGGAGAGAGAGGAGAGAGGACACTGAATGTCGGAGCGTGGTGTTGTGCTGTCACACAGGACACCTCAGGGAATGATGTACTACGATGGTCACACTCTGACATACCAGCATACTGGGAAAACCTTAGTCTTAGGTCTAAACTGCACACAATCTTCCTGCATGTGTTATTGACTCCCAAATTACAACCAATATTAAATCTTAACAGCTGTTGACACTGGCTCAGTGTAGGGTTGCATCTCTGCTGATAAATTATTTTATGTATTTTAGTGTTTAACCTTTTGATAATTAAACCTTAATCACAGAATCATTACTTTTTCTCAACATCAGACCGTGTTATATAAGTGTTGTTGTTATGATAGCATGATGTATCTTCCTGGCACACTCACCTCAAGCTCATTCAGTCTCTGTACTCGCGGAGTGAAGCGGAAGTTGCGTACATCGCAGGCAAACGGAGGCTGCCAGTCCTGATAGACAAGAAAACAGAATCCTTTACAATGGGGAAATGAGAGCACTTGGGAGATCAGATCTTCTCTATTTAGTACCCATCCTCCTACCGGCAGAAAAGTGCAGTTCTGCATAAACATTGCAAACTTGTAGCTATTCTTTTTTTTTAAATGTGACGGTAATGTTGCTAATGTTTCTGATAATAATGGAGTGGTTATTATGTCCCTGATGAAAATGAGTAATCGTCAGCGAAAAAAAGCATGTGACCAAATAACTGCAGGACATCTGAAGAATCCGAATGGCAGGGTCACTTGCTATGTGTTTACTGGTTTGTTATTGCTTGGAATACTAACCATGTCGTCTGTTTTGTTAGTGCCAGTTGTCAGTGACAAAATAATTGCCCTGGCTAGCGTACTTTCTAAAGTTTTAAAACAAATGTTCTTATTAGGTGTCAAAGATATTATAGCCACAGACAATCATTTTGGTTTTAAATCAAACCGGGGGACACATATTTATGAATATATGCAGCTATGGTAGTTTTTAGTTAGTATAGAAGACACTACAAGTGAAGATTAGCGAAAATAATCATGGTTTGTTACTAACCCTAAATAAAACCATCAAACCATGCAAGGAGTGGACAATATTCTATCTATAATATCTATCTTCCATCCTTTCTACTGAACAATCCTGATAGAAAAGTTGGAATACTTTCACCTTTAATCTGTAAATAGATGACCTGTCATACTGGATGTCTGTTGGGGGAAAGTGGCTTACAGCAATTGCTTGTGTAGTTATATAGTGCAGTACTGCTGTCTACAGTCACACACCCTGACAGTTAAAAGTCCTAGTAAATGTAAATGTGATAGGGTAACTACAGTATTGAATAAAGATGGGTTTTAATGTTTTGACAGCAGCGACAGGCCTCTCTGTAGCCCAATGTTGCATCCTCAAAGCTAATGTAATAATCACCCTGCTGTTAACTTAGCTAGCCATGAGGAAAACCAAACAAAGACATTGTAACCGAAACTGTTGGGTTTTCCTTGTCTTTGGATAACTTTTATGGACAATAAAGGAACCCATTGTCACTTTAGTACAACATGTTTTCCGTTGAGTGCAAAGAAATAAAGCCTTATTTGACCTCTATTAGATTAATGGTAACTAGTAACGTCGTTGCCCAAGGCCATAGCACACCACCACTCCTTACTTAGGATCATATGAGGAACATCCATGCAAACGGTCTCTTTTTACAATTATTTGTTTACCTCGGGGGGTCGGATCTTGCAGATTCCCGTTTTCTCTGCAATGGGTCGGATCTTGTTTATAAATCCTAAAGGATCCGAGAAATCCTCCCAACTCGGCTCAAAAACCGGGCATTCAGGAGGTGGGACGAACTCTGCAAATGCCGACATGTTGATGTGGTGCAAGTGAAACAGTCTTTAAAAATGATGTGTGATTTTAAAAAAAATGCCCTGGGTTGTGCTCAACAGTCCATGATTAACTTCCAATAATATCCGTCTTTGGGAACTTCCTCCATCATGATCCTTCAAATCTCCCCAAAAAACGAATTAATACAACGACAGGGCATCCTGATCACGGATCATATTCTGGTTTCCCCCAAAAAATAACCGAGCTTCTAATGAGCAATGTTTCCCATCATCCGTAAACAGCGGGCCGGGCCAAGCCGGGGAGTCTTCAGCACCACTCCCCTACCTGGGACGGAGGGCAGGGTCAGTCCAAAACACCATAATTTCTTCCCACAGTAGATAGCTGCACATACATCCTCTATGCAGGGCCAGGGAGGATCACTCAATTTGAAAAGAAGTTTGTAAACAAAAATACCCGACTAAGGAGTTAACGTCACAATGTAGGCTGCGATATTATGTTTCGCAAGCTACCATTGCTATTGCTCCGTCTATGTACCTGGGTAGTGCATGATTTCTTCGTGATGTTTCATTTCAAACAAAGTTATCCACGGTTGGCTTAGTCCCGACGCTAGCTGTGTTCATTAGCTAACGTAACCACGCTCCTTCTTTAAATAAACCACGTCCACGTCTTGGAGCACCTGATAGCTGAAATACTAGCCAGGCTGAACCACAACAAGGAGGAGGCTAGTACCAAGCGTACATTGTTGACTGGTGTGTTCACTCCAACCCCCATTCATTAAAGCAATGGAAAACTAGCATACAGCTAATTTGCTAAAAGCAACTTAGCCGAGGCTGGTCATTGCGCAGCTAACATTGACGTTAGGCGAGATAGTCGACTGAACAGGTCAATCAATAGGTTAATTGGAAAAAATGGTAAACACTCGTTAATCCTTTCGCTTTGTTTTACCGGTTGTCAATTTCCGTTTAATTTACCGTCGTCTGTACGTAGTTTATCCGCATTAGCCGTTGTGCTAGCTAAAACTAGCCAGGCTGGAATAGCTGTTATGGTGCCTTCAGTAACACTCGGAAACTTTCTTACTACTTCCGAGTTCGCTGGTTGTATAAAAGGCTTTGATTTGCTAGCAAAAAGCTATTTGAAAAACATACAACGATAAATGGCTGGTAATAAGCGTTTAATCATAAAAACACAAGTGAAACAATGAGGACCTTGATTAGGAAAACATTTTCCAATCAAAGGCTAATGTGTAATTTTGTTACTTCCTATTGGCGTGATTTTAATATTTCCTACTGCACTTTAATGTAGCATTATTTATACAGGCCAGGTTTTTGAAGACACTATAGTCAGTATATAACTTGCTGTTATAGCTCAATTTAAAGTGCCTTGTTCATAAATACCACATTTATTACATCAATATTATAAAAATGGGCAATTGTTGCAGGGCTAATTTTTCTAAAACTGTTTACAATCATAGCTACATTGTTTCCTCTACTTCTCTCTCAGATTAGAAGCCATATCATGAAATAACGAAAATCTGTTCTGTTTTAATACATTTCCTTTAATCAATAAAGTTGAATGACAGCAATATTTCATCAAATGTACTATAGGAGATCTACTATCAAAACATGTTCAAAATAAAGCACTACATGTTGTAAAAGCAATCAAGTTAACAAGTCAGCATATTTGATCAATATTAAGTGAAGTCTTGACATCTGTGGCTTCTAGTAGTCATCATGAAATGGATACTCTGGGTGATCTGACCACCTGTTGAGTAAAAAAAAAAACTTAATTATTTATTTATATCACAAACAAAACATCACTCACACAGTATGCTCTATACTCACATGAGAAGCTCTACAAAACGAATATTCTTGTTCAATCCTTCAATTGCCTTCAGCTCAGCCTCAGAAAGGCAGAAGTCGAATATCTGCGTTGATTAAAAACATCATTGCCAACATGATAAAATGACCTCTTAAAAGTTATTGTCCGCAAGGTGAATGTGCAATGCAAACAAACCTCAAAGTTTGTTTTAATGCGGACGGGGTCAAAGCTCTTGGGGATGACCACCACTCCTCTCTGCAAGTTGAACCTCAAGGCCACCTGGGCTGTTGTCTTGTTGTACTTTTTAGCAATCGATGCCAGGAGTTGATCCTCCAACAACGGTGGGCATTTTAAGTTCACCCTGTTGAAATAAACTGTATAATACTATGACAAAGCACATTTTATTTTTAACGCTAAATAAAAATGTATAGTACAATGGTCCTATTCGTGCATTCATTGTACTTTTCTCAAAGAATTAAAAGGTTTTATTGGTTGAAAATACTGAGTCTCAAACTCCCTGAGCAATACAATATAAATCAAATAACAGTCAAATAAAAAATATGCCCCATACCATGATGGATCTCTAGATGTCCCCAATGGACTGTATCCAACAATAACAATATTTTGCTGCTGGCAGAACTCAAGCAACTTGGGCTGAGTAAAATAGGGATGACATTCAATCTGTGTTGAATAAAAAAAAGAAGGCATAGAAAGTGTTTGTTATTTGTTTTAGACTTATTCCTTTTTAGTATTAGTCCTGTATTGGTATGTATGTCCCAATGTTGGCAGTATATGTGTATTGCATACAACTACACAGTGGTTCCCAACCGGTGTGCCGCGAGCACTGTCCAGGTGTGCCACGAGCTCTGTCCAGGTGTGCCGCGAGCTCTGTCCAGGAGTGCATTAGAATCTTTTTGTTTATGTTCCAAATGTATTTTCTCACTTAATAAACTTCACTTCATATAAACTTTATTTTATTACTTGTACAATGGAGTTGATAAGCTAATAAAACGTATATATTGCTCAGATTTAGAAATATTAATTTGAATATAGCCTCATACTGACTGCTTAAATTCTCATGTGTGCAGAGCAGCTTTCTATCCTCGCGCCAATTCATTACAAGATGGATCGTTATGTAGTGACAATACATAAAGAAGCACCCGAGCAATCTACACAGGCAGGGATGGCAGAACATGATGGAACAGCAGTGCAAAAGAAGTCTAAAAGCAGACAGTACAGTGAATGTTGACTACCCAATGCCATCGATTGATATTCTATTGGCTCCGGGATCCATTTAATCCTCTCTCATTAATATCAGCCACTATTTTAAACAGCAGAGCTCAGGAGGAACTCTGCTGAACTTGTTATTATGTGATGGATTATATGGTTTTTAGGATGACTTATATTTGATTATTTGTTCTATAAAATGTTCTATTAAATTAAATACACATTTGAAAACACATTTATGGTGTATTTGTTGTTTGTAGTTTAAGCTCTGAAGTGGTTTTTAAATCTGTGAAAAGTTGGTGTGCCTTGGGGTCAAGATTTTCAGGGGTGCCTTGATAAAAAAAAGGTTGGGAACCACTGAACTAGGGCACTGACAAAAGGGCTTTTTCATGGCTTTGTCAAATAGTCTATAAAGTTTAATGTTCTTTGCATTTGATTAGCCATTGCTCCAGAACAAATGTGAGTTATTATCCTGTCTGTACCTGGTTGGACACGGGCTTGTGTTTCAGCCCAGGTTTGTTGAGGATCAACTCCAGTTGTCTCTTGTTGAAGTTGGAAACCCCAAGAGATTTTACCAGCCCTGCGTCTTTGCAAGCCTCCAAAGCCTGTCAAAAAAAGAAAAAGGGAAGCCAACCAATGAGACTTTGAGCAGAAATCCTATCAAGGCAAACAACACATGATATGGTTGTCATAAAAGTTTGCTGTCCTTGAGCAGATATGGTTTGAATTGACATTTAAAGTGTGCACAGTCAAAGTAAAGTCAGTGTGAGGCATAAATGATTCACCATCAAGTCTCACCTCCCATGTAGCACAGAGATCTGTCTCGTGATAAATGTGCTTTCCATTCTCATCTTTGGGGTAAAATGTATCTCCTGGCTTCAAAAAATATGAATATTATAATACAAAAAACATTTGAATGCAGCCTTTCACAATTTCAACCAATGGTTTATTAAATGCATGAATACCTTGAAGGCTGTGGGCATTTCTATAATATAAAGGTCGACATAATCCAGCTGTAAAGTCTTCAAAGTTTTCTCCAAAGCAGGTCGAACCAAATTCGGGGGATGGAATGTGTTCCACAGCTACATGATCAGTGCATATGAACAGTTAATAATTGTTGAGATAGAGTGTATTGGTGGTAATGATGGTTGCTCTGGGTAAAGATTTTCTAACCTTTCCACAGTAGAAGATGTCCTCTCTCTTCACAGTTCCGTCTGCAATTTTCTCCCTTATAGCTTGTCCCACCTCGTGTTCATTGAAATAAACTAAAGCCCCATCAAGGTGTCTGTACCCTATTTCAATAGCCAGTTTGACTGATTCATATCCAGTTCCTTTAGGGGTCTATAAAACAAATACAAACACCTTGGGTTGATCATATTTTTGAAAAAGTGACAGATGTAAGTGTGTTCATGACTTGCAGGCAAAATATGAATATGTGTCCTATAAGCAATCTGGCTAAAGTGTCTTACCGTGCGAGGATCCCCATAGGTTCCCAGTCCTATCAAAGGTATGCTGTTTCCATCACTCAGAGGAACGGAGTGGCTCTCTGCTGTTAAGTCCATGCTCACCAAAGAGTCAGTCCTCAAGGCTTGCCCGAGTGCTGCTGTCAGTGTCTTTATATGAAGACTCAGGGTTGAATATGTCAAAAATGTAACATGTAAGTGAGAGTCATCCTGCTGATCTTTGATCAAAACAAGAGGCTCCTCCCTTTTCCAGTTCCAGTCAGTTCCAGTTCTAGGCTGGAGCTAGTCATGTTTTGGTCAGTATCCTAATCGGGCCAGAGGCTAGCATAAATTGTTGGTCCCTAATGTCAAAATACTGAGTTGATGAGCAGACTGTCTACCATATGTCATTTTTGCTTTTTGTGAATAATGGGATGTTCTTAACACCGTGAATTGATAACCAGAATTGAATGACATAAAACACGTTTTTCTCATGTTTTGCATTAATTGATTAATTATTCTTTGGCTCCTTAGCTCACCAGCCTCAGAGTGTGTTTTGAAAAGTTGTTGTAATAATAATACAAATAATAAGAGTACACCTTATTTATACAGTACCTTTCCAACAACTACAAAGAATGCTTACGTAAAAACTTAAACTTTTAAATACATTTTTAAAAATGTTTTAAAAAAACGACAACTAAACACATTATGAAACTCATTTTTAAAACAAGGTAAAAATACCTAAATAAAATCATATAAAGGCAATTTAAAAAGTAAGGTTTTAAAAGTTGTAAATAATAATAATAATAATAATAATAATAATAATAATAATAATAATAAACTTTATATAGCACTTTTCAAACAGAGTTACAAAGGGCTTTTAATTAAAAACACACAGAACTTAAGAAAACAATATAAAACAAACATAAGGAATAAATCACACAAATGTTCAAGGCTATAGCTCGCAGCCTATTCTCATAATTATGACAAACCAACAGTATCTGAGAGATATAACATCAACACTTTGGTCACATGTAAATCAGCACATTTGCATTTGAATTAGTCTTTTAAATTGGGGCTAAATATTTAACATGCTTTGATAACGTCAAATTCCCAATGTACTTTCACAGAAGGGTTTTTGACCTCCAGCGGGCACTGTACCTTTAACATACCGCAGTGCCGTCTGGGTAATATGTGCTATGTGTTTTGAGCAAAGGATACACAGATGGTCGCCTTTCATATGGATACATGAGCTTCAAAATACTATGTATGTAACGTCATTTTAATTTATAACCGACTGTGCGCTGTTATATTTCCCCTGTTTGAATAAGAAACGCCCCAAACCGGGGACTCACTTGTTTGTCGTCTGTTTTAGAGGTGCAATGAAATGAGCTACGATGCTAACTTAGCATTCTAGACGGAAACAATTAACAGTTACACTTCAGCTTTTATTGAACAGTTAAAAACCAACAGCCCTGACGGATGAACGTATTATGTCTTTAAGGTGTTAAGGCTTAGTATATATTTTCCCTATGTCGCTTGTTAAGTCTGTAGGCTATCCTTTGTTTCCAATCGCAAATCTATACTGATTGTTTGGAAAGAATCGGGAATCAGCAGGGTGGGGGAACATGGATGAAAGTGCCGAAAATGTTGTCAGTGACGACATTGTCATTATCGTGGAGAACGAGGCTGAAAGTTTGCCTGCCGAGGAAGAGAGGATGAAACAGCAAGGCACCTTCGGGCTCATGGACACCTGTCCCATATGCAAGTTGAGCTTTCATAACAGAGAGCCCAAACTACTACCGTGTCTGCACTCCTTCTGCAAGAGGTGTCTCCCGGCCCCCTTCAGGAGTGCTGATCCAAGACGCGACACGCAGGGTCAGGTCGACAACAACAAATCATGTGAGTAAAGTCATGTAGCAACTCTGATACCAGTTGTGATGATTGCTGTGACTGTGGCAGGAGAGCTCTTTATATCTACATATTACACAGGTTGGGCTAGCTAGCAGAAATGTAAGTTATTGACAGTTTAACTTTAAAATGAGTAAAAATTGGGCCTTGATGATGTGGATATTACTAAATGGATATCATATGGCATACGTTTGGTGATGATTTGTGTTGTGGTCAGGATATTTATACACATCAGACATTCAGAGGTGTTCATATCACTAAGCTGAAACAGCATTTTCGACCAGCATAAACTTTTGTGTATTATGTTACTATTAGCTGTGACTAACCAGCTTACTTACATCCTAGTCTCAAATCACAAAGTCAATACCAAATCTGCCTATAGTCTGTCTCTGTGTCAATATCACATGAATAGCCTAGGTAATTACTTTCTTGTCTTATGCCACCCAGCTAATTAATGTGAGCAGATGTGAGCTTTAATGGTGGATCTTGTCTCTCCAACAGTGGGTGCCATACGATGTCCAGTATGCAGACAGGAATGCTGGGAGATGGACATGTTGGATAATTTCTTTGTCAAGGATTCTGCTGAGGTGCCGAGCAGTACCGTGGAGAAAACCAGCCAGGTTGGTCCTCATTTTATTCTCCTCACGACCGATTGTTTATATGTCACCCCTCTCCTCAAACTACATTGTATTTGTTTTTGACAGGTGTGTATGAGCTGTGACGACAACACAGAAGCAACTGGTTACTGCGTGGAGTGTGTGGAGTTTCTGTGTGTGACATGTATCGAGGCACACCAAAGGGTCAAGTTCACCAGGGATCACACCATACGCCAGAAGGAGGAGATGTCTCCAGGTAGTGTGTGTGTTTTACGCGGCAGGAAAACAAGCAATACTCTGGAAAAAGATTGAGATAAACACATTTAAATGTTGTCTGCTGTACTGTAGCGATTATGAATTGCATTGTCGCAACTCAAAGGGGCTCTAGACTGTAAGCTTTAGACTAACTGATCAGTCAAGATGCTTTTATTTTTGGTATTTTAAAGCTAAACAAACATTTTAGACGTCATAAGATGACTTATGTTTCTCTATGTTCTTCATTTCCCCCCACATATGTTTCTCAGAAGCAGTAAGTATGTCCACACAGAAGCCCGTGTTTTGTGATATCCACAAGCAGGAGCCGCTGAAGCTCTTCTGTGAGACGTGTGACCGGCTCACCTGTCGGGACTGTCAGCTGCTCAAGCACAAGGATCACAAGTAAGCAGATTTGTGAATAATTTAACTGAGCTAGAAAACATTTGTCATAAAAATGAACTTTGGGGAAATAATGTATATTTTCTTTGTGTCCAGCTACCAGTTTTTAGAGGATGCATACAGGAACCACAGGCAGTATCTGGAGAACATGACGCAGCAGTTGCAAGAGAAAAGAAGGGCCATCGAGGAGGTGTCCGGCTGTATCAGCAATGGGTAAAATCCTGTACAGCTTGAACTTAATTAGAGGATTGATGAGTTTTTAAAGAAAAACGTTTTAAAGTGACTTAGTTTGTCTCTACCTGGACTTTGATAAGTGTGAATAATCTATGTTTCCCCAGTTACAAAACAAAGAAACATGTGTTATCGTGTTACTGAAATACAAAAGTATTTTTATGTGAATGAAAGGGACAAAAAGTAGTAGTAGTAAAAATATTAATACAAACTTATTTTTCTAGTTAAGATTTTGCATTGAATTTAGACAAATTAGTCAATGGACTACATATTACGTAAATCATCATTCACACACATTCATACAGAGGGTCCTGCCTAAAAAATCTGACATTCACACACACTGTTGGCCGTGCCATGCCATTGGAATTGTTGTTGCTAAACCACGGTTGCCTGGCATACTAGGAGTTTCTGTGTTTAATTGTCCAGACTTTAAATACATTCAAGATCATTTGCATATTGAAACTTGTATTAAAATTCCCTTCCGAAGACTCCAGCAAGTTGAGGAGAACCGGAAGTCTGTCACTAATGAAATAAAGAAGTCCATCTGTAACCTGATCATGGAGATCAACAGGAAGGGGAAGATTCTGGTTAACCAGCTGGAGGTATGTTTAATACCATCGTTTAATAGCTTTTCAAATGCGGTTATGACCTTGATTGATTATTTATGCATTTCCTCCTAGGCTCTGACTAAGGATCACGAGCTGGGTTTGAAAAAGCAGCAGGACGACGTCAACTCCCTGAGCAGGCACCTGGATCATGTGATCAGCTTTACCAAATGGGCCACAGCCAGCCACAGTGGAACCGCCCTGCTGTACTGCAAGAGACTGGTGCGGGGCTTTGACATCAAACAGCCGTCTGATTTACTTTACAGTATATCGTTTATTTTATAACCTCTGTTTTCTTTAAAATGTCCCTCTGTTTTGTTTCTAGATCCTTTTTCAGATCCATTACCTAATGAGAGCGAGCTGTAATCCCTCAATCGTCCCCCAGAGTTCTGTTCGCTTTCAGTGTCGCTCTGGTTTCTGGGCCACCAATGTAGACCTTGGTAAGACTCAACCTACTTTATGAGTGAAGCATCAACACCAGAGCTCTTGATTTATCTTCCCATGTCAGTGTGCTCTTGTTTCATTGAACAAGTTAGTTATGAAATCTCTGTCATTTTTTCTATCTTGTTTTTTCTGTTTACATAATCTCATCCTTTTGGTAATAAATAACAAAAACAATAATGGATAATGTTTTTTCAGCATCTCATGAACAGAGACGCTGGTAAAACACTATTCAACTTTATTTCATGAACATCACCTTTATGTTACGCTGAAAACAACATTTTTTGCGATCACTTTTAAAGAAAATCATTATGAATTATACAACATTTCCATAAAAAAATGACACTTTTTTTTTTTTTTAACTTGTAAAACACCCAAGAACACAAATATGTTTAAATAAAATGAGCACCTGCAGCAACCCTCGCTAAGTGCTGGCAGTTTAAGACTGTAAAAGCTTCTACAAGCAAACGAGTACAGGACTCATCCCTGTGGCGTTGCATTGTGGGTAATGAAGGCACCAAGTTTTGAGAAAGTCCAATGGGTGGAATTGAGAAAAGTAATATCTGTGGTTCGTCCATTTGTCTCTGAAAGTGGTTGAGTCCTCTTCTTAGGCCCTTTGTCTTTTTCTGGCTGAAAGACAGTGGCAGCGCTGGGCACACAACCCTCACCCTTTCATCAGAAGAGAGCTCTTTCTTTTATGTTTCTATGACAAAGGTGTCAGCGTCTCACACTCCTGCCTGTTCAACTTGCTCCCACAAATTGGCTTTAAGTCTTTGTTATGATAGTTTCTATCTTGAGATGTGGCCAAAAACAAACTCCTCCTCCAACTCCCCCAACCAGAGTACTGGGGTATATTTGATTCTATTTTTGATTGTCTGCTTCTTTTCTCCAGGCTCTCTGCTTGTAGAGCGGGGCCCTGGCACTCGGCCGCCCAACACCAACCTTCCTGCAGGTCCCAGGGCAGAGGCCCCCCCCGGACATATGTCCGCTTCAGCTCAGCAGCGACAGAGCACGCTGGCTCAGCTCCAGATGCAGGTAGGACATCATTATATCCTGACTTGTTCCATCCATGAATTGTTGTTCAATTCTCCCTAAACTCTCACTGCTGTTAACCATGCCCTCTGTCATCTGTTTCATTGATAGACATCTGTTGTTCCTCTGTCCAAGGTGGACAAGATTTCCCAGCAGCCCCAAAGGCAACCTCCCCCTAACCACTGGTCCTGGTATCCAAATGTCAGGGTCCCAGGGCCCCCAGGTCCCCCACCCCCAACCAGACCCATCCACGGAGGGTCCTCCCCCTCCCAAGGCCCCCAAAGCATGGGACAGCCAGGACAGGCGGGACAGCCGGGACAGCCGGGACGCAGATACGGTAGCTCCCAGCCCAACACTAGAAGCCCCACCTCCTCCATGCACCACAACACAGGCTTCCCCCAACATCAGATCAGTGCGCAGGTAAAATATGTTGATGTGTTGTGTGAGAATTCTACTCTATGTTCTGAATGCCTAAACACATAGGAAGGTTTTGTAGTTTGTGCTTATTAAAGTGTCCAATACCAAATTTCCCCCATTGGCGTCATCTTTGGCCCACTTTTTTTTAATTACTTGGGTTTTTATTGAGTATTGTAAACAGTTTAGAGAAACTTCTTATTTATTCTTCTAAAACTGGAGTCAATCAAGGTTTTTTTTTCAGCTTCTTGTTAAAAATCTGTATTTTGTTCTCAATAAATGTCTAAATGTTTCACTGGAAAACCAAATCAGAAGTGGCCTACGTTTATTTGTTGAAGGTCTTTCCAGGATTTTAAATGCCTACTGTTTCCGGCTCCAGTCAGACAAACTGATTCCAATTTCTTTTCTTTTAAACTTACATTTTTTTGTCCTTCATGTAGTCTCTGAGAGAGCTGATCCATGGTTCCAGCTTCCCTCCTAAACCTATGGATATGTTGCAGGGTGCGTCCCGCTACCCACCGCCTTCGTCTGCCGGAGCAGCTGCACACATGTCCCTGCATCAGGTAGGCTGGAGAATGGAGAGGGACCTGTGACATGATTCCACAGAGATAAATAGTTATTGGGTTTCTTGTGTGTAACTTTAACAAACGACTCATTGTTTTTTGTTTCCCAAAGCGGGGCCTAGCGGAGTCTTCCTTCCTGAAGAGGAGTGAGGCAGGTGGATCGGTCCCCTCCATCACCATTTCTATCCCCAAACCCAGCTTCGCTCCGAGTCAAGCTTCAGCAACTGCGGACAGAACGAGCACCTTCAATCACATAGCAGGTCATTATAACTCCTCTGCTGAAGCAACAGCCATCAAGATCTTGTCCTGTGCCGTGTCATATTCGTATTTTGTGCCTCTACTGTGACATGTTTCCATGCTTTAATGAGCAAAAAGATGTGGAAGAGAAACTCCCCTCTGGAGGGAACTTGGGGATTTAGCCTTTGCAAGACCATTTACATGCACAACAAACCTATATAACACACTACACGAAAGGGAAAACCCTAAAGAGCATAATGGGGCCTCTTTAAGGTCTTCATAACAACTTTTTGTCTTCTCTCAAGTTCAAGCAAGGCAAAACTCCCCAATGGCCAAACCATCTTCTTCAGACAGAAGCACAGGGTAAGGAAAGACCATTAAATCTGTCTTCATCAGATCGTCTCCCCTCCTATCACAGTTTAACTTTGACTGTTTTTCCGCTGTTCTCTGTAATCTTTTATGTTGTTTTAAATCCATGCCTGTTTTGTTAACTTGATAGACGCGAGAGTAGTGCTGCGTCTGATATTTGATTAAAGCCTACGCACAACCTCGACAACATTTGAAATGATCTCATGTTTTGACAGCAGTTGTGTGTAATCTTGACCTGGTCTAAAATGTGATTGTTTCCCTGATAATAACTGTCAACGTGGAATAAGTCCTTCTGACGTCTCTCCGTTAAGCTGTCTAATATTTCTATAAGCGACATTCAAGTGATTAAGCGGAAAAAAACATAAAATCACAGTCAGCAGTATTCCAAATTTCATGTAAACAAGGCCAGTGTGTCTTTTTTTATTATACCACGGTCATCATTTTCCCTTCTATTATCTCCGGTAATCTCTTTGCTGAAGGACGACTCCCTGGAGGCAGACATCGGAGCCTCCAGCTGCCCCCTCAGCTAAGAGAAGAAGAAGGACGTCCCCGGGGCCCGTCATCGTCATCAAGGACGAACCAGAGGACGAGGATGAAGTCCGATTCGTAAGAGAATTACTCGAAAGTTACATAAGTCCCGACAAGGTTATACAAGATTAGACTGATTTATATTGAGAATCGTTTCAGTTATTTTTCATAGTGTGTATGCAAAACCCACCGGGGTGCAACACAGCACCGTCTACTGGGATGTCAAGGTGTCAGTTTAGCTTGGGATTAAATGATCAAGGGTTCACTTTGCAGCAGTGTTCCCATCAGATTTCTACCTCTACTAAATACATGTAGGCCTGTCTGGTTCGCAACGTTTAATTTAGGAGTGCTGTTGCCAACCCGAAATCGAGTGCCGTTTTAATTCTGTTCTCAGGATCACCGGCTACCTTGGCACACGTTTGACCTGCTCAGGATAGATTTAGCAGGCCGTAGAGAAAATGAAGCCTCCAGAGTTCTGTTCTGAACACCAAGGCATCTGGTTGCTTTGGGCATCAATAAGAGGGGCTTGTACTGACTAACACTTATTTAATTCAATTATTTGCACTGGATTATGACCAGGGGGATTACAATGTATTTGTCTTCAACAGATTTTTCTGCTCAAAGTCCAGTAAATACAGAACAACAACAGAAAAACTGCTTTCCATCCGTTTGCGTTTTGCTTCTGTGGGTCATGGTGTCTACAGCCCCTGAAAAAATAAAGAGATCACTCCAAATTTGACTTAAATCTTTATTTGTATATGTGTGGCAGCCATTCCGGTTTCTGTTGAATTTGAACACAGAGAACCTTTTTCAGTAGTTTATACAATAAAAAAATAAATAATAATAATTGAACTCAAAGACAAACTATAATAAAACAAGAGAAAAAGATAATGCTGAAGTGGTCTCTTAATTTTATCCGGGGCTGTAACTGCGTCTATCCCACGTCTTGTTTCCCTGCAGGTGCAGTCCAGTCTGCCGGACAGCAGCACTGGGGCTCAGTCGAATCCTCGGCCGCAGATAAAAGTGTCCGTTCCGGTCTCCCTACCTGCATCAGAGTCTGGGATTGAGCAGCGTCCCGCAGCAGAACCAGAGTCTGAGAAGAGGGCGGAGCCGGAGGAAGATCCCAACGAGGACTGGTGCGCCGTCTGTCAGAACGGAGGGGAGCTGCTCTGCTGCGACAAATGTCCCAAAGTGTTTCACCTGGCCTGCCACATCCCCGCGCTGAACGAGTCCCCGAGGTGAGGGACGGGCGGTCTCTCTAGGCTATAGATGCACAATAACATGTTGATAAAAATGCTTTCCCCACATGAATATGTATGAGGTCATCAGTCTGCTGTGAAGGCACTTTAACTTGAACATATTTCAGTGTTATTAAAAATCGTGTTTTACCGACATTACTTTTAGAGATTATTGTTGTGAATATTGTTGAGTGTGTCTAGATTTTGGGGGTATAAATTCTTTGAAAGGGTTTGATTAATCCTTTCATTCAGTTATTGTACTCGTCTTTATTTTTCTTTACAGGGATATATATATAAGGATATGTTTTTAAGTTGAGTTTTTTGTTGTCAAAATAAAACAAATGTTAAAATGCCCTGTTATAATGCGTCAGAAATATCCCGTTACAATATGTACAGTAGCCAGTTTTCAGTCACTAATCACATCTTTTCAAATGTTCTCGTTGTAAAATTGGAGAGCTCCCTGTCGAAGGGTATTGTGATAACCTGTTCTTTAGGTCTTTTCAATGACTAACCTTTGCTGGTTGTGCACACAGCCCTTAAATCATGAATACTTAGAACCCATTTGAACATACTTAGCAGGTTTTCTAACAGCTTCTCCTGTCCCGGTGTCTCTCCACAGCGGGGAGTGGTTCTGCTCGCTCTGCAGAGACCTCTCCGCTCCTGAGATGGAGTACGACTGCAAAGGCAAGAACGACCCCGTCTCTGAGGGATTCCCACCTGCAGAAAGAAGGGTATAACTAACTGTTATTTACCTTTCCGTGCATGATTTCATTACTGAAGCCTGGCGTTAATAGTCAGTCTTCCTACTGTGTCATCAATCATCTCCATACCATGATAAGTTCAATGTCTGATTTAATTCTTTTTCAATTCACAGAGGTGTGAGAGGCTGCTACTGCGTCTGTTCTGCAATGACTTCAGCACTGACTTCCAGCAGCCTGCTACTCCATCAGTAAGTAACTCTATTTTGAGAAATAAGTAACATTTGTGCTGTTCCTCACTCTGGTGTACGAGCTGACAACTTTTTTTTCTAATGTAGGAGACAAGGAGGTACAAGGAGCTGATCAAGACCCCAATGGATTTGTCGATAGTGAAGAAGAAGCTGGAGTCCAAGTCGCAGGGAGGTGAAGGCTATGACAGTCCGGATGGGTTTGTCGCTGACGTCCGGCTCATATTTTTGAACTGTGCAAAATACTACAAGGTGAACACTTTTATTTGAAATATAAAAGCAAAATGGTTGTAAGATAGTAGTGCCTAATGGTAAACCATTGTTTTACCAAAGATCAATTATTTTAAAGTACATACTCTATCATTTTTTCTCCTGTATTTGTGTGCACTGTCTGTACAGGCGACGTCAGAAGTGGGGAGTGCAGGTCTGTACCTGGAGGACTACTTTGAGGAGCAGGTGAAACTAGTCTACCCAGACAGGCTCTTCCCCGGAGGGAGGGAAGAGCAAATGATCCCCCCTTTGGAGGACGAGATTGAGGAGGAGGAAGAGGTGATGGGGGAAGGCATGGCTCCCATTGAAGACGATAAGCCGCTAAGTCCTGCAGGAGAAGGCATCCCCCCTGTGGAGGAGGATTCAGCTGTGGAAGAAGCAACAGCTCCAGTTGAGGAATATAAATCAGGAACAGAGAAGGAAAAGGAGATGGATGTAACCGCAGAAACTGCGGAGGGAGACGTGCCTCCGTCAGAAGAGGCAAAGCAGGATGAGGAAACACCTGTGAAGGAGGCAGAAAGCTTTCGAGCTACAGATAGTGAAACAAAAGACAAGTCGGCTTCCAGCTCCCCAAAAAAGGAAAGCTCTGACCTCCCTACAGACACTACCGTGGATCCCCCTGACACCCAGAAGGAGATGTCAACTCCTGCAGACACAGCCAAAGAGAAGGAGTGATCACACAACAAGAAAAAGATGGATGACTTTAGTCTTCCACAGAATTGGCCCCAGTGGGGACCGACATTTGCTGCAATCAGACACTTTTTTTGAAACAATGTTAAATTGGCAATAGGAAAGACGTACTGCTTTACTACATTTAGTAGCAGGCCTGCAGTAGATGCACAACGGGGGTTGTTGTTGTGTTTGTTAAAGGTTGCTATTTGAATGTAACATAGAGCATTATTTACAGGAATGACGACACGGAAAAGCACACGCAAGAATTTCTTGGTGACAGGATCTCGTTTTCAAATAGAGAAAAGGATTTTGGATTTAATATGCATGCATGATATCTTGGTATAAATAGTAGTGCCTCCATTTTTAATAGACAGGCTCATGAACAAATGTTGTTTTCTTGTAATATGTTTTATTTTATTATAATTGCAGTAATGCTATGTATACTACTTTTAGGGTTGCTGTTAACTATTCTGCTTGGTTGAGAGCGAAAAATGAATTGTAACTATTGTGGAACCTTTTCCTGATGCCTCTTATCCCCAATACCCCAACTAGGTGTTATCACACAGCAGCCTTGTTGGTTTTTATCACAAGAACAACTCTTCTGACTTTGTTGACTTTACTTTTATCATATTATCACAGTGTTCTCCTAATCGTGTCCTTGCTGTTCTGCAGCATGATTATTTTACATAAGATTAAGCTGAAAGCTTTTATTCATAAACCTTCCTGTATTCAAGTAAAAATAATCTTCCACTTCAATTCAGATGATTTGGTCAAATAGCCTCTTTTTTATTATTATTATTTATTGAAGACCTGTAAATGAACACACACTCTCCATGAACAAAAATGTTGGTAATTTAAAGAAAACCCCTTCTTTTACAATATTTGTAATAAACAGGGTTACATGTTAATCTTTGTTGTGGTTTGCTCCCATTATTGTCTTTAATTCGTTTTTTAATGTATTTTTTCTGTTTAAATAATGTAAGATGCTGGCGCAAGATTACTTTGAGAGGACACAAGTTAATAAAACAAAAATAAGAACAAATGTTAACCACACAATGTAATGATAATGCTAATGTTGAACTCCATCACTTTTGTGTTTTGTCCATTTGACGTTACTTCGTCATTTTATATATTCTGAGAAACTATTAAATGTCAACAATGACACGCTGCGTTCAGGTGCTCTTCGGACGGTCGTTTTTCGGATGTACTAATCACCTTCCACCAAATTGCATAACAATTGTGCTAGATGCTGGGTTTTCCGTAACAATGCTTAAATAAATCTGCTAAACCGAGGCAATCGCGTAATTTTCTTCTGAAATAAGAAAAATGTCATATTTTGGACACTTTATGCTGTATAATTGTATTTTACTTTCTTCTTACAGTAGGCTTACATGTCTATGGAGTTTTAAGAATTATGTTTACCGACTTTTCAAAAACTCCGCTTTATCTTCTACCCAGTCAACATCTACTTTGGACTCACTATGCTAATTATCGACACAAATAAGTCCTATTATCGGCTGTGTTTGAATTATTCAGTGGCTCTGACACTTACACACAGCTCCGTCCACCCCGCCCTCTGTGTCGCATCTGAGATGTTCTTCACGGAGAGCTTTCACACACACACATACACACACACACACACACACCCACAGCTTTCATTTATCCGCCGATCAGTCCATTCATTTATTATAACCGTGACAACAAGAGGAGATGGGAGAAAAACCTCCAAAAGTGACTCCATGGGCCCTTTGGACCTTAATTTGCTTTTTTTTGTACGGAGTTCTGCATGGACAAGGTAAGAATTTGACTACTTTTTGTTGCGTAACTTTTAATACACGTTCTGATGTGGATATTCAAGCCTTTCCCCCCCCCCCCCCTCGTGTCTGAGTCCATTTTAATTAAATCTGACTTAGTCACAGGGACTCAGGGGCTGCCATCATTTGTAATAATGCCTCTGCTGTGTATTTCTAATCCTTAGATATTCAGGTTCCTACTGTACAAGAATGCTGTCAGGATGGAAGGGATCGGGCCCTGGGAGGACAACACTGTGATATCCTCCCCCTCCTTGCCATCTCCCACACCTGCCGGTAAAGCAACACCTGGTTTTTCAAAAGAGAATGTTAAAATTATGACCCAAGAAGGGACAAAGGAAGGCACAGCACAGAGGGAATGTGATGTTTTTGCGTATTTAACCGTTCAAAAAAGCGTTCCTTTGGGTATTCTTTGTCCAAACAGTAACAAAAATCTTCAAACTGTGTGAAAATGTATGTTCCTTGTATGAGCTAAGCCACAATTTGCAACAGTATGTTTAAAAGCAGGAAACACCCCCAGGGTTTGAAGCCCCAAATCATGTCCAAATAGTAACAACATACCGGTAAGTACAGGCGTAAAGTGCCCCCCCCAGCAGTTTTAACACTAAAGGGCCCTTTTTGACTGTAAGTACATGGAAGTGGTGATTGATAAAATAGAGAAACACCTGGTCTGCACATTGAGGTCAGAGAAGGGGACATTTGCAAAGGAAAGAAGATTTTTGATCATTAGTATTTTTAAACTAAATTCCAACGTATTACATCATAATAACTCTTCCAGTCAGTATGTCAATCAATAGCAATTTATGTTTTTACAGGATCGTTCAGGAGCAGTGCTGTGCAGCAGCAGCAGGAGACCAACTCTGTGACAAAGGCATGAAAATGGCCAAGGAGCAAGGGGCCTGTGAGCAGCCCTTCTTCCAGGGAGAACCCTGGGAAACCAAGATCTCTAAGGTCCTTCCTAATGTCAATATCTTTGACCTTTACACATCTCCTTGTTCTCACAATACACTTTATGTCAGTACATAGTGGGAATTGTTTCCCTGACAGTATCGAGATAAGATTCCTTCTTTACGACTGCTTTTCTCTATCCTCTGTCTCCTGTTCAGATGTGTTGTGACTGCTGTGTGCTGGGCCTAATGACAGCGAGCCGGGGATCAAGCTGCGAGCTCCTGGGTTTGTCTCTGGAGAGGCAGTGTGCACACACGGCTAAAAACTGCTGTGGCATAAACTCAGTGGAGAAAACCGAACAAACAGGTAATAGATCTTAACAATCTTTTGATTAGCTCCACTCTGTCTTATCATAAAAGCAGAGCTATCCCGGCTGTGTGGGACACTCAAAATGATCAGTGCTTACTTCATTTTTTGCAGTACGTAGTATTACTCAAGGCCTGTAAACAGGTTATGATGTGTAAAATCACTGACATTCTCAGTTGGCCCATGCTGCACCTCTCCACCTGGTTTTACACAAATCGGGCAAGTCGTTTTTCTGAAATCTTACTGACAATCACTCAAACAAACCAAACAGGAAACCAAATGATCTACTTGCTGGTGGTAGTAAACACTTTATTGACCTTTAGCAAAGTCACAACTTACAAGCCCTTTTATAAAGAGGACCTCATTAGAAAGTGTTTTCTAAGATTGTATTAGTTGGTAGCAAAACCATGACTCTTTGAGATTTAATTGGGCTTAAGCCAGTCCAAAGTATTGCGTCACAACAAAAAAAGGGTAGCGTCACTCGGAGAAAAGCCCTGTTTTCTAATAAACTGGATAAATGGCCTTGATGTGCCAGCTGTGGAGCAGATCCCTGGGATACAGCAGTACTCGCCAGGCTAATCTGGAGACACCTTGCCAAATGGTGTCTCAGGGCCAACTGGTGTTGTGGCTGGTAGCTTTTGTCGCCTAGCTGGCTTCAAGTGTAAATACAACCAAATGTGTGGGAAGGACAGAGCTGCAAAAACACTCCATTTGAGCTGTATTTGTGGACTGTAGTTATTTAGGGAATTTACATCTAAAATATAGTCATATTAGATTTTTGTAACGATGCCTTCATCTCCATAGCTCCAGTCACAACAAAGCCTGCCGCACATTTCACCACCAAGCCTCCAGAGGGATTGGACGGCTGTAGAGGTTTGGCACATTCACTTCTAAAATGATTTTAGTATTGTATTACAAACTGTAACGTCTATTATTCCATGTGTCTCTCCTCTGATTTCAGATTCCAATTGCTCACAGTTGTGTGTAGGGAATGGCACATGTGCTTGCCTTGATGGTTATCAACTGAAAAAGGATGAAGTGAGTTGTGTGGGTAAGTAATGTAAATCACACAGCATGAGTCTAATTATCTATTTGTTGAATTAGTGATTTCAGCCCTTACACGTGCCTATCTGTTAATCGACTCACTGAAATATTTCTTATCTTATTTTTGAGTTGATCTCTCTCTCCTCAGATTCTAACGAGTGTCTGACAGGCAATCACAACTGCGTCTCCGGCCAAGGCTGCATTAACACAGAGGGTTCCTTTCGCTGTCAGAGGGAAACCAGCTGCGGCACCGGGTATGAACTCAGAAATGACAACGTTTGCCACGGTAAAACTTCTTTCTAATCCTTTCACTTTTGTTTATTTGTACCAAGATCTCATCCTAAATTCAGTGTTTTAGTATTGCTTTTATTGTGTCTCCTCTTTGCTTGTTCCAGACATAGACGAGTGTACTTTGGGCTCCCATAACTGTGGAGCAAACTTTTTGTGCAGTAACACAGCAGGCTCTTTCCGCTGCTACCCAAGGGATAGTTGCCCAATCGGTTACATTCAGGACGCTGTGGGCAACTGTAACGGTCAGTTTAGTGTCATTGTCAAGGTCAAAACATGTAAAAAAATGTAGCTGTCTTCATGCAATGTTCTCCTCAGATGTAAACGAGTGTTTGGCCTATTCCAGTCCATGCCTGCCTGGCGAGACTTGTATCAACACAGAGGGCTCCCACACTTGTCGCAGGAACACAATCACCTGCGGACGAGGCTACCATCTGATTGAGGACGGCACGCGGTGTGAAGGTGGATTCTGTCACAATAAATATTCATTTCACCTCGCTCTCCCTTTATTCAGACGTGTAATTTCCCCTCTTCATGTTGCAGATGTGGACGAGTGTCGTACAGGGAATGTGTGCGGTGTCCATGGGTGTGTCAACCTAGTTGGAACGTACCGCTGTGAATGCAGAATTGGCTTCATCTTCAACAGTATCACCAAGCTGTGTGAAGGTGCAGTGCAAATTCATTACTGTATTTCAGTTTCTACTATAATATGGTATGTATGTCAGCTATGAAGTAGTGTTATCATGGTTATGGGGTTTGGTTAGTTTTATTTGGAAATGTATCTTCCTTCTTGTCTCTTGTCTGGCGTTACTTCCTGTGTTTGCCCTCCTGTGTCTGATTGCCTTCACCTGTTGCCCCAGTGTTTCTCCTCCCCTCTCCAGCTGTGTCTTGTCTTGTGATTACCCTTGTGTATTTAGTCTCTGTTCCCCTCTTGTTCCTTGTGCGGTTGTCACCAATGTTTCCTGCTGTTCCTGTCCCTGTGTTTACCCCGTATATCATGTCCCTGCTTATTAGTTGGTTGTTTTTGCTTTTTGTGTGTTTACATGACCTGGCCTTTTTGTTATCAGCTTTACTTTAAATAAAGCTCGGCCCCATACCTGCCTACTCTGTTCACTCTGCGCTTGGGTCCTGTCACCAAAACCCTGACAAGTGTATTTTATTTTCATGTGTTAGTTTTATAGTGTTGAATTGTTCCTAAAAGAAGTGCATTTTTGATTAGTGAAAATCACGAGCGATGCTTGGCTGAAGGTTATCCAAGTATTACCTGCAAGTGTGTGACAGAGGCTTCTGACTCTGAGATTCACAGACCCCTGTGTTCCTCAGATATCAATGAGTGCAGGCATTATCCTGTGCAACTCTGCGCCCACAAGTGTCAGAACACAGAGGGGTCCTACAAGTGCAGCTGCGCCACTGGCTTCCAACTGGCCCCCGACAGTAGAAACTGTGAAGGTAGATCTCTTCATTTCAGTCTCATTCACTTAGACTTATGTTAGGGATACACGATATTGCTGCTATATGTAAAAACCTCAAATGTGTTATAGTCTTTATGAATGCATTTTGTAAACTCTGTTCCCGCTCACAGATGTCAACGAGTGTGAAGCCAACCCTTGCAGCCAGGAGTGTGCAAACGTCTACGGCTCGTACCAGTGCTACTGTCGCCGTGGTTACCAACTGAGTGACATCGATGGGATAACTTGTGAAGGTAGTGTTTGTCTTCCGGGTTCTTATTCGTGTCACAAAACAAACATTCAAGTCCTCACATGAGAGCTAAAATAAGTTCGTCTAACCAGAATCTACTGTTTCCCGCTCACAGATATCGATGAGTGTGCTCTGCCTACTGGAGGTCACGTTTGCTCCTACCGCTGCTCCAACGCCCCGGGGAGTTTTTACTGTACCTGCCCACCCACAGGCTACACACTCGCACACAATGGACGCACGTGCCAAGGTCAGTTGACAAAGCATAGGTCAATGATAACTGAATTGTAAAATGTGTTATTTTATAAACCTTTGCTTGTTTTCAGACATTGATGAATGTGCCGCGGGAATCCATACTTGTTCTGTCACCGAAAGCTGCTTCAACATCCAGGGAGGATTTCGCTGTCTCTCCTTTGCATGTCCACAGAACTTCCGGCAAGCAGCACAGGGGTAAGAGCTGATGGCTACTTTGGTCATTGGTCATGACGAGATGTGTACTTAGTTTTTTATTAAGATGTCTCTTTTTACACCGTTTTTTCTTGTTTCACTCATTTCCTGTGTTAGATTTGTCTGGTTTGGCCTGCTGTGGACGTTTCAACACTCTTTTCTTAGTCTCTTGCCTTTCATATAGTATTTCATCTGTTATTTTCATCTTTTTCTACCATGCACGCAGCCGATTCTGCTTTCCATCCAATCAGTATTTCATTTCCCCCCCCTTTCAGCCGTTGCGACCGAGTCACTTGCGAGTTCAGGCGGGATCCTGCGTCGTGTTTCTTGCTCCCGCTGAGAATCTCCTTCTACAACATCAGCTTTCCAACCAACACCCCCGTCCCTGCTGTTGTTTTCCGAATGGGACCCTCTAACTCTGTCCCAGGAGACAAAATGCTGCTAAACATAGTGTCCGGAGACGAGAAAGGATACTTTGCCGTGCAGCAGCATGCACATGGAGGAGAGATCTCACTGCGCCGTAACCTTACCCTGTCGCAGGACTTCTTTCTGACCGTGGAAATGAGGTTGATTCGCTACGGGACGGCTCATCTGTATATGGCCAAGATTGCGGTGTTTATCACAAACGAGCAGCCCATCCGGCCTTCAAGAACATTTCCATATTAGAAGTCTGTGAAATAAAAAAAACAACCTATTATACCCAGTATGCATTTTTTACAAGGGTTTTTAAATGTGTTTTCATCCAGAGTTTATAAGTGGCTAATAAATAATTGTTGATCAGTGAAAATGCAAAAAAACGTAACAACTAATACGACTACCAGAGTCTTTTATGATGGACTGGGGTGACTATTTAGTTTTATAGCTTAATTCTTCTTCTCAGAATCGAGCTAAAAAGATGAATAGCATTCTCTGTCTGTAGACTGTGCTTTAAATGAAGCTATAAGCGAGCATCCGGTTAGCTTACTTTAGCATAAAGGAACAGCTAGCCTGGCTCTGTACAGCAAATACTCCAGAAGGTCACCGTGCTAAGGTTACTTATGCTAGGCTAAGCTACGTGGCTGCTGTTACGTTATATTACACAGACATGAGGATGGTATTGATTTTCTCTTTTTACTTTCAGCAAGACATGTTGTGAGGTCCCCCCCTAAAATACAAACAATACCTTTTAACACATTTTTGAGGTTATAAAAGCAAATTTGCGCATGAAAGCTCAGATGGATTTCTTTGAAAAAATGCCATGTCTTTTTATCTAATATTTCAACACTCAATGCCTTTTTTTAATTTACTCTAATGTATATATATGTTAAGAATATTAGGACATTTTACCACTAGATGGGGCTCATTATCTATTAAAGATCTCTACAACACTATGACAGGATTGTTCATGTGTAATAATTTGTACAGATGGCAGCTCACTCTTCCTCAGCTTCCCTTTATGTGTACTTTCTAAGTGATTGGAATTAAAGAAGTGACAGATAAAAATGGCTTTTTACTCTTTAATATTCAAGCACAAACACACACACCGGCAATGGTTTCTGCCCCTACTCTTCTGCTTCCTCCGCTGTGGTCATTTCTTATGTTGAAAGTAATTTTTCCTATGATCTGTTCCAAGTGTTCTCACCATAGGATCAAACAGGCCTGGCCTCGGCGGATCGCAAGAAAAATAAGCGTGGCACATATTTATGGGCACCTGGGGCTCGGCCAGCATGGGGTCTCAATTTGTGGTGGAGCAGCATTACAGCGCATATGATGGATAGTACTTTTAGTGTTGGTATTGGGTGGTTATCAGTTGATTTGCTGTAAATGATACCAAAAGGGCAGTAGCTGTGTTGGTCAGCTGGATAAATGCAGCCAGACACATTTTCCACCGTTCCGCTTTCCTCCTGTGGTTTTTATGGTTTAATACATATAGAGCTGATGAAAATGCAACAAAATGAAATATATGATCTAATCATTCTCTTAAATCTTTGAATCATATAACCACCAACCTACTTTCCAAAATGCCACACTAATTATTTCATGTATGTAAAAATAGTTACACGTTATATGAAATAATGATTGTATCTCTATTTGTCAGTTTTTTGGAGGGTTATACGTTTTTGGAAATGTTATTCTGCTGCGGATTCTGTCAATGATTTTTTTTCTGATTCTTCCTCATGAATATGATCACATGAAATTCTTACATACCCTTGCCTGGTTTTCCACCATCCCACTATGCTTTGTAACATTTCCCTGGTGAGGAATACCACACAACCCTCTCTGGTTTTGGCGTCATGCTTAGGGAATGACTTGGACTCACCTGCTTGCTGCTAATTATACAGCTCTGCTCCCTTGGTCGTTTTTGAGGTCACATTTGAAGTGCACAAACATAATTTTTGGTTGTGGAACCAGGGTTTGGACTCTGTCTAAAGCGCCCGTTCCATGGTTAACCATGCAGGTCTATGGGACTATTCAGGTGTTGCCAGTTTCTTTTTGCTCAATTTAACTGTTGAATCCTAAAAGTTGTTTCTTAGAAGTACTGTTGAATACAGTGTAGGTTGAATTTGTTACGATATCCCTTCTAAAGATCAGTTTTTTCTGTCCCTTGGTACATTTATATATCCCCCTTTTATCTGCATTTCCACACTTTTTAGATCCAGTGGAGATGCTTTGATCAACGTGCGCTGCATTAAGTCCTGCCACCCTCACGACATCAACTGCAATCTCAACCCCGTCCACCTCATCACCCACACCTCCCTCTCCCTGCCAACCTTCAGAGACTTCCATGATCCAGAGGGTAAGATAGGGGGGAGGACAGCAAGTCTTAGTATGTGTGCAGTGGTGTGCTGTAGTCTTTATATGATATCAAGTAAAAGTTACCCTAAACAAATGTTTTGTCGTTGTAAAATTGCCACCACTTTTTTATCTGAAGCAACACTGGTGTTAGGCCATAGTTGTAAGTTACACCAAAAATGCAATTATTAACATGAATAAATGTTATTCATTTTCAAATAGTCTTGGTTATTCTGAACACTTTTCAGCCAAGAACTGAAAGTGGTAAATAAGTAGCTTGTAAAAACTAATTCTAAGCTTTTTGCAGCCTCACTGAAAAATACAACTAAAGGCAAAATGTGCTTTTTTGTTTGTTCCAACAGAAATCGTTTACTTGCGGACGGTTACGCCAGCTATCCCTGATGTACCCAGCGCCACCGATGTGTTTTTCGACATCCTGTCTGGAGATGACCAGTTCTCTTTTGATGTGGAGAGACGCACCCACCAGGGCATGATTATGGGTAAGTGTTGAAACCTTGAAACCTTGAAACCATGATTATGGGTAAGTGTCCCTCATGAAAACCTATATCAAACATAGATACAGATGACTTACTCATAAGTCTCCCAAAACTGAATTTCACAAACTAATCCCAATCTGTGTCATCACTCAGGTGTGGTTCGGCAGGTGAAACCCATCATTGGCACAAGGGACCTTGTGATAGAGGTGGCTATGAACTATATCAAGTCAAGGGTTGTTTCTCATCGCAACATTGTCATCATCCATGTTTTCATCTCTGAGTTCTGGTTCTGAGTTCAGCTAAGAAGTTACGTCGCAATACATCGTTTGGCAACAGTTTTGAATGTTTCGGGTACCATACCTTATCTTACTGAACATGATGGTGGAAAAGATAAATCTTTGAATTTGGTTAATTTGCAGTGATTTAGAGGTACTGAAAACAGTTACAGAATCAGTTTGCAAACCATCAAGATCATAAGTAAGTTTTTTGAGGCATTAAATGCTCATTTCAGAATGCTAACATGCTTTCAGTGATAGTGCTACTAAGCTAATAATGCTAATATTTAGGAGGTATAACACCATGACAACCTCTCAGTTTAGTCTGTAAGCATGCTAACATTTGCAAATAGGACACTAAACCAGAAGCACGCTGACGCTGGTTTGAATGATAGAAATGCCAAATGTTTGCCAAGCTGTTTAATAGCTAATAGATATATATTTTAACCAACCAACCAACTGACATCTTTGTAATTGGGCCAAATCAACCAAAGTAATTTGCTCCATTTCAACCTTGATTGTGTTTTGTACCATCAGAATATCATGCCGTCTGTGAATAATAAAGACTGTGTGGTTAAATGTGTCCAATCTTTTTCACTAAAAAGAGATCAATACTCTACCGCTGCAGACTAAACCAATTGTCCTTTAGTTATCATAACTGTGGTTTCTAAAATAACTAAAAGCTGATAGGATTTCCTGTTATTCTGTAACTCAACTCTTCGGATTACCGATCAAAACCATACAACTTCCAGTTTGTGAGGTTATTTCCAGTTATTCCATTCAGAGAACTGAGTTGTGGGAATATTTTCCTGGGAATGTTTGGATCTTTTGATACCTCATCTTTAACCCTACAAATTGCTTGAGGTGAATACTTCTGACCATCCATAATCAACTCTTTTCCACAGTGATATGCCTTTCACCACTGCTGTGCTTTGCCCGGCCTGTGAAAACACAAGTCACAACTATACCCAGGCAAATCCTGTAATCTAAAATGTGCCACTCTACATGAAAACACCAAAGATTGGCCCTGTGGCTTTGTTATTGCAGCTGCAACAATTGTCCCTCAACTCGGTTGGGTGAATGAATTGATCTTCTGACCATTAAACATTGCAGCTGCAGTTTAAAGCCTGCACAGAACCTTTGCTGTACCCAAGAAATGATTAGATGTTTTATTTTGGGTATGTTTCAGTAAAGCTACACAGTGTATTTTATTGCCTCCTTCAAAGATACCACCTAATTTAACATAAGGACCCATGAGCAATTACCAATTCCATTAGGCTCAGAACATGTTTCCCAACCCTTCCAATTATAAAGCTACTGGCTGCATTTATACAAGTTTTCTACTGGGTGCCCTCAAATGAAGTGGTTCTGTTTAATATTTCACCCAGCTGCAACCCACTTTCACTCAATAAATTGCACTCTGCTGTATGTTTAGCCCTGACACATAACCATGTGCCACAGGAGGGTGACATGACAACTGTATGATAACAGCAGCACATGCTCTGACCCCGCCCCTTTCTTGGATTGAACCAATAGCGTGTAAGAAAATGAACCGGATGTCCCGCCCACACGAATGATTTAGCAGGAAAACATGGCAGCTACTACCGACAACATGGACATCTCAGCGTCTATTTCTGGCATTTTGAATGAAGAACACTGCCCTGAAAACGTGCAGGTTTTAAAAACATTCACCACTGCGTTGCGTGACAAGGAATACAGGTGCGGACAAAGTAATTTATTGCTTTTTAAAAGGAAACTGAGAGTGTTAGCTTACCGACGAAGCTAGCTTGATGTATCCGCTACGTAAAAGCTTCTATATCATTTGACTTCCGGAGTATTATTGGTTTTTTGTATTTCTCAGGCCAGTTTAGTGTCCTTTTTGTGTTAATTAACAGTGACATTTTTCATGTCTTCTTTTAGTTGACATGCATTTCAGCTGTTACTGGTGACTGACAGTCCAAGCTGTGGATTCAGATATTTCGAGTTGTCATTGCAGTTTTAGCACAGGTGTAATGAATAACTAATGATTATACCAAGGGAACAAAGTAACCTATTATAATATTACTTTCAGCTTTTGGGCCAATTATATCCCTGCAGAGAGTAGTGCTGCATTCATTGCACTACACTAACTAAACTCAATTTATTGCACTATACTTAAAAATATAATATGTTGTCATGTTTCTCTTCTTTATTTATGTTATTGACTTTGCAGTACTTTTGTTATATCCTCCTAATACATTTATTGTATGCACTTAAAAAGTGATAACTCACTTAAACATATCCTGATTCATGTTAAATTTCACTCCATATATCTGGTATAATTTGTCCCCAGGCTCGGGTAACACTGCATTAAAGTAACCGACTGTCACTTTTTTCTCCTCAATTCTATTCCCTTAGAGATGCTGTGAAGGAGGAGGTGTTGTCCAGTCTCCTACAGGTCTTATCCCGACTGTGTGAGGAGCTCCATGCTGTCAGCTGTGATGATCAGGACCTGCAGTCTGTCGCCCTGCAGCTCCAGCTGACCGCCGAGTGCTTCAGGGCTCAGAGGAACGCCTGTGTCCAGAGCACCCGCAACCAAAGTCTGCTCAGGTAAGAGGATTAGAAAGGGGCGTAATAAAAGACGGATATATATGGTATGTTTTCGTGTTATAGTTTCTTCCTTCTTTGACAAAACACAAGGAAACATACATCTATAAATATAGTTTTTTTTCTTTCCTCTAGGGAGCTTGGTTTCATTGATGTCTCGCTTAAACTCCTAAACTTCCTTCAGACCAAACATTCGAAGAGCAACGATGGCATATTTGAGCGTAAGTCTAAAATCAGTCAACTGTAATCAAATCATTAGATTATTTAGGCAAACGTTGTGATACTAATCTTATTTTTTAATCATCCTCTATGGCTTAGCTCTCCGTTGTGGGATCCAGTTCCTCGGTAACTTGTCGGTTGGAAACCAAATGTGTAAAGATGACATCTGGCGGCTGAGCTTCCCAAATCTTCTCATGTAAGTTTCAAGTGCCACGCTTGCACTTATGCACTTTAAACAGTAAGCATCACTGCTACACAATGTTGTTATAACTCACAATATCTTTTCGGGCCACACAGTTATTCTGAATACCCATTTCCCAGTTGGCACAATTCTTACAAATACAAAATCCTTGTTTTGGACATATACTCATTTTAATATATCTCTCACTGATGACTTGAATAATGTTTTGAAAATGATCATTCCCCCTTAAGCAATAAGCAATGTTTTTCCAACTTGTGCAGCCCTTTTATGTTTATTGATCATAATTCCCAGTCGACTTTTTGTGGGGGCATCCTAAGGGCTCATTTGTCTAACAAAATAGCTTTGAACTTCATCTCTCCGTCTCTACAACACACAAATTGGGTTCATCTGAAACTACATTCTAACACTAATGCACAACTTTATCAGTATTTTTATTTGGTAAGCATTGCTCCCCACATAAAGTCAACCCAAACGTGTGTGAACAGGCAGCTGCTCAGTGTTGACGATGAGAAGACGGTGAACTACGCCTCCATGGTGCTCCACACATGTCTGGATGAAGCCAAGGTGGAGGAGCTGTCTGATCCCCAGAACATCCAGCTGGCACTCCGGGTGATGGAGCTCTGCAGGACCCATCCTGACCTAGACTGGACGTAAGAGTGTGTCTGTGTTAGTGTGTAAAGCAATGCTATGGTTTTAGCTGCCAATCCTATCAAGCAATTACAAAGTCTCCACTTTGATTTGATTTTACAGGGTTCTCATCGCTACCCAGTTTTTCCTCAAGTCTTCAGCTCTGGTGGAGAGCATGTACTCTGGGATGTCTCACCATGAAAGGTACTTTGCTTGATAATAAATGTAACTAGACTTCTTATGTTACACAGAAAGTGATCTTAGAACAAACACTGCCCCCACGATTCTGATACCGCGGTATTTTTAAATTTTCTATTTGTTTTGAGTTAAGTTTTAATAAGTTGTCAGAGTGCAGTTTTGTTTCACTTTATTTTCACTCACTTTTTGACTTAAACCTGATCTGAATACATTTCATTGAATGCCATTTAAACTACTGTGTGTGTTTATTCATTCAGACTTACTCTATTAGAGCTGCTCTTCGCTCAGCTACAAGAGGAGGACTCAGAGGAGAGTGGCATCCCCCCCGGTGTGGCTAGCTTCGTGGCTACTTCCTTCCAGAAAGGTTGTGGGGCGGTGCTGACGCTCGCAACTGGCTCCGCTTCCAGTGAGGAGGTACACATAGTAAACCTGACTGTATATGAAAAGTGGAACCGTTCTCCCATTTCTAACTGACGAGTCCCCTCCCAAATGTTATCTCACGTCCAACGTCCTTTCCCCGCGTGACCAACATCCTGCTTGCAATCCCCTGTAGGTCCTGCAGGAGGCGCTGACAGTGATCAGTCTGCTCGACGTTCTGTGTGAGATGACCTCAGACCACAGGCAGTTCAAGTTCCTCCAGGACCATCCCGACCTTCTCGTAACCACTGTTGGTAAATTAAAACAAACTCTCTGACCGCGTCTGCAGCTGGAGGTTTAGGGTCAATTGCTTGCTTCTTAATGGTAAAAATCTGTACACCATATGCACTCCTCTGTTGGTGAAAGATTCAGATCCCCGTGAAATCACCCACAGAAAACCAAACAAGATTCCTGAACACAGCCCTCGGTTAGTTTAAAAACCTGTAAAAACACAACAAAGTTTACATACAGAAAGAACTTTTTGGGCATTTAAAATCCACGTCTTAATTAAGTTTATCGAAATAATTTAACCTTTGATTCCTAATTTGAATAATGAGATGTAATGGCTTGAATTTAATGAATGAATTGTCTTTTTCTCCACCGCTGTACACCGTGTGTTCTCCGCAGAGCTCCTGAAGCAGGTGCATACTATAGGGAAGGCCAGTAAGAATGTTTTCAGCGCTGCTCAGAACTTCTCCTCCCTCGGTGGAGACGGAGACCCCTCCTCCCACTCTCCTGTCATCAGCTTCAAGGCCCACCTCATCAGGCTGATAGGAAACCTCTGTTACAGCAACACCAACAACCAGAACAAGGTTTGGGAGGAATGGATGGATGGATGGATGGATGGATGGATGAAAGAACAGAAATATGTGCTTCACACCTGTGGTTTGTTCAGTTCGGAAAAAAAGCCTTTTAGTTTTTAGTTTGTTTTCAAGACTGAGAAACCTGTAGCTCATTGGTCAGTTTTGATGATGTTATTCTAAATCAGCGTTACATGATCCATCATAGAGAAGTAAAATCCAGAGTGGTAGTTTATCAATAAAATGAATTGTAAAACCTCATTTCTGGTCATAAAAGTCTGTGGTAGGTCAGATTTAATTTCACACGAGAATCAAATCTCATCAAATGTTGCCCGAAAGCAGACGAGAGACTCTCCTTTTCAGGCGTGTTTTTAGTCCACAACAGAGTTAGACTGAGGGCTTTCAAACCAAACGGGTAAAATGTGAATACACCCGTATAAAGCAATGGAAGAATTTTAATCATAGTAAAGCTATTTGCCATTTTAAAATGTGGTGAGAATAAGCTTTAACAAAATTACTACCATTACAATATTAATCCTGAAAAAGGCTATGGTCAGGATAAAGTAAGGTATTCAGAATGAAAACAGCATAAAACCAGATTTATTATTAAATGAGATGTTATTAGATTTTCTTCTCTTGGGTCCGGGAGCTTTTGGTCAGTTTAACACAATGGGGTCATGTGTCAAGAAGAAAGTTAGAGGCCCTCTTGGTCTTGCTTTGACTATTTCTACACTAAATTGGCATGTTTAGGGCGCAGGTTCTAGTAATTAGCTGTGGGAACCCACATAATCTCCTCATTAGCAACTGCAATAAGTGTCCTGTGTAATGCTTTGGTTCGTGCGAGTGGGAGCTTATGAGTTCTTTCAACACAACAACTTGGTTTTTCACTGAAATGTGAAACACTTTGGAGATTTAATCAGATTCCCTCCATCTCCATCTGTCAGCATCCGACTATTAACATAAAGAGCGGATAGATAATAAGGCGGGGAGTTGGCCTCTATCTGTGGCATATCATAGACTCAGTTGTACTTAATAGAAACAGATTTGTGGAATGCTTGTGGGATGGCCACCCTCACTTGGCCTCTATAATATTTATGGATGCTGATCTGTGGTCTGTCAGTGGTCTGAAATCACCCCGTATCTGTTTTCACTGAGAACTCTTCCAGTAAACCAAATGTCATTCTATTCACCTTTGGGAAAGATCATAATTTAAGAAGCAAAGCGCTGAACCGGACTCGATTCGGGGTCTAGTCGCTTGGTATTCACTCCTCTACGGGTTTGGACGTCGTGTCAGCCGCTACAGACAATTCTTTTGAAAGTGGAAAATCAGACCCGGGTCCTGGTACTAGCCAGCGACTTTGTTTCTTTGACAGTTTAAATCACATTTCCATTTTCTGAACTCAGCACTTGGTCTCGTGGTGGAGCTCCCAGCAGTGTGTTTGGAGGGTAACCACAATGCAACAGCAAGCAAAGACGGTCATAAAGCCTATAGAATCAGCCTTAAGATGCAGAGCAGATCACCCTGTTGTGACGGCTTTAAACTACCCCACAACCACACTGCTGCTCGGGCAGAGGTAATGAGTCTCTGCTCAGAACACTTAGCTTCAATACATTGGTTGCCTTTTAAAATTGATTTGTACTGTCCTCGTGCGAGTATTTTGGAGGCATGGACATACTAGTTGTTTGGCCGGAAAGCAATACTAATTTGTTTCTCCCCTATTTTTAAAAACTGAGAATGTTTTCATCGCGTGAGTGTTTCCTCTAGACCAGGGGTGTCCCAACGGTTTTCACTGAGGGCCAAATACAGAAAAACATACGAAGGGCAGGGCCACTCTTTCGCATTGAGGTATATTGCCTCGTAGGTTAAATTATAGGTTAGCAAAATCAATCCAATATATTATTTTACATCACAGCTCTCCATAGGGTTTTAATGACTTTGTTACAAAAAGTGCTGCTGCTCATTCCTTAGAAAAGAAGCCTCTGATTGCTAATAATAAGGGGAAATAAGATGGGCTTTTTCTTTTATTAACTAAGATTTTTTAAAAAGCCTTCACCTTTAATTGACAGATAATATATGTTACCATATACAGCTCTGGAAAAAATTAAGAGGCTACTCCAAATGTTTCTTAAATTTGTATCATGTATGGCAGCCATTCCAGTGTCTGTTGAGTTTCAACACAGAGAAACCGTCTCAGTAGTTTATAGAATACAATAAGAAAATAAATAATAATTCTTAAACTCAAAGACGTGTCTATAAATAATAAAACAAGAGAAAACGATACTGCTGAAGTGGTCTCCTCATTTTTTCCCAGGCTGTATATTTAAGACGTACAATATAAGAAAAGTTCCAGGTGTGGGCCATCTTCCATTCTACTGTTTGAATTTGCTGAGGGCCAGTTCAAAGGGGAAGACGTGCCGCAGTTGGCCGTAGTTTGGACGACCCTGCTCTAGACAATTCATAACGAAAGCCCTGATGCATGTTGTAATACAGGGGTGTCCAAACTTTCTTCACCGAGGGCCACATACTGAACAATATAAGAAAAGCTGGGCCACTTATAGAGGTGAATATTGCCTCGTAAGTTAAGTTATAAGTTAAGAAATCAAATCAAATGTAGGTGAGTAAAGCGCAATACTTGCAAATGCTTTAAGGAAAAAACAGCCTACATCCCCTCTGTCTTTGGGGTTTCATTTCTTTTGTTGGCAGCTCATCCCTTAAAACAGAAGCCTCAGATTGCTGATAGTAAGAGTAAATATGAAGGTTAAATTTCAAGCTTCTTATAGAAATAACTTATTGGGCTTTTTTTTATCAACTAAGATTAGTTAGAAAATGTTTTAAATTCTAAATGACTGAATTAATTTGAAAATTGGGCTCATTGATATATTTTAACATATATATTTGAGAAGTAAAATATAAGACAAGCAAAGGTTTGATTTGTGGGCTGTATTGCATTATACTTTAAGAATTTGCAGAGGGCTGATTCAAAATGGCCTCCGGGCCGTAGTTTGGACCCCACTGGTGTAATACCATCATGAAGACAATAGCCCATACTGTTACTCTGATTAAACTAGCATTTATTTAGCTAAGGAATTTAGCAACAAAAGCATTGTTTCAGAACTGGTATTTAGTTGTGAGACTATTCCAAACATAGAAAGTGCAAGCCCATGTTTACCTCTCCATTCTTTTTCTCCTCCCTGTGCTTGTTTTCCTCAGGTGAGTGCACTGGAAGGCATCCCCCTCATCTTGGACAACTGCAACATAGACAGCAACAACCCATGTATCCTTTTCATGAACTGTTTGCACGGTAAAATGTTTCTTCAAGCTACAGAAACAATCAACCTAGAGTCAGCATGAGTCTGTCTCCAGATAAAATACATTGAAAGAAATAAATGTCTATAGAATTATGCGGGAAACCTAATAGGGGCGAGCTGAGAATGTTTTATATCACCAAACACAACTCGTCTGCAGAACTCGTTTGTTGGGCTTTCTGCATGAGGCAAATGGCAGGCACTCAAGAGTTTGACATGTACCAGTGTCAACCTATCGTGGTATGTATATAATTAGTGATTCGCTTTTAAAATAACATAACTTGTTTATTACTTCCTTTAGTGTTTTAAACATGCTGGAAAATATGCCTAAAAATGATGCAAAGAAGTCTTGAAAGAACTACATTGTGCTTTCTTCCCTATTATCGACGCTGCTGTCCTTAACCGATGACCTTCAGTTATCAGCCAGTGGGCCATCTTTGCCATCAGGAACCTCCTAGAACACAACAAGGAGAACCAGGAGCAGGTGGCCGCCCTGGAGCGCCGCGGCACCACCGACTACTCCGCCCTCAAGGAGTTGGGCTTCGAGGTGGAGCAACGAGACGGAGGCCTGCTGCTCAAAACTGTGAGGAAAGACTCTTGAAAAGCTTTGAAGCTCAACCCGGAGAGATGAGGCCCTCCATCCGCAAGCAGGTTCCAAGTATTTGTATAGAAAGGAAAAAAAGTACATGTGCTCACATCTACGCTTAGTGTTACTAATATTTAAGCCTTATCTGCGGGTGAATTACATTACTCAACTCTTATACTGTGCCTGTCCAGAGTAACTGACAGCCACACTGCCGATAGACTAGGAAGAGAACGCTCTATAATTAGTTATTTCTATCAGAGAGGTATGTATACATGACTTTCCTACCTCAGTAATGCTTTGCACTAACGCCCACATAGGGGCTTAAGGTATTCTTGATAAACAAAAGGCCCATGGGGTCCCGCTGGTATAAAGCAAAGGTCAAGACTTCAGGAGCTCCTGCATTGTCTTCACCTAAGTCTGGGAAATGAAGAGTTAGGGAGAGGCGAGCACATGCTGGTACCTTTTGGCACGGCCGATGCTCTGCGCTTTAATCCAAAGACAAAGAGCTCCGCAGTCTCCGGGGCCTTTCACTCTTCACAGACACCCATGTTACCAGCAGGGGTTTGGGTTTAATCCCATCCCCATAGTGACTTCTGCAGTAACAGAGAAAGACAAAAAACCATGATGTAATCAGCCTCCTCAGCGCCTTACCTACTTAAAACGCTGGTGCCGTTGCCAGAGAAACACCCTTAAAACTATTTCTCTAAACAGGCATGATAGGACCTGAATGCAAAACGCAATACTAATTACAACTGACGCTATGCACGTTTTGTAGTCTAAAAACAATGCTCATAACACAGCATGGGCTGTCACTGCATCTCCTCTTTAAGTCTTACACTCTCATAGTGAATTTCATCCTATTCCTGCTCTTATTCCTAACCTTCTTTCCCAATCCTCCTACTACTACTACTACATACATAAGGGATCACAGTTTATGGCATGCATCATAAATTATTAACCATATTTAAACTCACAACATTCTTTCGTGCCTCATTTCACACTGAGCTAGCCATAATTGAGTTAGACTGCATAGATTTACTTAGAGATTTACTGGATACCATTCTTCCTTTTTTAGCTGTGTTTGCGTGAGTGTGTGCTTTTTTTCCCCCGTTTGATAAGAAACAGATTCAGGGTGGATGAGAGCTTACTGAAAGTGATTTAATGAATGAGCGAGTGAGAGAATCACAGCAGAGGCATTAGTGTGCAGGATGACATCCCTCCCTGCTCCTCGCGGCTGCTGGATAAGCTGAACAGTCCTGACACCTCAACAATGCAGCGATTTACTGGGCTGCTCACGCCCTGCTCCACCTTGTTTGCTCTGCCTCTGATTTTTAATGACAAAATGTATTGAAACAATCGGCTCGACTCGCCCCTCAATCCACGGGCATAGTGAAGAGAGCTTACGCGGTTCCGGTCCCCAGGATTTCAGACAGCTAACAAAACAGCTGTTACTCGCGCTCCGCTGGCTGGCTGCAATGCTTTTCAGCCCCACAGGAAAGAGTCAGCCGGGCTCAATGAGGTGGCATGGCCGCGGCCGCCTGTTCACCTCCTGACACATTAGTACCACATCAGTCAAGGCTACAAGTTCTTGTGTTTCCCATATCAGCGTTTTATACCACAGGGCTCGACTACAGTGTGCCTTCTGGTTGGGAAAAACAATTGTCAGGGTGCATGCTTTGTGTCTGGGTCAACCTATATGTTTATATAATGCTTAATAAAGTATTGTGTGAGAAACCGCTTCTTTTGGGGAATGATTTTTAGGAACAGAGGTGATATAAAACTCCGGAGGCATTAAAAGGATGCTCAAATTTTATTGGTAAAAAAGAAGAAATACAACGGTCCATTTGAGTGATGCAGACTTCAAGGACAAAAAAACCATGAAGCAACACGGTGTTCTTAGTTACTGAAAGGACCATGAAGACAACTGGAAACACAGAAATCTCTCCGATCTAAAGCTGCGCAGCGAGTTGGTGGCTGACACATCCAATGTATTATCTACTCGCAATTGAATCAAATACTGAATTTCTATGAGCTACGTTGAGATGTGAAGGATCGTAATCGAGGTGGACAACCTGGGCTACTTTGATAAAACACGTGGAGTATTTACACTTCAGGAACTTTGATCAAAAACATAAATTCCAAATAATTTATACCATCGACATTAGAAAACATTTGTAAATTTCTTTTCCATTTATAAATGACATAAAGTGCCATGTTCCTCATATAAAAATATACTCTTCAAATTGTTTTGTAAGTTATATAAAGCCTAAATAAACATTTCTGAATACATTAAGGGTGCTGTCCAAAAATAGCTTTAAAGTCCTTTGATCCTCTCATACCCCCTTCTGTGTGGTTAGGGCACATGCCATCCACCCAGGCAGGCCTAAACCGCGCTGCGAGGCCCTGTGCAAGCATCATATGGAATTCCACGTCTCTGCCGATCATGGGAACGTTGGATGTATCTGAACATGATTGCACCTCTATGGAGTTCCAATGAGGCTTACACGATTTTCTCAGAAGTCAAGGGCCCTCCGAAAACAAACCAATGAGCACGGTCGGAATGGAAAGAGCCTGGATGCTTAAAATAGTTTGGGGGTATTTTCTGCCTCTTTGTCTCCTGGTGTAACAAAAGGGGTCTGGGTTTCGGAGGGGAATTTGTCCATGAGAGAGACGTCGGCGCAGCGCTCACCAGCACGACTCATAACTGATGAAAAGGGGAAAGAAATGACCGTGAGTGCAAAAGAAAAACGACTAATCTACAGCGAAGTACGCCACTGATAATGGATAAATGTGACTCCGTATCAGTAGCCATTTACGATCATAAAAGAGGAAAAAAGTTCAAAGCGGTTTTGTTCTCTATCCATCCTTTAAGGCTAGTTTTGAAAGATATTTTTACATAAATAATTTGTTTTATTTTCAGTGTTCAAACAGAATACAGTGTGAGCGTACATTTAAAAGTATTCCACTGCCATCTTTCTTTTTAATCTTCCCCAGAATCCTGTCTTCATGGCAGTCTGAAGCGCCGTAGCATTTCCAGTTTGCAAAAGTCTTTTCAAGATCCAACAATAGTTTTTGTTTTCCCTCTCACGTTAGACAACTGTATGCTACATCTTTGCAAGATGTCGTCTTCTCGAGGCAATAGGGTGAACATCAAATCCTTTAGCCTGCAACATGTTTGCATCATGTCACAGTTTTGAACCAGCGCGCAGAAAAAGAATGATCATGTCTCTCTTTCCAAAACTCCACGTCTGTTGTTTCTTTCTTTAAAGAATCACAGAATAGGTTTTAAAAATGTGCAAATTGTTGAATAAATACTTCCAAGTCCTTCACTTCAAATTCCACTTTCTTACTTTCCACCACTGTCCGTCTTCCCCAGCCTCTTCCCCCTCTTCCTCACCCCCTACTTGCAGGTGAACACTTCTGATTTCTCGCTGCATGTGTTGCACTTGACGAAGCAGCACCAGTGGAACTTGCAGTTGCACTGCCAGATGCGGGTGTAGCTGTGCGTGTCGTGCCCCCGGCCGCAGCACATCAGATTACAACCGTCCGTGTGGGTGGAGGTGCCGTTGCACAGTCGTCCCCGTGTTCCCGTGCTTCCCGTGACCTTGTCCTCCTCGCAGTAGTTGGGCGATCGGTCCAGGTACACCAGGTCCGTGTCCGTGGGCTTCTGGAAGCCCCGAGCCTCTTTGAGTCGCAGGAAGGAAGGTTGTCGGAGACGCGAGGCCCGGACCGGCTCCACCTGGACGGCTCCGCTGTAGCGCTCCTTCAGCAGGTAACCCAGCTCTCTGAACTTGGGCAGGGTGATCCAGCAGGTCTTGGTGGTGCAGGAACCGGACACGCCGTGACACTTACACTCCAGCTTCATCTTCTCCTCCAGCATCTGATCACATAAAGAGCAGAAATTAGCTCTGTGTGAATTAAAAGAGATAGTTAAGAAGAGCTGGACAATAAGTGGTAAAACACAATTGAATTTGTGACGGCTAATAGCAATCGGATAGCCTCCCAATCCATCTCTCTTGGTCAGCTGGGCTTTTCAACGCTCAGCGCTCCCGAATGCCAACTTTATGTCGACAAAACCTGGGGAAAATAACTCAGTCTGTAGTCTCTAATTAACTATACCTTTCTTCAGACCACATAATGGCCTGACAGGCCGGAGAAAAGTGACCGGAGCAGTTGTGCAAACCATATACGTATAAAATTACACTGCGGTTTGAGCCAGATTTATATTACAACGCCAAACAAATATTTTCACATGACAAAATTGACAGGTGACTGTTTGCCCTTGTGAAGGAGCTCGGTTTAGAAGTGAAAGAGATGAACAGTCTCATCAGAAGTTATAAAATCTCATCTTAATGTATTAACTTGTGTGTCCAGAGCACTAGACAAACCAATGACTCCGTCTTCCCCTTTTTCTCATTCTGGGGGAGTAAGGTTTGACTTCAGAGTGTGCGGTGTTGCAGAAGCACGCTACTGCCACTAAGAAAGGAAACGAGAGAAACTTGCAATAATATTCTATTTCCTCACTTAATGCGTCGTAATTCTGTGGCACAGCTCAATCTTGGAAAGTGCGTCGGCCAAGTTTTGCATTTCTGTCACACTTACACTATCCAAGTCTAGTGTACAAGAGCTTTTGAAAATCACTTCTGCATAGTTCAGGGCCGATTCAATTATAGTTACTGATGCACAGTTTCATAATAATGAACAATCTTTGCTTTCATTAGGTTTTCATGTTTAGTAAAACTTGACTTTACACTGGAATTTGATGTATCATGTGATCAAACTCATAATCAAAAGACCTAATTATCCTGGGGGAAATTGGGTTTCGTGACAGTTGCCCGATTTTAGAATGAAAACACAAGTAAAGATATATAAAAAAATGTAAATTATTGAAAAAAGTAACAAAAGAGACTTTTTATATAAACAAAAGTAGTTAAGTTACAAAACACTTAAACACTTAAACACTTAAACTCCAAAATGATATTTAATGGGTGTCGTTCATCTTCTTGTGCTTCTTACATTACCTTTCGCCCTGCCTCGTTGTTGTGCAGGTTCATCAGCCGCCGGGCGTTTTTCTTGATCTCACGAGCGTCCACAAAGCGCCGCGAGAACTCCACGCCGTACTTCACATCGGCAGAGCAGCCCCCCCACTTCCAGCCCTCCTCTCGGTCGTGGTAGCCCTGCTTCTCGCGATCGCAGCCACACTGGCTCAGGTTGCCTTGGCTACAAGCCGTGGTAACCGCGTGGGCAACTCCTGCTGCGGTGATGGCGTACGTGAACGCTGCCTCCCTGCTGCCTGAAGACGAAAAAGAGCAGAAACTCGATTAATGAGGCAGAGAAGAAGAAGAAGTGAGGCTGTCATGTTTTCATTAATGAAGTGTGAGACTTGGAGAACTGCAATCGATTTTACACAGGATTTGTAGCTTAGTTTTCACGACAGGTAGGATTTTGCCATGAAAGCCGTTGTAAAATCTCTTCCGTAACATCATATAACTTCAACTGGAGCTCCACAGTGTCAGGTGTTTTAAAGAGGTGGGGGGCAACTGAGTGACACTACTGAATTTGGAAAACATTTGTGAAAACCTATACTAGACCAAGCCTCGGATCATCGTTCTGTTGAGAAAAGCCTTTTTTTGAATCACGTGGACACCAAACTAAATGAACAGAAAAGTTACCGTTTAATTTTTAATAAAAGTGGAAGGCTGTCGGGGTGGAGTTTGAATTGTCCCTAAATTGCTGGTCTGGCCCTCTAAGGAAAAATAGTCCCAACTTTGGAAGAGATAACTGATTAAGAGACAAATACGTTTTGAGATTACATTAACAGTGAAAGGATGTCATTCGGCCCTTATATTCATTAATATGTCAAATATTAGAAGTCTTTTCAGCCTTCCTTAATTTCAAATACTGTACGTAGCAGACTAAAAGGCTAAATATCACAGGTTTAAGGTCTCTGTGCATTATTTTACATATCTATATCATCGTTACAACAGTATTGAGTATAGTGAAGACAACACAAGTGACATCTACTGGCTGACTGGAGGAGCTTTGTTCTAGATCTGCACTTCAATGGACTTGCTGTGTCTCGATGTTTTTCATCAATGGGATTTCTCACGCAGCTTAAGTGTCACTCGGTGTTCCTCATAGGCGGTCCACATTAATATAGCAAATGATACGGCTGTGTTGAAATAATTTGTGGCCACACTTGACTGAGATGTGCCCATTTCCAAATTTTTGTCACCATTTGAACTTCAGAATAAACACATTTATATTTATGGCGTGGGGGGTGGGAATGAATTTATTGGCACTACAATTGGTAAGGGGATATCCTCCGTCTCCAATCAGGGTAATGCTGGGCCTCCGTTCTCAAACGCCCAGTGAGTATTAATGCATGGCGTCTCTGGTAGAGGCGATTCTAATGGCTCTCATCCAACCTGACAAACTCACTCGCAGAGAACCATCGGCCTGCGGTTCCCCCGCTCCATAACTCATAACAAACTCTGAAGTCTTCTCTCATCAAGCTAAATCTGCGACCCGTTACGATATATTGTATGGTGAGCATTTCTCAAGGCATCAGGCGCATGCAATAGCCAAACAGCCATCTCCTCGCGCTGTGATTTGTTTTGATTGTATGGCAGTGCATGCAGGCCTCCATTGTTGCCATCCAGCTGCTGGAGCTGACTTCAATTAGTGGTAAGCATTGAATCTCTCTGGTCTTTCTCAATGCCTAATGAGTTCACAGGCCCGGCAGGTCAATCAAATGAAGTGGTGGATGGTACAATGCGACACAAGAGGGGGTACGGCTCTGGCTTACATTGGAATTAAAAAAAACCAGCAAGAATGGAGACGGAGATGGCAAATGGAAACTCATTTCAATGTGAATCCATGAAGATGAAAGGCGTTCTAAAATGCTGAGCAATTAACTTCATTTTAACACAGATTTTATAAGATTTTACATTCCAGAAAGTATTAATATGTCTACACAGAGAGGACACAAGGACCTTATCTGGATCCAAAGCTTCACCCCAAACTCGTTTACACACCACAAGAGAAAAGAGACATTTCCTCTTGACAAAAGAAATAAAGGGATCCAGACGTCTGTCTGCCTTGTCTCCCGTGTAGAAGAAAGTGATTGCTCCCAGAGCTGCTAGATTAAACATGGATCCAAAGCCACAGCAAGACCGCAACAAAACATTTCGGACTGAAACACAGTTCATAGAAGAGGTTCACGTTAGGAGCAAACAGACTTCTGTGAGAAATAAAACAGAGAGAATGTCGACTGAAAGCAGGGAGATGTGTACATTTGTGCGTTGTTTGAGAAGATGGCACACCCAGATAGGCATTACAAGGAAGTCTACACTCCATTTGTGACTGCTTTGTTGTGACAATACGTGTTGCAAGCGCAGTGATGTCACACAGATGAGCTACAGATTGAATCTCCTTTGGGAAACACTAGCAAGGCCTTTGGGTTGTTTGTCTTGGTGTCTAAAAGAGACAGAAGATTTATTGTGGTTGTTGGATGTGGTATTCCAAGCAGAAATTCATTGAGTGTTTCGCCACCCAGCTTTAAGTCTTTTTAAATGCCATTATGTTGAGCTATGCTGCAGCTTTTTCTCATGGCACTTAGAAGTTGGAGGACAATACAATGAAAGTGAGTGAAACTACTCGCAGTGCTGAGCCGTGCTCATCCACTCACATAGCACAGCGCTCTAGCTTTTATGAATGTCAAATCAGACCACACTGCTCAGACAGGCCTTCGGACAAACCCGTTGACACACATAATGACAGATTCATAAAAAATAATATATTTCACCCCCTATCACAGAAATCTGACACTTCAACTTTAGCTTGATCTAAGTACATTTAAAAAGTTACTTATGTACAAAAAGGATGTTGCCCAGAAAGCTGAAACATGAACCGCACCATCCCGTAAAAACTTGTCAAGGCCAAACTTTAGTTCGGGGTCACCTGCAGTTAAACCTCTAATAAAGGCATCAAAATTCCAAAAAAACATAGTCATACCCCAGTAAAAAAAACTTAATTTGTCTCCTCAACTTTCTTCCTCTCCCTCAGCCTACTTTCCTGATTTTCTTTTGCCCATGTTGAGATGAATATATTTAAAAAGCTGAGTTTCAAACAGACTGACCTACTCTCAGCTCTTGTCCGAAGACGGTCCTCTCTCCCAGGGCCGAGCAGTTCCAGCGTCCGTAACGAAACTGGTACTGACACTCATTGATGCCCAGCTGGGCACCTTCGCCAATAACGATGATGGCGTCCGGCCGACTCTGACAGAGGGCTCTCTGGCGGGGGGCCAGTCCGGGGATCTTGTTGCAGATGATGTTAGCACCTAGAGCCACCACAGAAGACAGCGCCCTAGGCAGAGAGAAACGGGGATTAATGAGAGGGGCATAAAACACAAAGCTAAAATGTATCTAAAAACATACATTTTGGTAGGGCTGTCAAGTCGTGCGTAAAAACACATCTCGTAAAACTGTGATATAACTCAGTCTTTTTTATATCTTATGTTGGAATCAGTTTTGTTTTTTTTTGTATTCCAATTTTTCTTATTAAAGCAAAACTGAAAGCAGCAGGTCTGAAATATTTACACTTAAATATCGGTTTATTTATGATATCATAATTCCGGTGTTCTTCAAAGCTATCACATATCGCAGATTTTCCTCAAATCGTGTAGCCCTACAGCGTGGATTGCACTAAAAAAAATGATACAATTTATTCACAATTCTCAGTAAAGTTATTGCTCAAATTTACACTAGAGTTTCCAGTCAACAAATCCTAAAGATAAAACCAAATAATGAAGACGATTACAACTTTTATCCATACCCAGATCACACCCCATGTCATCTAATAGTACTCTATAAAGACATAAAAGAGAACAATAGTACTTTTGGGTCCAAATCCACTTCACTCCTGTCCTCCTCTGTCTGTGTTACAGAAAACATGAACCACCACAGCTATTTTAAGTTCCAGGACCTGCCCTTGTTATGAATGAAAGGCATGTATGGTGCAGCAATCATTCCCTTTGTGAGGGCCTGGGTCTTTTAATGCCATAAGAAAGAGCTTATTACATAGGCCCGCGCCTATAGACAGAACATGAAGTAGTCCAATATGTCTCTTTTCCACATGCTGCTTTTCAATTACGGCCCTTGTGTGACGAGGTGCTCCTATGACAGAGTGCTTCTGGTGTAATGTGTAAATCTAGAGCAGGTTATCTCATCCGCTGCGTATTCACATACAAATCAAGTGGATTTAACATTGAATGAAAGGGATGCTTAGATTACGGGATTCTGGGATTCTGAAAAAGACACATTTCCTACCAATGTTTTCCAAATCTTGGTTAAAAAATAACATGGTTTTCATTGTTTCAGCAACAGCTTAACCACGTTAAAATGAGACGTGGTAAGCGTAACAACATCATGTTAACTTCGTAATAAAACACCTGCAACACAAATCTACGATCTAACCTGACTATCGTCGGTAATTGGCCAATTCTCGCGTAGAGCACGTCTTTTTGCCAGCGAATCAAACCGACCTGTGTTGGAATTAAGCAAGTGCGATGATGAGAAACCTACAGGTAGCTACCGCTGGTGAGGATGAGGAAGATCTGTGGGTAGTAGACGGACAGCAGCGCACTGCGGGACGAGATGATCAGCATGGCTGCGCATTGAACAAAACTGGTTTGAAGAGATAAGAAGAAAAAGAAGAAGTGGAAAGAAGTAAATCCTTTTTTTTATCCGGAGTCCAGAAAGTTTAACTCGGGGAGCGTGGTCTGTTCTCTCTTGGTCTGTTCAGCTAGTGGGGCCGTGGCGCGCTGCGGCAGCTCGGAGCTCCGCTGTCCATGTGCTGGAGATGAGAGGCTGCATCCCACGGCCGATGTGCGCTCTGCCACCTGGACTGATAGAGGACTGGCTGGGGAAAAAAGGGAGAGAGAGAGAGGGGGGGGGGGGGACTGAGAGAGAGAGACAGAGGGTGGGGGCAGATGGGGTTCCGGATGTCCGATACGCACTGCTCACGTCTCCAAAAGTGAGACTGTTGTCGCATCGGAAAGCTGGGAGACAGTTATGGAAAGACAGTGGCCTCTCCCGGTGCACCTCACCCCGGGGTGAGTCTGTCTGCAACGCGCTTCCCATCGTATCCCCACCCCCAACCAGTGTCGTAAAGTAACTAAGTACATTTACTCAAGTATTTTACCTACATGCAACTTTTGCGAGGTTTTTATTTCGTGTACTTTTACTATCCTTTGCAGATTTGGATTAATGATGTGAAATATAAGCAACACTTAAATCGGACTTAAATTACACCTGGAGTACATTCACAAGCCACCCTGCAGTATATAAAGTCATTAAACCTAGCTGCACCTTTAGCAGCTTTGAGAACACTTTGATGATCAATTTCTATAAAACATATCATTGTATTAATTCTGCAGAATGAGTACTCCTCTGTTATGCAAACATGCCACCGTAAATACAACTTAAATGAATTTCACAAATAGAATAACCTTTCTACGACAATAATGAATTTGCATATTTATCCTTAATGTCACTTCAGTATTTATTTTATTGAATCATTTGTTACTCTGTTATTGTGGCAATATTACACTTTGGCATTTAAATCGGACAATCCTATTTGCCTTTATCTTGATGATCAAATTACCAAAAGCCGACTAAAGAGGAATTTATCAGTCAATTCATTCATTTGCCAATCAACAGAAATCAATTTGGAATATTGATTAACCTTTTAGACTTTTTTTAAGCCAAAAAAAATTCCATTTCTATAATTTGGATATGGATACTTTTGTTTATCATACATGATAGTATGAGATGTACTTCGGCTTTTGAAATGAAAAAAGGCTGGAGTTTCAGAGTTTCAGGCTTGCTTAGATTCAATTAAAGTAAGTTATTGAGTGTGTAGTCTTCCAGCTCTTATGATCTGTTGGTGCATCTCCATCAATACGCCCTCATGTGGCGTCATAATGTAAACTTATTATTAGTAAACATCAAGCAAAACATTTTATCACTTCAATTTATCAAATTCTTCTTTTTATTGAAGTGGAAGTCACTTATGTCTACATGGTAACTATTCTTGTAGAACCCATGTAGTCTTTGAAGTGTCCTGGTATGGAAAGGCCAACAAGGACAATACAAAAGCAATTCATGCAAACACCACCCTGTTTGCTAAAGAGAGGTAAAAAAAAAAAAGAAAGAGTACAATGGTATGGGACCGTCCTGTTCAGTTCCTCAGCACCTTCAAAGGGCGAGGGGTTTTATAGGTATGTATATAGAGTGGACGGAGGACAAAGTACACATCTTCCTGGCTGCTTGTTGACATTTTGGAGAATGGAAATGGAGACATTCTGATCTACTTGAGCTGAACGAAAAACCGCGAGGAAGAGATAATATTAATAAGATTTGTTCCAAAATGAGATATCAATCATTTTAGGAAACAACTAAGGGCACTTTGGTGAAAGTGAACCGTTTAATTTGAATTCCCACCAGCTGCCAACAAAGCATTTCGAAGAGATTGAACTGATTTGGAGACATGCTCTTCATTCTTTCGGCTAATTTTAACCACCTTTTAAATCTTGCCCCGTTATTGCAAAGGAACTAAATTTACATAGACAACTCGCAGATACTGTCTCTGGCTCGTGGTTAGCAGAGGCAGAACCCTGTGTGTGTGTGTGTGTGTGTGTGTGTGTGTGTGTGTGTGTGTGTGTGTGTGTGTGTGTGTGTGTGTGTGTGTGTGTGTGTGTGTGTGTGTGTGTGTGTGTGTGTGTGTGTGTGTGTGTGTGTGTGTGTGTGTGTGTGTGTGTGTGTGTGTGTGTGTGTGTGTGTGTGTGTGTGTGTGTACAGGTTCTATATGCCCCTTTCTGTCTCTTTCTCACTCTCTCTTTCTGTCCAAATAATCCTCCTAAACCACAATTTCCAAAGCCAAGATAGCACTTAGGGCAGCGTGCACTCACTGTCCTGGCGCTCGCACCGTGATATCTGTTTCTTTTCATATTTTTACGCAGAAGACGAGGCGAACACGGAGACGTGTGCACGGAATCCCTCTCACTGCCCGAACAAGACGTCGAATCAGTGATGAAAGACTCTGTGAAAGTAAGATGTTTTTTATCTGTTGGAACAGCTGTTTTAGTTTTGACAGACATGTTTTGATACAGTAGCATCATCCACATGTGACGAGTGACGGGGCTGGAGGGGAGACACTGCAGTGAGTGGCCTCAAGCTGGAAGCAGGCCTAGAAAGTCCGGATTATTAACTGTGTTTTATGGATGTATGGGCTTTTGGGTTCATCTTGTCTTTGAGCACAGAATCCCTAACTTGGTTCCTTAAGGGTAGTCTGGGAAACAATAGTGTTAATAATAAAAATGACTGATAACTCATCATAGCCAACATTTTTCTGCAGAATAGCAAGGCTCATAGAAGAAAGTGTTACAAAATACTATCCCTTCCATATGCAGTGTAACGGAAGGTACTCTACACAAGGAGTACATATATACAGTATAACAATAAAAGTAGAGCCTGTTTTTGTATACTCCTACTTGAATGAAATAGTGTAAAATGAGAATCTTGGTAGAGTTTCAAGAGAAAGGATTTAGAAACATGAATCAAATCTTTTTCTATAGTCCAATATCACAAAACACGTTTCTCTCAGTGGGCTTCACAGATCAGCGAACATGAATGATGATGTTTAAAGATATAACACAATTACAAGATAGAATGTCAACTTAAATTAAATTCCATACAAAGTAGGACCCAGGACGATGTTTTAGGAGCCTGAGGCCAGCTAATTGCCCAGCCCAATGTAATAGTTAATTCTATAATGTAAGAGACTGTTAGTCTGTATGAAGTTACCTTTCCAGAGTTCATTTTGTGCTTTGGGGACATAATTCAGAGTCAAACATGTACTAAATCAAAACATACAGTATTTTTATAACGTGACTCAGCATCTCACAGTAGAAATACATTCATATTGTCACTTCGATTAGAGTCTTTAATGTCAATGAAAGCCAAACTAGTGTAGGCGGACCAGACAGCAGACTCTTTAAAACAACTAAGAACGTCCACTATACTGTCATTGTGTATATTACCAAGACCTGTGGGCTAATGACAGTCGCTACATATGACATGGAACATAATATCACATTCAAAAGGGTTTTAAAGTCTCTGCAGATGTTGTCAACATTACAAAATCTTGCCTTCCTTTCCTGAAATATTCCATATTGATGCTGTAGTTATTCATCCTAGTGTTATTTATTATTTTAAAGCTTCTTTGGGTTAAAACTCCTCCGATAAAGATCTCCAGCTCATGTTAATCCGCCGCAGAAAGCAGTACCTGACAAATGTACTCTTATGTCTGCTGAATGATTTATTGCCCCGCTGTGTAAGGAACTGACGTTACCTTTTTAAATCAAGCTAAATTATATATTCAGTATCTGACAGTGATGGAACGACACTGAAAACTGTTCACACAAGGAACATAAAGACTCACACCAGCCTTATTCTTTAAATATGGCATCTGAATTTTAATTAGATGGGAAAAGACTTGCATCAAAGGCCTTATATATCGCGTGTGTCTCTGAACCACTGAGACACCCTGATGGCTTTAATTGGTTTAAGTCAGACAAGTGCATATGGGATATTTCAGAGGCATTGTTTGGACTGTAATGTGGCAAGACAAACACATGGTGCCTATATGTGTAATGGGGTAAAACACACGCTGGAATGCACAAGAAATATGAGTGTGGTTTGGGGCAATGAACATCGCCCCCTGCGCTGTGACGGTATTACGCAGTGTGACAAGTAAAAACAAAGCCACCAGGCCGGGACAGTATTTATGACACTGCTAACAGAAAACTACTTTGTAATCAAATCTAATTTACACAGTTTGGAGCATTTATGGAACCCGACAAAGCTGACAGTGGGAAATTGTTTCCAGAAACAACAATTCTACTTTTGAGCAATTATTGTCTTTGAAGCCACTTTTTTTTTTTCTTCGCCAGCAGATGAAGGGGTTTTTGAACAATGCCACGAGTGCACATAAACGTCTTCAGAACCAGTGCCTTTTATGTAAACGGGGATTTATGTTTTTGGGGTGGAAAAACAGATTTGGAAGTTGTAAACATGTTTCAGATGTCGATGAAACGGTTACACGGCATCACCATAAAGCGTCACCATGAGCAACTAACAAAGCCAGAATGGGAAAATTACAAGAACTGCTGTCCTCACATGTTAACGTGTCATGTAGAAAACAGATTCACAGCACAGTCGTTTGGTATTTAGATTGCTCACGGTTATTTAAAGAGCGTTATAAATGCACGACATGCCACCAATAAGCATTTTTCAGGAAGAAATACAGACCGTTTGCCTTTCAAAATAGTTTCCATACATAGTTATTTGCTATTTTTCTCTACATTCTTTGTGTTTTGTACCTCACTTCACATTGTTTCCAAACTGTCTTTTCTCTATTTTAACTGTAGAGGGAGACAATGCACCAGAAAAAACTCTTAGCTTGCTCTTGCTTTTCTCTTCTTTGAGTAAAGCATGTCACTTTTACACAAGCAATTTATTAAAATATAAGCTAAACTATCACAACAAACACTAGCGTTACTCTGTAAATACCCTAATAATAGTTGTATTACTACATTACAATAGCATCAGTGAGTTTTTCATACGAAATGCATATTGAATGAGACAGGAAACCTAAGAAATGTCTCTTTCTGATGTCTCACTTTTATTCTACACTTCAAATTTCAATTTCAAACTCTGTAAATATATTTCCTGTAGATCCAGAAGCCACTTCGACATTGCGGTCTCCCTTCTCTGAAGTGTTTGAAGTGAGTCCTTTATTTGGATATCCTCAAGGGGGCTCTTTACTCCCATGTTTCAAAGTGCAGGAGCTGTACAGCAGCCCGTAGTTCCCACCACCCCTCACAGGTTCCACCATTTTGGTTCCTACCATCAAAATTTCAAAATGTAACCGTCACGTTTGTTCATGCCAACACGGGAGACGTAAATTCTTCGCTTTCAGTGAATCTAAAATCTATTACAATTAAATGACCTCTTTCCTTTTGTGAATCTGTAATCCATGGGTTTGTTCTAGAGAATTTAAAAGTATATTTCTACACTTTTCTTTCTTACAACATCAACTTAAGCTGCTAGGAATAAATGCACTTATAGGTAAGCCAGGCAACAATTTAGAGTCATGCATATACAATTTATTTCAGTGCAGGCCATTTCATTCAGAATGACCTGCTTAATTTAGGGGTTATGTTGAAGTATGTGGGATGGTCGTCACTCTCAGGATCCTTCTGTGCACTCCTGGGCTCAAATCCCATCTGTTGCATTCTGATATCTGCGTTGCTTTGGGTCATATAAGGACACCCCTCCGAGTGAAGCAATTCCACACCTTCCTGTAGCAATTTTATTAAACGTTCTTATTTTTTACATAGTTTAATTCAATCAAAAATCTTACATTTAAATAAAGTTATATGCATAGTGCTTTTTACTCCCTTTCGTCCCTTCTTGATTTTTTCCTGAAGCGTTTAATAATATAATTAATTGTATTTGTTCACTTACATGGCTAAGCATTGTCATCCCACTGCAGCTGGTTTGATCCGGTACGACTTGATTTGATCTGTTCGCAATTCATACGTGAAGAATTATTGCACTGGGGCTTTGGGAATCAAACATGTGTTACACTTCTGTAAGTTTTTGTATTCCCTTTGGAAATACTTGGCCCTAATGGGCTGGGCCTTGCAGTCGAAACACACTTAAAAATCGCTCCCACTCTCTTTCTCTCTCACACACACACTAACACACAAATTGATATAACCACAAGCTCTTAACCGGTTTGAGCAGGCTCTAATAGCTCAAATCAGACAAAGTGAAGAAAAAAACAACAACTTTGGTATGAGTCACATCGTGTTAGCGCTGACCTCGGTGATTGAGTTTGCTCACAATCACACGGGTCGAGTCCGGGGTCAGGCCCATGGATCATTTAGTTTAATGGCTGTTTCCTGCCTGCTCAAATGTACATGCCACATTGTAGGAAACGGTCAAATGCAACCATATTGTAACAGGACATAATGCAGCAGGGGACAAGGGGGGGTGGGGGGGGGACAAGGTGTTTAGGGCAGGAAAGGAAGAATGAATGTATATAAAATAGTTAAAAATATAGAGATAGGGAAGGAAGAAGAACAGAGAAACTTCAAAAGGAAAAGAAAGAGGAGGTGACAAAAGCAAAGCGAGAGAGCTCTACTAATTTTGTGGCCTGTCTGTGTCCCCAGCACCCTGTTGGGACGACAGATGTGCAGATGATGTCATGTAGAAAGGGGATAGGGTGGGAGGGTGGAGCGACCGGAGCGCGGGAGGACAGTGTACAGGCGGAGCCTCGATGTGAGACAGGGAAAGGGGGAAGAGTGGGATCACAGGACTGTGGCTATCCTCCATTGCCCTGCAGTCACGCAATTATTCCCAAGATGTGACTCAGTAGAGTACAGACAGTGTGAGTACTCTCCAAAAAAAAAGCTGCTTGTGAGTTGAAAGTGGTTGCATGGACAAATCGTGAGAGATTACGTGCCGTGGCGTCGTCATTTTTGCACCGGAGAGGAGGCAGCGAATGTGCTGAACTGGTGGTTTTTAGTCGCAGGACCTCTCACAAAGCGCAGCCTCTCCAAACCACACAGGCCATTGGAGCTATAATTTACTTAGCGCAGTCATTGCTGAAGTTTACCCTCCCATCCCCTGACCGGCCACAGCATAAGAACCCAATTGTTCTTGTGGTCTGCAGCGACAATGGCTGTTTGTGGTCATCCAAAATCATCGAAAGTGAGGAAAAGAAAGGGTTGAATGGGGGAGAAACTGGAGCTATACCATGCAGTAATTTGCACTGCTAAATATACAGTGAGGGTCAAGCTCAGACTCAGGGGTCAGGCTGACCAGCCGGTATTGCCTCAAGGTCACCATTTTCCCATCAGTCTGCCCAGTGTCCTGCGCTTTAAACCCATCCGGTCCTCCAGCAGAACAACGTTAGCTTACTTGCATTTGAGCAACCAGCTTGCCAGCCTCCTCTGCCCCCCACCTGCGCCTTTTCAGGCCAATTGTGCTGGCACGGCAATGGGAGAAATTGAATGAATTAAGCGGTCGGATGTTGCCTAATGGTCGTACTACACAAATGCAGCCATTCCTGGCATTGTTATGTGTTTCAAGTGAGACTGAGAGGGATTGTGCTCTTCGGTCCAGTGCAGGAAAGCAGCTAATAAGTGAGACAACCTGTGGGAATGGACCCAAAAACCAAAACGAGGACTGAGGCAGTTTTTCCCCCCTCTGTGTTTCTGTTAGCTTTATTTTTTTTGGAGCCTGCTTTTTTATTGATGTGTAATGGAAGAGAAGAGTCCAGTCATTGATTCATTGATACAAACATGGCTGAACACGTGGCAGCTAAAACAACTGTGACAAATGTAGCACCTTCTTGTTTAAACTGACCACAAGCAACAAAAAAGGATCGCGCATCACTTCATAAATATAGCATGAAGCCCTGAAGCGTGGCCACATCGCTATCTAAACACAATGCAGCATTTAAAGCAGATAAGACGCTGATAACTGCGTAGGCCTAGAGCTACAGACGGCAGCTGCAGTCACTGTTGTCCTTCTCTCTCATGGGGAAGTGCTGCTGACCTGAGCTTGAGGACACCCTAGGCCCTCTGGGTAATCATTGACCTGTTACCTGTGGCAACAAAGCCACAACATACTGTACAGCTGCAGGACTGTTGATAATAAAGTGATATCCCAGGTGCATGGACACATTCAGACATGCATAGGCCCACAATTTGAAAACATGGAATTGGGTCACATGTTCTTCTCTTAAAACCCTTTTATAAGCTATAAGTCTCAAATAATTTGTATAAATACATGTATGCGCAGCCAACTTACACTACCTAAACTAATACAAAATATCGTCCAAAAAAAAGGAGATAGACACAATACAGATCCAGGCTTTTGGATCAGTGCACCCCTAAGATAAGATACTTCATTTATTATTACAACTTCATATATATTCTTGTATACATTATTGTATATTATTGATTTGGTGCATGTGCAGCAGCCTCGTTAAGCTGCTTTAAAAGTTTTCTGAAGTTCATACACTTAGAATACCCTCTAGAAATCCGATTTTGAAAAGTTTCTTAAGATGTGGAAGGAGAAAAAGGTCACGATCAGCTCTAGTTTGAGAACTGTGGATCAAACAATTCTTCGCATGGTGCAAGGTGGGGCGTGGCACTGCACTGCAGCACTTTAGAGAGGGGGATAAGGCCGGGTTGCCATCCAAGGAGAGGAAAGGAAAAGGCGAGAGAGTTAGGGGAGGGAAACACTTTGGCCCCTCGACAAAGCCTCCTCCCACTTAGTTTCGTCCTCGGGACTCGTTCCTTCCTCCTCTCCTCTCTTCTAGCTGCCGTACTTTGGGTGCTCAACGCAGAATGGACTGTCTGAGAGCAGTGGCCTGAAATAAAACTAAGAGGGGCCTTGGTCGGCAGAGAATGCTAGCTTTGTCTCAGCTGCCATCCACACTGTCTGGAGACATGGCAGCGAAGGAGCTTGGAGAGAGTGTCTGATTGCAAATTAGCAGTGCCAAAAGAGAGCCACCTCGGAAAGATTCAATGCCCTTTTCTCCTCACCTCCTCAGACTCTTTCTCATTCAAAATACAACAAAATATCTTATCAAAGGAAGTTAATAGACAAGTTTATACTTTTCCTTTGTCAATACGCTTTCACCTAATTGGTGTACACATCATATTAAATGAAAGATTGATGAGTATTGAGTGCAGAAGTCCATTAAGGTGTAGGTTTTTTTTATTTTGATAAGTGCTTAATACCATAAATACAGTACATCCATTAGCCGGTGCAAATGACTCTTAATATCATACTTGAAGTCATATATAATAAATGCAATGATTTCATTTTCTCGTGTGTAATAAGTTAGACAGCTGCTGCTCAGGAACATCTCACTGGGAATATTAATTTAGTAAAGACCACTTTCAAAATGGTGTCTTCCTTTATTATCTTTTCGGAAACATTTAAATACACCATGAACAAGAAATACTGGTACATTTTAATTCCCCCATGTAGATACAAACAGTTAAAGGCACATTCAGTCACATTTGATGAAAGTAATTTACATTCAAAACTTTATCAATGTTTTTTAAATTATATATTATTTTATTTTTAAAAATCTATATATTTGCAGATCAAATCTATTCATTTTAAGGCCTCCTGAAACATCAAATGGTGTGTGAACATGTTTTGTTATGTTGCATAGTATTTGATCAATTCTTATGCATGCATATTAACATCCTCCAATAACAGGCTTATAGACGAATACCTCTGCTTTTATCAAATGTTTACTGATAAGGCATTAAGTCATTACAATATTTAGGTCTGTCTGTTGCAATTATAATTGTTTTCTTCACTTAAAAAAAACCCACAACAAGTGTATCTATAAAAGTTTGAGTTATTAATAACATACTGATAGTAATGTCTGGCTATTGTTTAGAATTTGCTGGAAACAATAAAAAGTGAATTGGCCAATGATAATAAAAGTGCACACACATGCAGCTTTCATTATATAACAGCCTTTAACTTGTGGGCCACCCAGTTTTTAAATCTTGTTAACACCCAGCTTTATTTTACTTTTGAAAAAAACGTCTTTTTAAAAATGATGTGGGTTTGTTGTGTTTGTCTTGAGTCACATCAGGTGAATCTCTATCGATATGAACTTGATTTACCTTCTAATCCCCATAAGCTATAGCCTACATGCTCAGCACATATGCAGCCGAGCAGTAGCAACACACACACACACACACACACACACACACACACACACACACACACACACACACAAACTCCTAATCCTGTAGTATCTCTCTGTGCTGATGGATATAGACATACAGTACACAGATCACGTTCACTAAGTGCCGCTGTATAAGATAAATAGATTTACCACCACTCAATACACTCGCCTCTGTTTTGCAGGATCCGAATGGGAATCAATTCTCAACTTGTTCAGAAAATCAAACACACAAACAGTGATTTGAAAAGTTACATTGCCTTTTTATTTATCTTATTATGTTTAAGTATTGTAGTCAGTTTCATAGAGATTATAATATCCTATCAAGATCACAACTATTTCTTTTTTTTGTGTAAAACAATTCTTCAAACCAATTTAATTTGAAGGGACAATTCACTTTTTTTTAGTTGATTCACCTAAAATGTTCTTTTGGATTTTAATTAGTTTGTTAAGTTAACATTTGACTTTCAGCTACTTATTAACCAATTTACATCACAGTAGAGAAGTGTGTTCTTAAATCTGAAAACTGTTTCCCTTTCACCTCTGTCCCTGCATTTTTAAATAGTCACCTGTGTCTTTACCCGGCATATATTGTAGCATTTTATTTTCTTATATATAGTCATACAAATCGATTAATAGGTCTTTATGTGCAATGAAGGTGTTTTTTTGTAAATGTTAGAAACACATTTTAGAGAGAAAACACAGATCAAAAAAATGCATACATGCATGCATATGGAGAACAAATTGCTTATGTATGTTCTACTTATTCTCAGTCCTTTATAGGCAACATTTAAATTAATTTATTTTAAACAAATGCACATAAATTGCAAATAATGTCCATTCCATGTTTTATTGGTGCATTTAAGGGAAGACTCATATAAGGGATTTTTTTCCCCCTCTTGATGGATTTTGAGACATATTTTTATAACACCTTTTTGGATGACAGAGGTCCTTCATCAGCTCCGCCCTTCCTCATCTCCACACCTGATTAATCAATAAAGTGTCTTCAAGCCAAATTGGGAAACATGTCTGGGCTTGTATTCAAAGTCACCTGTGGAGCATAACTGGATAACTACACCTTCATTACCTTAAGGAAGGGCAGAAACCAAGACAAGCTCATTAAAGCAGGCACACAGGTGTGAGAAATGCAGATTTAAATCACCTATGACTGTGTTTGGTTAGCTAGCATACACAGAAAAATAATTAAGCTAAACCTGTAGCACGAGAGATGCATTAAGCAATGTTTTAATGTGTTGCTGCCTTTACAGCTCTTTTAGCTTTTCTGTAGGGCGATACAGTCACATTTAATGTTTCATTTAGTAATTTAATTTTCTTGAAAACGACGCATTTTACTCGTTTGAACTACATTTTTTCACATGACTTTATAGCCTAGCTAAAACATGTGATAAACTTGTTAGTGGGAGTCATTCAAACGAAAAAACGGCGTTTTGTTTCGTAAATAAACCAAAATGGAGTTAAATCTACATAAATCGCTAAATAGTGCGACTGTATTGACCTTGTGTTACTTTATTGAATTTGTAATGTCATAATACGGAAGGGCAGAGAGATTATCGTTGTTATAGTGCGATGTGATAATGAAGTTCAGGTTATTTATTCACCTACGTATTTCTGGCTTCATTTTTTTTAGCCCAAAGTAACGTTAATGACGCACTAAAAATATATTTTCCAAATGCTGACATCAAATTCACCAAAGCAAATAGTGCTTTTTGGATCCGCGGAGGGGGCAGGAGGAGGGGGAGTGAGGCAGCCCTTAATAATCATCGCAACACAGCCTCGTTTTTGCAGATATTTCAGTGTGATGTGCCTTTTCCTTTGTTCCCATTTTTTAGGAGTCATTTAAAAAAAAGCAACCCTTGTAGTGCAGTCTGCTGCAGTCACTAGGCTGGTTGTATAACGGAGCTTCACCTCAGCTGAACTTCATGCATCTGGTTCATCGGCGACGAAAGACGGCGCAGTCTGCAGCCTGTGTGCACCCGGTGAACCGAGCGGGATGTCTGCGGGGAAACACACATCGAGAGCGGGGAAACAGATTTCTCCTGGCCAGGTAGCCGCTCACGGAGGCTGTCTCGTAGCAAGCAGACCTTTTTCTACTCATCCAGCTACAAATATCGCTTTGTGCGTTTTTAGTTTTTTTGCTGGACACAATAGAAGACGCCGTATAGAAGATATAAAAACCTGCAGACTTGGAGTCGGACACCGCGGAGGACGAGACCATGCAACTTGAATTGAGGTGCGTAGTATTCAATTCTCCATTTTCTTTATTTCAATTTATTTATTTAGAGGTTTTGCATGTGCGTATAGTGCCTTAAAATATCAACAAAGATAGGCATTTCCAACGTAAGCATTAAGCGATTTATTTCCCTCCTGAATCACTGTTATGACTGAACCGAACCACAGACCTCGGGGGTAAAGTTTCCAAGGTGTTAAAAACAAGCGCTTTCCGAATAACCATTTAACAACTGTACACAATCTGTCTGTAAACTCGCGAACAAGGTCTGAAACATGGTGGCCAGACTGTAAACTCTCCCTGGCAATACGAGGAAAAGAGGTCGCCTTTCGTGCCCTAGATTTCCCTTCGCAGACTGGCATAATCTTCCTCTTTGTTGTCCCCGATGCAAATACAGATAGGCAGCCGGGCACATCACGTCAATCCACCAAGTGGAGCGATTTATAGGATTTCAGTAAAATGTGCATTTGATTAGAAAAGCTGCGTCTGCCGAGCTGTGCGCTGCGAGATAATCAGTGTATGTAAAACATGAGAACATATGGTAGAGTTGTGCGGTTTTCCCCTGATGTGTCACTGTGGTTTCCCTCAGATAAGTTTTTGATGAAATGAATATTTTGAAACATGAGAAGAACTTACTCAGCACAACATGGATATATTGTATAAGGGTCAAAAGGCCTGTGTGGGCTCCCTGACTCATTCTCAGGTGTAAAATACTAGATCATGTGACTTAAAGATAAAAAGGAAATAAGAGGAGGAAATAAAGCCATGTATGCCTTTATGGTATCTATATTAATTTGGCAATCTTAATTTGCACATTCATTAGGTAGGGTATGTAGATTTTCACATGAGGGAACAATAATCTGGTTGGGTTTATAGATAGGGGACTTGCAGGATTCTTGCTTTTGAGTTTGTTTCTTTGGATAAAAGTGCCAGCTAAATGAAATGTAATCAAAAAATGTAGAATATTTTTCTTATTGTGGCTTTAGATCGATTACTGATAAAATAAGACATTTTCTGTGGGCCATCATCTGTCTGAAGCAACTAAAAAGATTGTTATAAAGACAACCTCTGCAATGAATCACATTGTTATTTACACTCAGTGAAATTGCAGGATTTAAATTGTGAATATGTAGTTTTTACAGCACATTTCAGCGTGATATTTCTGAGATCAAATGCTGTCTTTTTTTGATTTGGTTGTCATAGATCATGCCGAAGAGTGTGCAAAAAACGACTTTAACCTACAGCACCTTTGCTAAGCAGAGGTCAAAGTTTGAGACGTGTCACACACACCAAACTTAACACCGTTTTTCTTCAGGGGTTGTAAGTCGACTTTGTGTAATCTCTTGCATCGTGCACATTTGCCCATGTATTTAGATTGATCGGTGTGTATGTGTAGTCTGAAAGCTTCGTCTGCAGGTTGGGCCGGCTGTCCGACCGGCAAAGTTCTTCTCCTGTTAGTCGAAATTGCAACGCAGCAGTGTTTCCTAAGAAAATATCTTTGTTGGCTGACAGAAAAATGATGTTTTGCTACTACCACATTTCCTCCCCCTGCAAAAAGGAGCATATGAACAGGGTCCAAATGACCTTTTGGCCGCAGCCATCAGTTGCAAACCCACATTTTTATTAATACCCTCTTTTAGAGTGTTTATAAAGTGATGTCGACGCTATAAACAGGAAAATGCCATTGTGACTGTTTGAAAATGAAGCAGAAACACAGGTGGCCCTCGGACAATGGACTGGGGCTCATTTCTCCACTGTGGGACAGGAGAAAGCACGTGGCTGCAGACTTAAAATTGTTGTCATTATCGTCCAATTTACCCTGTAGATCAGAGCCCTGTTGCAGGCCTTAGTGGTCAATATGGAGAGGAGAAGACCCTCTCTCATTTGCTTTCAGAACAGCTTCGTCCTCCCTACCACCCCCCCCCACCCCCAGCTCTGTCATATCTCAATTGATTGAAACCCTAAACGGCTAGATCAGGCAGAATGCAATCCAGCCTTTCTATGAATAGTTGATTGGATTTGTTGGTGGTGTGGTGTGTTGTTTCTTTAAGGGCATTTCAGGTCACAGGGTGGGAGGCGGTGACGTTGGCGGGGAAGGAGGGGGGGGATTTTTTTGGTGTGCACCCCGACTGATACTGCAATATGGCGTGTTGTGCAGTCCCATCCTGTCCTGACGAGCACAGAGACGTTGTCATTCCCTTATCAGGTCATCTTGCATTTGCAGAATGCATGCTCAAAGTGTATTCGTTTTTTGTCTGTGTAGACTTAAGAGGTTGCCTTTTTGAAAATACACATCATTTATTTGATTGTGTTAGTGTGTTAGCCATCTTGTCATGTTCTGAGCTGCACAGATGGATGGTGTATTAACAGTAGGAGCAGTGGGCGTCCGTCACTGATTATGTCTTATTATTTTTCTTGGTATTAGTAATGTGGCAAGCCAGAAGCTGACTGTAAAGCTAGTGTGTACGTCCAAGTGCAACCAACGTTTTGTGCGCATGCATGTTTGTTGCCCTGGTATGCCCTTTGCTGTCCCAAACAAACTTTTCAAATTTGAAGTTTCTGCGCATCTCAGTGCGGGCATTTAAGGGGTTGACCTAATTTCTCCGGAGGCAAAGAATCCACTAGTGAAGGCCGTGCTCTGTGCGTATTGGAGTGTGCGTGCATGTGCGCACGCGCGTGTTGCACTGGGTGTTTCCTCCTTTGCTTTTCTAACAGGAAGCTGATGTGAAGTTCAACCGAGGACAAGGAAAAGGCCTTTTCTTTCCACTGTGAATCATTTCAGAGCGAGAGAAAAAAATGAAAAAAGAGAAGGGAGAAAGAAAAAAAAGAGACCAGGCCGCTGCATTGATTCAACCCTCTGCAATCTGGCCTGCTTCTCGCTGTCTCGCTTATTCTCTCTTCACTCTCTATACCTTATTGTCTCTTTCAGCTTCATGTTCTCGCCTGTTCTTCGCTTTAATTCTATATCCACTGATGTCGGATAGACGACAGTTCTCTGGGGGGAATCGGCGGGTTTATGGAGAGTTCATGTGAGAAGATAGGGAGGGGGGAGGAAAGGGGAGATGAAAAGCAAATGAAGCAGAGCTCTGTGGGGAGCAGTGCAGGTTCTTCCGGTTCAGTTTTAAGATTCCCAATGCATAAGGCTGCCCGTGTTATGTATTTAGCCGGGGAAAAAAGACCTACACAAGCTGTACCACTGGCTTTATTAAGGCCGGTGTTGAAGCCATGTGAGAGAAGATGAGTCTCTTTGTATTCCTTAAAGCTGTGATAATATAGAAAGGATAAAAGCTATAAATAACTGATGAACCCTGCTGGGTGAGGGTTAAATCGTCTTAATATTTTCTTGACACAATACCAAAGAACTGTAATCTTGTGTGGGACCCAAATGTTGCATGGATTTATTTGGTTTGAAGGTCACAAGTTTAAATGTGCTCTCAGACACGTTTGATATTTGATAACACTTGTTCCAAGAATGGAAATCAGGCCAAGGTGAATGCTAGAAAGAATGACTTAAATCGTAATTGTCGATAATCTAATTTTCATGATTCCCTGGACATCTCGTTGCAGTAAAAGGGGATTTTTTGGGAATCAAATAAGAGTAGATATTTCAAATGAAACCACCTACTCAGCCTCGTCCCTGTATTTGCTAAATATTTAACTGTTTCAGGTGTATGTGTGCAAGATTGAACTAGAATATCGTGGGACACACTGCTGCGTTGCGGCCGACATAAGCAAATGCACTGTTCCTTTCCTTGCATTTACAGATTTTGCATATAGAAGTTTGTATCTATAAAGCAGAGGGAACAGGTGTGCTATGCTATGAGAACAGGTCCGGGCAGGCATTTCTTTAATGCCCAGGTGCCCTTCAGTCTGACACTGATCTGCAGTCGTGTCAGGGCCGAGGTTAAAATGACTCTGACCTTCTCAAAGAGCAGGAAATAAATCAGTGAAGTGTTTGATTATTGTACCGTCTCAATAAACCCATTTAAATATCAAATCAATGCTCCTGGTTGCACAATCTGCGTCTAAGTTGTCTCAAAGCAACAAAAAAATCTCAAATTTAAATATAATAAACTTTTTAAACACAAACCTTTTCTTTAATAAAAGTATATCAATTATAATAAAGCATGAATAGTGGTAGCTCTCACCTTGATTGATTCAGCAGATCACTGGAAATGAATTCAAATAAAATTGTCTGATCGTGTGTCAGTAAATAAATATATTATAAAATGAAAATGTAAAAATATTTATTATGTCACTCAAACAAAACATGTGGTAGAAAATATCTGATAATCCAGCGAATGCTCTGCCCGACAACACTGACAGCACAAATGTTCCATTAGGAATGTCCTGTGCTCAGCCTGTTCTGGCACACTGCGGGAGAACATCACGCTAAACGGAGCACCGCACGTCCCAATACACGACTGATCCCCATCCTTTTGTCACAGTGCAGGTCAAAACTAAGGAGCACGACGTTTCAAACTTTTTGCTCGGTCTTGTGTTTTCAGATGCGGCGCAAAGAGGCACCCGAGTAGACGTGGAACCACCGGACTCAAGATACTGCAATGCAGGTAAGCACATGGTCATGCTAAAACACACACACACACACACACACGTCCATTTTGTATAAAAACATGAGCAAGAGGAAAGTTTAGTGAAACTTGATCTACAAATCAGCGTTTCTTAACAAGGCAGCGTGTAGGATGATTAACCCTGAATAGGATGATCTGAGGACAGTGCCCGGCTTTACAATTGGAGCGATATATTACATGACGTATATGTGGGAGAGTTGAGAGGATATGACCAAAGTGAATCATTTGGGAAGAAGTAAAGTCATTATGGGAGGATTTGAGATATTTATTCTCTTCCATGAAGTTGATCCTAACAACAGGACGTCTTTCAATGCAAATTCATTTATGCTGTTCTAATATTTTTTATTTGAATTGAACTGTGCAGTGAATAAGTAACATTTTACCCAAACCGGGAAGATTTGGGTTATCCTCAAGCTTGAATAAATGTTAGAAGTGAAGATTTGACTTCTGGCTGTTCAGAGCAACAGTTTATGGCTTTAATTTGCATAGCCGTCTTTAATGGAAAAAAACAAAATGGAATGGTGACCTAGAAGTCGAAAATCAACTACAATTGTACATTTGAAAAATCGCGACACCACTTCTAATATATATAAAATATATATATAAAATAATTAACCAAAATTGTATAAGTAGTGTTGATTGATTGAATATTTGTATCTGTATTTGTCTATATGAAATCAGCTCTCTTTGTTGCATAATTTAAGCAAGACACTGAACCTCAAATTGCATTAGTGTATTAAGGGTGAATGAGAGGCAAATAGTGAACCTTTTGGTCCAGAAAGGTGGAAAGGCAGAAAGGCCCCTTTGTAAATGCAGTCAATTTATCATGTTGCATTATATAAAATAATATGGATGCCTGTTTTTCATCAATCTGTCATCCACATGTTAATTGAAGACTGCAAGACTTTGAGATCCCCATCTGGGACAAAGTCTCTGGCCAGACCATGTGGGAGAAAAACATGTTGTTGCACAGCACCGCTGAAATAAAATATGCACTCAGCAGTTTTGGAAAAAAAACGGTATACAACTATAAGAATGACTGTGTTACCATAGGGACAGACAGGTGACCAAGTCCAGAAGATTAGAAAAACTTGCAGAAACTTGGAGGAGCCTGTTACGGAGCATGACAGGAGTTTTCTTTTGTTGCCGAAGGAAGACCAGACAGGAGGCAAGAAACTGCTGGCTGTTCTGATCCATCAAGGAACACGAGAAGCATTTGCTAGGCAACCCAGTGCACACAAAAACCAGGAGGACATGCCAGACAACAGGAGTGCCACAACTGATAGACCTGGGAGTGGAGGTGATCTGGGAAAAAAGGGGGAATAGTAGGATTTTCTTTTGTTTGATTCACCAACTGATTGATTCAGAATGGGAAATTGGAATACTTTTATTCGTCCCACAGAGGGGACATGCATATTGTTAGAGCAAAAGTGAAAAAGAGACCAAAAATAAGACGGTGTTAGATAAGTAGAGTGATATAAACATTTAAATAAAAAGCATTAAAGCTTCACTAATACATCAGTGATACATTTTTCCTATTGACATAATGCACACACGTGTTATTGCGTAACAGTGGTGTTGACATCTTTCTTTTTGTTTTTCTACATTATTGCACATTGGTGTAATTACAAACAGTGGTTTCTTAGTGTGTGTGTGTGTGTGTGTGTGTGTGGTGGACTACCAGGGGCCGTGGTGGTTATGAAGCCTGACCGCTGCAGGAAGGACCTGCGGTATCTCTCCGCGAGACACCGCGGGTGAAGCAGCCTGTCACTGAAGGAGCTGCACAGTGTCCTGGAGGGGGGAGGGACACATTGTGGACGCCATTCTCTTGTCCCCCACCTCCTCCACAGTGTCCGGAGCGCTCCCCAGGACAGAGCTGGCCTTGCGTATCTGTGTATGGAGGTAGAAAAGATGTCCATTGGCTTGTAAAAAGTTACTTTAGATCTGATGGCGCTGTGCTTTCTCTTGGATGGTTTCCAGGGCGGTAGGAAAGAAAAGGCGAGAACAGGGGATGTAGTGTAACAACGCTTTAACTCCGCGGGACAGTCCAGTGTGTGACTGCCTCGACCTTGGTGGAGTCCACCTGGAGGCTGCCTGCTTGAACAGCTCGCTCTGCAGTAATCTTTGAAGGACACACTTCACACGTTGCACACGTTCCTGCCTGTTCTCGGAGAGGAACAGGATCTCATCCAAGTATATAAAAGAAAAAAGTCAACACCAGATAATCACAGGGGTCTCTTGATGTGTCTTCCACTCATCCCCCTTCCTAATGCCTACCAGGTGATAAGCATTTCTGAGGTTAAAACAAAAGTGGCCCCCTGTGACAATTAGACAGCAGAGGAAATGAGTGATGAAGATGGAAGGGGAGGGATTTGCCCTTTATGTCCAAGAAGAATCCCTTTAGAGAAATGGAAACTCGGATGCAGAGGAATCAATATGAGTAGGAGACAGTACAGATCAGAAAAAGAAAACAAAACTCTGGAAGACCAATCCTGTGTGGATGTCTGACAAGCCATGGGAAACCAAAAATGACAGGAGGTTGAGGTGCGTCAGAAGAATGGTGAATGTTTCATGATGATTACCGGACATGGCCAGGCGGATAGTTTTGTGAGTCACAGAGAAGAAGAAATGTCTGTTGAAAGGACTAGCTTTCATGGGCTTGACTTGGGGCTCTGAGCCAATGTTAAGATGGGCAGTGAGCCTTCTACTGTTAACGGTTAGGCCTGCCTTTTACAGGGCTGGTGGAGAGTTAACGGCTGATCTGGCCATTTGCACAGGCACCTATTCGCCTTCAGGCAATGCGCAACGTGTCTCCTCAGAGGAGAGTCGGAGTTAAATCAGATTGCACTGGCTCAGAAGTGTCATTTGCGGATGCTTTTGCTCTAGCTGAAGAATCAGGTGGCGAGGCAGTGCAAAGTGAAGATGGTTGTGGTGAGTTTCAGGGACTGGCGACCAGGATTGCTCCCCCCTCATTCACCCCGAGGAAACTGTCGATGCAGAAGGTATGGGTGATAAGGGAGTTCAGGTCTGGGGGAAGTTCCTTAGAACTAAATGTATATTTGATGAGATCAGAGAAGCGGTCATAAACGAACACCTAGTTGCCTCTTTTCCTGGAGTAGAGTGGTTGAAACCCTCTTGAGCTTGGAGCCGAACGTCTTCACCATGTCAGTGACTTGCACTCGGCTGAAATACAATCCCTGACTTTACCCTTGAGCTGAGAAGTGATGAAAGCCAATCAGGATCACTCAAGAGGTAAACAAAGAGGACTGAAGCTTAAGTGTTAGGGTTCATTGTGTAATTGAAAACCAAAGATCTCTTTGCTCTTCCAGGATTTGTTCGGCATTGTTATATCTACAATAATAAAATCATTTGACAAAATATAAAATGTACTTATTCGGTGAATCCAGACACAAGCCTTTAGTCGAAAACACAAGACTTGAAAAATAGAGCTGTTAATTATGTGAGGGATTATAAAGTTGAGTATTTATCAAACGAATACTGTGAATTTAAATGTTACAGATTTATGAATTAAGAAAACGGATACAGTATGAAACCCATATTTGATAGATAACCAGTTTAGTAGCAGGTCCAGTAGGCAGCGTGGCTCAGATCACATGTTGTCCAGATGTGCGATCCTCAGGCTCCTGCTAATCTCTAGTTGAAGAGAAGGGATGGAACAAGAAAGCCCTCCATGACCTTTAGGGGCCTGGCGTGCTGTTCACTGTTTTACGGAGATTTGTCTTTTACAGAAACAGCATCCGTGTCATTTACAGTGGAGTGAGCAGAATCCTCGGTCCCACTCGCATATGCCGTATTTCATTTAAAGGTGGTTTGTTTGGCGTCTTGATGGATGTTTTCCTCCCGACGCCTCCTACAGTGCCTCGACAGCATTCAATTTTAGCATCAGCGACTATGTTTACATGCAGAAGAATTTTGTTTTTCTAACCCAGCAAACCCAGTTGTGGGTTGACTCATACGACTCTCATATCTTGGTTTGAGTTGCTCATGCCACCTCGGGTTGGGTTGTCTGGCTTACGTCCATTTCCCTGGCATGTAAACACCGTACTCACATTTCATTATTTTGGCATGGAAACAGAATCATATTACAGTTTTATGGATTAACTACTCATCATCAGTCCAGGGAACTTCATGCATGTAGCATTGATAAAAGTGCAGAAGAAAAACATGTTAAAGGCCTTTAAATGGAAACAAAACAGTCACCAATAACATTTACCTTTGGGATAAGTGGTTTCCATATATACGGCTTATTTTAATGATTTGATCTACTCTTTCATTCACTTGTTTGTTATTTCGGATCATATCTCTGTATTCCTCCACTACTCCCCATCTGTCCTCTTTTAATTGTCTAATCTATACCCAATGGACAGAATTAAAAAAAAAGTAGGATATGGCATTATCCACAGGGACACACTTAGTATCCTTGCAAAATCCAAAGTGGATTAAGTCTGATTATCAAGCAGGGCCGGTGTTTCATGCTCGATAACAGCAACAGTTCAGGGCCACTGGCGTACAATTACAACTATTACACACGCGCGGTAATTATGGGTGTTTGAGATTTAGTGAAGGCCGACTTACTACAGAGGTGTACGGTAACTTCATCTTGTCTGTGTTCATGAAGGAGAAGTAATGATGGTGGATGGTTGCTCTCCACCAGACAGCCAGAATGAACTGTGCCTTAAAAGAGTCTGTCTCCCTCTCCGCCTCCCTCAGACTGGGGGGTGCCCTGCCTCTACAGAGCGCTGGGCTGCTGCTGCATTGTGGCCAGGGGCCTCATTTGAATGGGCCTTTAGTATTTTGTGTGAACAAGTCAGCGCCATTTGCATTTGTTCCAGTCACAAAGGTTTAACAGGTCAATAGGGACTCCCTGGCAGAAAACTAACACACTAGGGTACCTTTTTTTTTTTTTCTTTCCCTCCCTCTGTCTTCTCCATCGCTGTGGTTGTCAGGAACCGGGCCCTCTTGTCCTCGTAGTATGTAACTCAAGCATGTGGTGCGTGTGTGTGTGTGTGTGTGTGTGTGTACATCTCTGTACAAGTGTGTGTATACGTCTCTGTACAAGTGTGTGTGTATGTGTTTTAGGACATGATTGGTGACAGCAGGGGGCAGGGTCTGAAAATGGGAGCTAATACGCTACAGGCTGCACTGACAAAGGTTTAATTAACATACAACTCTTAGCAGTGACTTGTTTGAATGACAGAGAGGGTTTGTTTGGTCTGGGTGTGAACATGTGTGTGTGACTTACTTTTTCCCATATACATCTTTGCATTTGTGTCTCCAGGCCTGCGGACCCCGGAGTAGTTTCACTCTCAATGGAGCACAGTGTGGAACATTTTATGGGGATGTGTAGGAGCTAATTGCACCGTGCCATCTTAATCGAGTAATCATTTACCCTTGTGCCATTTCTAAATATATGAAATGTAAATAAGACTTTGCTTCAATGGCTTTTTGTTTGTTCTCTTCTCTTGGAGCTTTACACATCATCAGGACAAATATATGACTTATTTAGACGTTACTTAAAAACGTAGCAACATTAGCATTTCTATTGAAAACAAACAGAAGCTGTTAGCCTAATTATGTCAAACTAACTTAGGCTAGCAGTCCAGAAATCTGAAATAGCAGGTGCTAACTTTGCCCTCATGCAATTCTTAAATGCAGTGAATACGACAACAGAAAAATGGCTAAATTCTTTATCTTATTTACCGTAGGTTTTAAGTCATTTAAGAGCTTCTAATGGGTCACGTTAATTTCAAATTCATTATTACTAGCTTGCTAATTTGTAAGAAAAGGCTTTTAGGAAAACCATTACAGCGAAGTGTTTTTTTAAACACTGCAAAAGCCTTTTTTTGGTGCCAGAAAACCTGTTCGAGGAGAAAATCTAGAGAGGGCGAAACATCTCCTCATTAAAGATTTATTGGGATTTTTGGAGGCAAAGCAAAATGGACTTTTTTACCATTCTACTTTCTTGTAGTGTCTTTCCCTCGCATAGTGCAAGCGGCAGGCTATGCACTCGGAATAATAGAAAAAGTCAAGGTGTGTCTGTGCTCAGAGTGACGGTCCTCCATTTAAGAATTGAAAGGCTGCTTCAGTCTGTGCTGCTGAAGGGTCCTCACACAGGAAAGCAAAACCCTCTCCTGCCTACTCCTTCTGAGTGCATCACGGTTAAATATACTGAAACACTTTTACACATTGAAGACAGTTGCCTATTATTATGTACGTCTGTTTTTAGAACTGAAAGGAGTTCAACTGAATAACCCTAACACCCCCAGCGTCAGGTTTCACCTTTATTATTTACTCTGCTCCTTTATCAAAATGCAATCTTCAGCAAACAGTGTGACACAATTGATTATTTACCACAATGGCATAGCCCTGAATGATTGTATAAACTTTATAATGCCCCATTCAAGGTCAAGTCAGGCATCCGAGAACGTTTCTTCTTGCTGGATTTGTTAGAATCAATAGCATAATCCAGGTGTGTGTGTAATACTTCACAATGAGATAAGCCTGCAATATTTGTCATTGAAAAAAATGTATTGACCATGTAAAGCTTAAGAAAAAGAGTTTTAGATTTCAATGCCTATAACAATGTGTAGGATATGCATGTACACATGTAAAAGTGTGTGTTGTGTGCCCTTCAAACGAAAGAGGTTTTTTCAATGTTGAGTGCAGGTGAATCATTTCTGTAGAAAGAAACGTTTTAAACCTCCTGCTCTATTCTCCTTTGTTGAAGCTGGTCCAGGCATTAGCCTGTGTAATCGCTGTGTACACTAACGTGAACACTATAAGGGACTAGCCTTAGCAACTTGGCGCACGTAGCATAAATAGAGCCGAACACACGGACACACACGGACACACTGTATATAGTAGGATACAAAACTATGTACACATCATGCACAACTGTACACATGATTAAAACTTGCACTAGTTGTATTTATATCAGGCCATTGCAAGTGGTCGCAAACAGCATTTTACAGGGGTGTTTGACAGACAGCAGAGGAGGGAAAAATATTTGGTGGCAGACCTGAGTGGGAAGCATGCTTACAATTGCTCCTGTCATGCTGATCTGAGCTCGCCTGGCTGCAGCGCCGTGCTGCATTTTGTTGCGATTGTTTGTGCTGACCTGTGTGACCCACTATTTGGACTTCTGTTCCATTATCCTTCAAAAAAACTTGCTGCACTCTGGGTCCGCAGCAAAGAAAAAAGCAAAGTGAGAGCCCAGCGTCAGGTGCTACAAGCTGCTAGCTAGGCCTTCAGCCAGGCCCAGAGAGCCAGACCTGGCAGCTCGGAGGCTGCGACGTGTGAAACGCTGCACACAAAGGAGTCGCTCCATCTGTATGCACCCTACATAGGCAGGCTTTTGTTGCAGCCGACAGGCACATGACTGCTAGCATCTTAACCCCTGAGAGCCAGCGTCTCTCTCCCCTCTCCTGAGACTGCACTCTGCAGCAGATACCACCGTGAGCTTAGAGGGAAAACATATCTAAATAAGAGTTAGTGGTTATGTGTTTGGAACTTCTGTCCACAGGAAATCTGTTTAAAAAGGAAAGTATAGTATAGTTATCAGAGTATAGTTTTATTATTTAGAGACATCAAACGTAAGTTCTCTTTGATCTGGGAATATTTGGTTAAGCAAAATGAATGATAACATTGTTTGAAGAATTGGATCAGGGCTTTCATTTCTTCAAACAATGATTCAGGGGTTTTATTGATATCAGCCATGAATAGGGAAAGATCGGAGAACAAGACCAAAAAAAAGTCCTGTTGGTGTTTTACCTGAAACGTATGTAAAAAATATAGAGCTTATTATTTATTTCTGCTGCTGTACCAATTCACACATCAACAATTAGCCACATTTCCGCTTGAATTGCATTTTATTTGGTTTACTGCGAGGCAAACTTTGTTTATTTGTCTGTACATTTTGCCCCAAGTAGTAGGGACAGTTGAGAAATGAGACCGCCGACTCCCACTGGGAGACCTCTCTGCAAAATCCAATTAAGGATAAATCTCCAGCATCAAGACTCTACGGCTGCAGCAGTTAGGAGATGCTCCGACCTATTAGCACTCTTCATTTTAACGGTGCTACGTGGATGTCCCTGAGTCGATCACTCAGTCACACACACACACACACACACACACACACACACACACACACACACACACACACACACACACACACACACACACACACACACACACACACACACACACACACAAACTTTCCCTTGTTCTGGTTAAAACAAAGTTAGCCAGCAATAAAAAAAAAAGAGTCTAAATCCAGAACATCCGACTTGTGAATTTCACTTAAATAGACACAGTCGGTTTCATATAGACATACTCGTGTGCCTCGTGTTACCGACATAACCCCGGGCGTGTGTGTGCATGTGTGTGCTGGATGTGAAATCAATCAATGACTCTTTATTTTATTCCTTAACCCTTAGTCAGCAGAAACAGAGGAACAGAATAGGAAGGACGGAGAGGATGCAGCTGAAATGAAACGTGTCTTCTCAACAATTTGCACGTATGAAATGTGTGCGGTCCCAAAGGGGGCTGGGGCGTGAAGGGTTCGTATCTGGGCCTGGCTCGGGTCAGGCTGCAGTGGCTCTGTGACGTTGCAAATAGAACCGACAGCAGGTCCGAACCGTCCGAGAGTTGGTACCACTCGCTGAGAAAGCAAGTCATCTGCAGATAAGCCTGTGTTTGGTAAAAGCTGCAAAAATAATGATTTATTAATGTGGGGTGGGCTGCGAAGTGTGAGCAGGAATCAGGAGTGGGTGTGTGTTTGTGTTGGGAGGAGGTGTACGTTTTAAATGCGTCTGATTTTTTATTTTGTTGCCCGTCTGCGGTGTGTAATTTTCCTTAGTTTATTTGCATTATTTATAACCAGTTATCCCAGGGAGATCAAAAAACGACACACATGTTTGGGCTGAAATGCTGCAGCCTTGAGAGCACTTGACTCTGCATTCAGAGCATGTGTGTGTCATTCAGCATGGGAGACTATTTCAGTGCCTCACAATGAAAATCTATTTCACACAAGTTTGAATAAGATCAGGATTGCAGGATAACATTTGTTGTAAATTGAACTTTGCCATGATTTTAAAAAAGCATGAAAGGTGTTTCTTTGTTCCCCGGATGCGAGTCTTTTCACACTTTTTAATGTCCTCGAGATGGACGGTGTGTTTTGTTCACTAAATGTGCAAACTTTTTAAACAAACCTGGCGAATGACCTAGAGAAGGGAGCCTCATGGTTAACTGAAAAAGTGGGACGCCGATTCTCCCAAAGCACTGCCTTTATTTAAAGAGAGAAGAGCTGCTAAAAAGGACAAGCTTGTGAAGCTGTCACACTGCTGCTTGTTTGGGATTTATTGTGTTTTTTGGTTTTAAAAGCTGTTTCGGACACTTGTCACGAGCGAGGGCCGGTCCATTTTGTCTCTCTCCTCTTTTCCAACCTTTGCTCTGTATGCCGAAAAGTCTCCCTCCACACAGAAGCTCTGTTCTCAGAGGTGAGTGGCTTAATGATTATCAAAAACTACGTCTGAATCAAAGTGCTCTGGTAGTCCCTTGATAAGTGGGAACTGTGTTCGGAAAACACTCAAGAGCGCTCTTCTGACCTCGCAGGCTCTCACTCCTTGCTTTATATAATGTCAGCCTATAACACTCTTTGACATTTATGTTCTTAAAGTTGAGAAACAAGAAATATAGAGTGAAGAAAATATATAAATGTATTTATCCTCAGATTTCAAATGCTTCAGAAATTAAAAAGAAAACCTATAATATCTCAGCAATTTCCAGCAATGCATTTGAAAAGAATTGCTTTAAATTTCATATTCAAAATGTATTAAAGGTCTTAAAATCAAAATGTTCTGTAGGCGCAGTAGGCCGCTTATTTCAACAACAAATACGTATTTTTTGTGTCCTACTTTTCTTTAAAAGAATAAGATTTAAAGTTATAGAAGGATCTGGGACCCTAAAAAAAAGCCTTCTCCTTTAAATGCATAAACTAAGATTAAAACCTCTCATATTTTAAATTGTTTCCAAATGAAACTGCACTCTTAGAAGTTTATAAAATTGCCATATTTTATTTTATGAATAATTAATTGAGTGTATTTTAAATATCCTTTCGTCTTGATGAGTCTCTCTCTCTCTCTCTCTCTCTGATGAGATTGAAAAGACTGCATTTCCAACTTTGGTGAAAACCTTCCTGAGTTCCCTTCGTAAAAAAGACATAGAACTAAAGATTATTCCGAACATCCCTCAGGCAGAATGAAGGGTAAATGAAATTATCAGAATTCTGTTGGACAAATAAAAGTTAGTCCTTTTTTAAGGTGGCCTTTCGGGGGAAAAAAACTTGAATTTCTTTATTGTGTCAGATTACATTCAACTTAAATTCCAAATCCCAAAACTTTTTCAGTTAAACAAAGTCCTATATTTAGTAAAGTCACTTTTTAAATGTATTAAAAATTAATTCTGGGTTTTACAAATTGTATTTAGATTTAAAAAAACCCCTCCATTTTGATCCCTGACTGAAAAATATGCCTCCTTTTTACTGCTCTGAAATCAGGTTTTACACATGAGCATTATTCACAATGTGGACTTTATTTTGATTGTATTTTAATCTAATTGTAATATATATATAAATGTATACCAAAATAAGTATTTATGCATTAATGAGATGTATAGATTTATCTTTAGGTTTTCCTCTTTTTTATAAATGAATGTATGACTTTTAGTAACTTTAGGTGAATTCAATGATGAGAGAAAAGCTTTAGTGTTCGTTCTTGTTCTTCCCTCGTTATTGTGTGAAATAGTTCTAATTAATATTTAATATGAACTTTCAAATAATTAAAATATCCCCTTTACATCTTCAAACCAAGATAAATCAGGACATGTGTTGCACCTGAAGTCGAGATATTGAAGGCTCCTGTTTGAGCAGTTGTTAAAAAATATCTTTGATTTACGCTTGTATAAAAGTTATAGCAGTGTGTTAGTAAGTGCATAACTCTGGCCGCCATGTTGTCTCCTCCTGTCCTCCATTTTGTGATTCTGCGTCTCGGTTCTTGCTCACTTTATTTTATTGAAGTTCAACAAAACGCTCTGGTGCTTTATCGAAGTATTAAAATAAATATATATGAAATAATCACGTAGCTTTTACATGCTTTTCATCTGAACCTCTACTTTTTTTTAAAGGCTCATCAGTCTTTTGTTTTATTTCTGGGACAGATAATCTGATGTTTGATTAGCCTTGACCTAAAAGTGTCATCATTAGAAACGGGAGCCAGCTGACGACATTAAGAAGATGAAAGCTGCCTGTACAGGAGCAACTCTCCAAAGGTCTGTGTCCTCTGTGACGGGACGTTTACCTCTTAAAACAACTTGTCCGTATAATCAGCAACACCCGAGTTAAAGGCTGCAGAGGCCGTTGTGTTTTACTGCTCCAAAGCTTGAGCGACTGTGACCCGTAGCCCCATAATGGCCGCCGGGGGTCATGAAGGTTAATAGAGACTGATGTATGAGGCCCCAGAGTGACATCCCAAAGGAGATGGCCCCTTAATCCTTATTAGGCCTCCGTGTTAGTGATCCTTACCTTTCAAAGCAAACAGCACGCTCCCTTTGCTGTGGGGCCCCGGCCTGCCCCCGGCGTTACACTTCTGACCCCGGGGTCGTGGCCTTTGTTCAGAACCCTTTAGAGGCTGACCTCAGGGGTCACGGCTGTAATAGAGAAGTTGTCGAGGCGCGTGCTGCCGAGGGGCCCCTCAGCAGACCACCTCGTAGAGGGAGCGGGCGCTGCGCTCCGGTCACCGAGGAGAGGAGGAAGTGTGTGTGAGTGTTTGCCCAAGTGTGAACATATAGATGGCTGTAACTTACAAGGTGGAAACACAACTGGGGTTACAGTGTGAGTTATTACCGCTCAGGACGACGTCTTAAGCTTGTGAAAAAAGACCCGAACTTTGGCATTTAAAAGGCAATAAGTCACGTATTCAAAGGAGTAGCTGAGGGCCACATCTCTCTTTACTGGCATTCCCATATGCTTCTACTTATTAAACTGCTTTTTATTGACTGCTAAATAATAAACTACAAGTAATCCATTGAAGAAATAACACTTTTGTTGCAGGATTTATAAACAAGTCTTTTTATTCTCCTTTTTTTGCATGAATTTCCACAAACAAAAAGCTCCTTATTGGCTTATCTTTAACAAATACTAGTTTTATTTAATTACAATTCATTTTGTGACCTGTTTATATTCATGCTCTATGTTTTTGCTATACCTTTGCAATGCTGTGGCTTATATTGTTCTCAAGTGCTGCTTTTCCTTTGGGTGGTACAGTGACAGTATGCGTGTGTGTGCTATAAATCGAATCTGTGTGTGTTGATCGGTCGTGTTTGTCACAGTGAATCCGTACGACGTTTCATGAGGATGTGAAGGCGCCGGGGGTCTGATAAGAACACTGAATCAACAACTCCATTGTTTTACTTCATGAAATATAACTCAATTTGACTCTGACACGTTCACTGCCACCGAAAGTGCTGCACCATTGTCACATTTGTGGCAGTCAGATTATTTCGTAATGTTTGGGGAATTTGTTCCTCTTGCGTGCATTCAAATATCAACAATATGCAATACATACAAAGTCAAGCGCAGTTTGGATTTAACCTGAAGATGGTTGTGGACTTTTGGAAGTGTCATACATGAGGTTTGTTAACATTGGAGGTTCATCAATGGCAGCATTACGCAGGCCGCTCCTGCAGGGCGAGGCCGCGCAGAGGGCTACAGTGTCAGGAGTTGGCAGCTGCACCAAAACCAGAGTCGTATCCTCAAATGAACTCTCCGCGACGTACGGTGCAACAGGCTCTGCCAAGTTTTTTGAATTCCTGCCACATGTTAGATGGTAAACAACCGACTAGCAGGAACAGCGTCTCAGACAGACGAGGAGGGCTCTTCAAATCGCTGATGAAACATGCACTTGTTTATACTCTTTATGTGATTTATATTCAGCGTGCAGTTGTAGTGGCGTTTCCACGCTCGCAGCGACTGCAATTGGTCCAGAGACGTGGTGAGATGTGACGTCACCGGGTTCAAATTCGACGGCTGTTTGGTGCCTGATCCGTGAATTGTTTTCTTGATAAAGTGCGAGGAAATCACGGGTTGCCTCGTGTTGAACCCCTGATTTCTGTCTCACTTCGGCTTATTTTTTCTCTACTGGATGTTCTGTGTGTGTGTTCTTTTAAATGCCCATGGTGCAGACAGACACAAAACACAAGGAACCTGAGTTTAATATGAGTCTGTGGCAAGCTGGGGAGAGTTAAGACAAGTGCACTCACTCTTTCTATCTGACTCTCTTTCTCTCTGTGGGTCGGTCCTCAGAGGTAGAAACACACACAGAGCAAGCAACGCCTTTTCTTTCAGCCTCCAGGACTGAGAGCGAGGACGTAGGAGAGACTGAGCGGCCATATTCATTTGCTGTTCAAATCGCTCATACTCGCTCTGGTCTTCGCCGCCCTCTCCACAGTGAAAAGCACACACGAGAAAGGGATGAGTGTATATAAGAAAGGTTTTTATTTGTTTCTCGTTGTACAAAATCCCCATTTGGAAAGTGTGTGAGCTATAAAGACAGATCTGAATCAAGCTAGCAGTGCTCAATGATGTGAAATCTGTTGTTTTTTTGGACCGTTTTTCCTTTTTCCCCTCTCTTTTGTGCGGCTGCTACTTTGGGGAGAGAGGAGGGTGGGGGTGGGGGGGGGGAATTTGCCTGTGCTGAGTTCTGGGTTTCTTTTGGGAAAGAGAAGACTGAAGGGGAGGGGAATGGCATCCAAAAGAGAGGAAGTTGTTTTTCTGCCATAGGGGAATCTGTTGCAAACAGCTAAGGGGCATTACAGCATTTTGGCCATGGAGAAGTTTTCGGGTGGAAACCGGATGGGTGTGAATAACCTTCAGCAGGCGGATGCAGAGGGTAGTAGGTGTGCATGACACAGGCGGAGGGAGAAGGACAGCAGGGGTTGTATCTGGCACGAAAAATACAAAAAGGATCCTCATGAAGGCTTGAATTAACACTAGCTGGTCAGAGCCCGGCCGTTTATTACTGTAGGCTATAACAGCGCCACTGAAAGGACAAGAAAGGGTGGGAGACAGAATAGGCTGGACATTGAAGGGGAGGCGGAGGGGGAGTGCAGGACACGAGTCATCGGCAGAGTCCATTTTATCATTCGGTTACTGACCAACATTGGTCCTTTTATTGTTCGCACGCCGCCGCCGCTGCATATCGTTGCAAGGCAAGGTCGGCCTGGCGCTGGCACCTGGCGGGCGCACTGCGGTAAATATTACAGGGCTTTACAGCATTGTGCGCTGGGGCAATCATGACAGGGCAGACGCACCCAGGTGCTTATCTGTCTCTGAATGCGTGCCAAAGGAACAGTCATTGCAGCTTTTGAACTCGTTAACATGTCAGTAATCAAGGAGATAGTCATCAAAGATCAAGCCAGGCGCTCTTTTGTGGCTTATACAGACGAAGGTATTGCATCTCTGAAGTGAAAAGATCCTTCCCATACAACTAAAAGTTAGGTGTTGCAAGTTTTCCCAGAAGCCTTTAATCATTTGTGTTTGCTGTGACTCCCCGCACCACCCCCTCTCCAGCTCCCACCCCGCCTCATGCACGCGCACGTCGCTCCGGACCGGTAATGAATCTGCGTCGTGCGCACGCCCTCCCACACGTCCCTGTTTCATCATCAGCTGAGCCCTTTTTCCTCCACTCACAGCTCTCCTCCCCTCCCTCCCTCTCTCTCTCTCTCTCTCTCTGTCTCTCTCTCCGCCCCCTCCCCTCTCCGGCTCACGCTTCTTTTTCTATCCATCGCTCTCCTCCTCCTCTCTCCCTGGGTCCCGGCCACATGCGAGAGGGTAGACTAGGACGCTGCAGCTCTGAAAAAAGAGGGGAAAAACGCTCTGCTGCTATTTCTACAGGCGGGCCCCTCCCCTTTGGCTAGTCTGTGCCAAAAGAGGGAGGGAGTTTTTACTACTCCCAGTCCCGGGATTTTAACCCTCTGCCTACTCTAGCTTCTCTCTGCAAGATCTGCTCCTCAATATCGTGCAACAAGTGGCTTTGCTTGACTCCTACTTCGACATCGCCGCGCCATTTGCAGAGGCATTTTTCGGGACCTCCGTTCTCTTCACGTCGGCCGGCGGTCTCGTGCCTTTGGTCAGTTTTTGCTGCTTCTGGGTTGTTGTATGTAGAGTTAAACTGGACTGGGGGGAAACAGTGGTTTTGGTTTGTGCTCTACAGCGATGCAAAGGCTTTTTTCCGAGCACGTGCTTCTCGATGGTTCGCCATGCTTCCCTTTTCTCGTGAAGTTGAGGATGAAGACCTCCGTTTGATATTTTTTTTGAATTTTGTTCGAACAAGCTGCTTGATTTCATGTTACCTGTGAGTGTATTTAGATTTCAGCAGATTTCTCTCATGTATTTTCCCTTTGCTCTTATCTCCTCTGCCCTCCTCCTTCCTTACCCTTACCATCTCTGAACTCCCTCTTTTGGGTTTTCTGCCCCACCCTCTCTTCCTCACGCTTCCTCTCCTCGTCTCTCTCTCTCTCTCTCTCTCTCTCTCTCGTGGGCAGTCTCCAGTGAAAGGGGAGCAGGAGGGCGGAGCAGGGACGGGGCTTTTTCTGGGACAGGTGCCAATTCCAAACAAAAGACACAAAAAGCCAAAAAAAGAGTGAGATAGTTCCCAACGACGGGAAAAAAGTGGCATGTTTCAAGAAGTGATTTGTAGTAATAATGTGTGTTTTGCACGTGTAACTACTCTCCTCCTGCAGGACTTTTTTTGTGCGATTGCATGAGTGAGTAGCAGCAGATATCTTGAATCCTCTCTCCCCCCTCTCTGCTCTCTTGCTCCCGTGAAGGCATTTGAGTTTCTAGGGGGTAAAAGAAGGAGGGGCGGGTGGAGTTTGGAAGGGGCAGTGGGAGGCGGAGCTTCCCCTCCTCTCCTCCCTGTCGAGTCTTCTGCATTATTCATATGCCCGGGCCAGTGCTGCGATCTGACTGGTTGCCTGGCTTAGCATTCACTCGACATTCAGCGGCTCTGTTTGCTAACATTCCTCATTCAAAGCCTTGTTAACTGCCAGACGGGAGGAACACGCGACTCCATGGGAAACCCACATGGCCTCCTTATTGTGGCGGGTCCTGACAGTCTCAGACTAGGAGGAGGTAGACAGGGGAGCCAGTTTGTAAATATTAGAAAGCAGTTAGCTGAGGTTCGGCAGGTTACCCGGGGATTGGCAGCCGGGTTTGGGGTAAGGCGGCCGGATTGACGGGGTGAAACCCAGACAGAGGGGCGGACAGACATTGAGGCATGCATGGAGGCAGACAGGGAGGCTGGCACTTTCTGGGACTCTGAATGGGTCTCTGGCTGGCGTGCCCGCCTCCTCCTTGCAGGGAGTGCAGAGCTGTGTGACTGAATACGAGTTCCCTCTCTGCCCTTCTCCACAGAGAGGATATGTGGACATACTGTGTGCAACTACAGAGGGATCCGGCACAATGAACGAGGGAGAAGTCAGCGCTTTCCCACCGGATAGCCGATATCTGCAGTGTGTACCAGGCGCCTACAAAGTCTCAGTGGGTAAGTAAGAGAGTGTGTGTGCATGTACGCCTGTGTATCCATAAAGCATGCAAGCATTCAAAGTGTTTCGATAAAACGATGCCGTGGCGCCGGTTGACCCGATCTCCTATTTGGTGTTCAAAGTCTGGGTGTTGTTTCCCTTAGAGCTTCATGACTATCCAGAGAGATGAGCCTTGACTAAATATAGGCGGACCGGGGGGGTAAACGTGGCGTGGGCTTTCGGTTTCAGAGGAAACGGAGCTAATCTCTCCTCCGGTGCGTTCCTACCTGCAGCTTTTCTCTCTAGGTCGGCCCTTTTGTGAGTGTGAAAGAGAGAGGGTTTTGGAGGGAGCAGAGAGGGACTAGTGCTGTAATGCTGGGCCGAGGGCCAGACAAGGCCTGCTGCACAAGGCCGAGCCCCACCACGCTCCCTCTGCCTCCCTCTCTCTCTCCCTCTCTGTCCCCTTTTCTCTTCCCAGCTATCCGAAAACTATTAACATCGATTCTTCGTTTGGGTTTCCTCATTAAAACCCCATCTAAGCGAATACGTGGAAGGTTTAAGGGGTGGATAAACCTGGGAAAATGGCTCATTGCTGACACGTGGCTGCAATAGCTTTAATATCCGTGCTTTAGAACTAATTAGCTTCAAGTCGAAAGCGTTCATTTCATTTTTTCCCTCTATAACGTGAACATTAAAACGTTTCTCTTATGTTTGATTTTAGGGTTTGAAGACTTATTTAAATCCAAAGCGATGTCTCCTACATGCGGAGTATTTGGGATGTGTTATTGAACCGGAATAGAGCGGCATGCTTTATAAAGAATTAATAAAAGTTGCCTCGTTATCAATATTAACACCACACCTGCTTCATCCCTCAGGAAGAATACCAGCTTTAATTTTGTCTAAATTATATTGTTCTTTCTACATAACAAAAAAAACTCAACGTGCCACACCCCTCGCTGATGCCACCTAGTTCGTCATCTTTTGATCATCGCCCGTAAGTTACAATCCCAAACAAGCGCTTATTAAAATGTCTTGCATTATTTTCAACACTGCATGTGCTTATGGCTTAATGTCGAGCACATCAGAGTCTCCCCTGACCAATAGGTAGGAGTGGAGGCAGCGTGAGTCATCACAGATAGCTCCAGTCCTCCCACCCACGTCCTGTTTTTGACAGGTTTTTTCTTCTGCTGCGAGCTACGCCATTACTGTCACGCTGGCAGGAAACCCCGACTTCGCTTGCCGCATTTGTTGCGTACGAACCCCCTCTCGTGAGACTCCAAGTTTCGGTGCAGGTACGAGTTAATACGTCAGCGTTCGGAGGGGGAACACGTCATCGCTGAACACCAATCGGCTCGCAAGGTGCAGCAGAAAAAACCCGCAGCAGAGTCAAATGAAGAATGCACATTTATTTTTCGGCGCTTTCCTATTTGTTTCTTTTCTACTTAGTTCCGTCTAACTCTCTCGCCGTCATGTAGAAATAAAAGAATATTAGCGGCGGGAATTAGGAGAAACGCGCTTTGATGCACGGTTCATAAGCTGACGATCGATTCTTTTCCCTCTTACATCGACATGCTTCAAAGCGTCTTCTCTGTACGGTATAGCTGAATTTATGTCACAAATAACAAGAAAGTCATGGAGGGAATGTCTTCAATGTATTGGCCGTCTTTAAAGAGAAACTCAAGAAGTCAATCAAAACCGCACCAGGTTTGACCTTGGAATGAAAAAAAAAACCCACCACGCTTTAAAGTAAAACTGGCGGTAAGTTTCTCTCAGTTGAAAGATTTTACACAACACACTGATTTCCTGCGCTTGAATTGGTCGATATTTACATTGATGATTGGCTGAGGAGTCCGGCATTTCGTACGGAATTTAGCTCAGCGGTAAATCTGCAAGCCCGGTCTCTAAAGAAATGGATTTATTTTATTCTCAATTTTATAAAACAGCATAACTAAAGGACATCTGAAAGCTGAGATAAAGACTACCACACAACATTTGAACCAGACACACACACACACACACACACACACACACACACACACACACACACACACACACACACACACACACACACACACAGGCAAACACCCAGACACATTTGATGCTATGTACCCCACAATGAACCCTGGTCCTAAGATGAATGGGGTTCCCACGCCTCTCCCAAGGAGTGAAGGGCACAGCCTCCTCCTCTGAGCATTCAAAGACACACACAACCACACACAAACACACACACACACACACTGCACGCACTACAGATGGTCACACAGTCTTACTCAAACACACATAGGTGCTTTTGAGTATAATAAAGAGGCACACACACTCGCAGTGAAAAGGACACATTGTGAAAGGCTCACACACACACACACACACACACACACACACACACACACACACACACACACACACACACACACACACACACACAAATATTGATTATTATTCCGAGCATTCACAGCCATGATGAGCATGTCAATTTTAAAGATGAAGTAAGACAGATCTATCTTTATTATTAGCGCTTTGGCAAATCTGGCATCAAGAGAAGCTTCATTTCAGTTACATTTCTGTGTGTGTGTGTGTGTGTGTGTGTCAGTCTTAAGGTTTTGTTTTGTGGGGAGAATTTGAATCAGGCAAAAACAAAAGTTTGCAGGTAAATCAAACATATCGGTCTCTACGCTTTCAGCTACTTGTTGATGTCCTTGTGTGACAACATATATGTGTGTGTGTGTGTGTGTGTGTGTGTGTTTACGTATATGTGCATGTGTGTGTGTGTGTGTGTGTGTGTGTGTGTGTGTGTGTGTGTGTGTGTGTGTATTATATTATATACATATATATATACAGCTTGTTTTCAAACGGTAACATTTAATTGTTAAAAGAGGAAATATATTTTTTGTCTCAGAAACAGCAGGCCGTTTTTAAAATATATTTGCGTCCTTAATTGATACATTATATAGTGTGTGTGTGTGTGTGTGTGTGTGTGTGTGTGTGTGTGTGTGTGTGTGTGTGTGTGTGTGTGTGTGTGTGTGTGTGTGTGTGTGTGTTTATATATATATAAATACACACATTTCTCAAATTAAAATGTATAAAAAATGAAATGTTATTTCTAACATGACTGACCCTTTTGCACTGCATTGGGTGTAGGTGTGTGTGTGTGTGTGTGTGTGTGTGTGTGTGTATGGGGGGGTGTGGACCTCTATGATTAATTCATATAAAATGTGTACATTGCGTAGCATATTGAAAATTATTTGTAAGTATAAAAATATTTGATCTGTGTCTTCATTTAATGCGTCTTAAATTATTCTAATTATTTAATATTTTCAATATATATCAAGAGCTTGGATTACCCAAAAAATAAGTGGCTAATTCAATCTATCTTAAATATACCTTATGGAAAAAAAGACTTTATTAACAACACAGTAATATGAATCCCACTCTGAGACATGGATCTCTTTGGCAGTTAATGGTTACAGGGATTCAGTCTAAACTCTGAGCCATGATCTCTGTAACATATGTAGCATCAGCTCTAATGAGACAGTCAAGTAGCTGCTCGACAGGTTTATGACCTGAGGGCTACATGGACACCTTAGTGTGTGTGTGTGTGTGTGTGTGTGTGTGTGTGTGTGTGTGTGTGTGTGTGTGTGTGTGTGTGTGTGTGTGTGTGTGTGTGTGTGTGTGTGTGTGTGTGTGTGTGTGTGTGTGTGTGTGTGTGTGTGTGTGTGTGTGTGTGTGTAACTACATTTACGTGTCTGTTTTTCTCTTTCATTTGCAGCCTCATTATTTGGGAATTACAATACAATCAAGGTGAGTTGGAATATTATATAAATGCTCTATATTTTATACACCCACACTCTTTCTTGTATGTACAAATTCATTTCATTTCATCTAAGGATATATTTACTTTTCACTGAATTGTGCGTTTATATCCGTGTGTGTGTGTGTGTGTGTGTGTGTGTGCCACGCTCGGATCACCTGATGGGGCATTCGGAAATCTATGGGTCAGATCTGCGTCCCTTGGTTTCCTCATTCAGCGGCCTGCAGGCACACAACACAATTACCACAGTTTGTCGTTACTTTATTGAACGCGAACACGTCGTTCCCCCACACACACACACACACACAGCGAGCGAGCGACACGTCCCATCCAAATCTGGTTCCGGCGCGTTCTGTCATGTCTTCTGAATCAGTAAGTCTCTGCTAGCGGCTCGAACTTAATCTCCTCAAAGGAAATTAGTCGGGCGAAAAAAGGGGTAAGAAAAGCCGTCAGCCTAAAGGTCAAATGAAGATTAGAGGGAAACAGTACACAGGGCACAGCGGCTGGCACCCAGAAACACACAAAGGCCTCATTGTGACGAGTCCTGCTCTGCACACACACTCACACACACTCCGCACACACTGGGGGAGACATGACACCTGTTGGTGGTTCCAGTCAACTGCAGGCCCCTTCACAGTGAGGGTGGTTCTCATAGTCAACATTATATTAGATGTTTGTCCAAGGCACATAAATCATTTGAGACGCATCGTTTATTTGATCTCCTGTGACGTGACTGAGTTTGCCGTTACACAAAAAGTTTGAATTACCAAAAAGAAATCCAATTGCTTTTGATTTATACTCGCTGTTTAGACAGTTTTATGCCAATCCTCCAGGCACACAGGGTGCACTTACTTACTTCAAAGAGTCGAGCGGTTAATCTCAAATAATTTCAAGGATCATTTGTGACAGTTTAACACGGTTTTGCAGTTTGTGGCGCCGTGTGTCAGAAGAGTTGACGGGCAAGACGAGCTCATGGTTGCAGGGTGTTTCAGTTACACCTCTCGTTAGTTACCATTATAGTTCAGAGACAGAGAGCATTTACTCTGATTGCACTTTAATTCAAAACATCAAGTTATTTAAAAAGATCAAAGATACATGATACAGATTCCTATTGAATGTCATGTCTGATCGTTTACAGCCATAAAGAGGAGATTTTGCCGCCAAACAAATACAAGGAAGCCCTACGGACTCAGCTGTTTTATTTAAAAAAAATCATTTTAAATTCTCACTCTAGGAACCTAACAGGTGTAAAAAATACAAATGAATGAGGGCTACATTTCCAGCTTTCTCCTCACTGTCACCCTCGTTAGTGCTATTAGCAACACCTGTGCTCGTCCTTCAGTGACCGGTCACACTTTCTCTGCATTAACCTCATAACGAGCTAATGTAGGAACTATTTTCTGGGCAGAAAAGTAGTTCCGAATAAAGCTTTTTGTCTCCGGACTATCCGTAGAAACACTGACACTTTTTGACAACACCGTTATTTTCAGTACAAAGGTGGAAATCACGTACATTTCAAAATCTGGAAACGGATACAACCCGAGGTGAATGAAGAGAAATAACGTTGCGTGTAATTTCGCTGCGTTTGAACCAGTAGTTGAAGAAGTTCTCCGATTATTCACTTAACTAAAATAGCAATACAACAGTTGTAATACAAAGTAAAAGTCCTATCTTCAAAGTTGTACTTAAGTTTAAAAGTGTTAATGTCGTTTAGCTATTTGAATAAAGTTATTGGTGCGTTAATGTGTTTCAGCGTTGTCCTTAGCAAAGGTGGGGTTTATTTGAATTACTTTTCTACACCAGCTTAAACTTTAATAACATGTAATTAAGTGTGTCGATGTGTGTGTTAATAACCTAAATCTGCAAAGTAACTGTATGTAAAATAAATGTAGTGGAATAAAGTATAAAGTAACATAATATAAAAATAGTAAAAAGAACCTCCGTGTTTTATTTAAGAGCAGTACCTGAGTAAAGGCTCTTAGTTACATTACACCTCTATTTACATCGGGGAATTCACATCGTTACAGCAAAAGTAAAGAGCCAAAAATAGCTTCATATTAATTAATAAGCACAAGATATTAAAGATAAAAATTGAAATTACAATTTACAAAATACACATCCAGTACCGTTGACAGTTTAAAAAAAAAAACAGTGTTTGAAAAAGCGGTGGGATGCAGGTCTGATGTTTACCTCACAGCCCTGACATTAGCCAGCTCCTGTAGAGATGTGTGTGCCGTTAATGGGATAAACCACCTGCAATAAAACACCCGCAAACCGGACCCCGACTCTCAGCCCCGGCTCCAGGGTAAACCTCCCCTGTCTCTCTTCAATTTGAGCTCTGAGCCAAACACACGTTCAGACTGATGCTCACTGCACGGCGCTGGTTTCAGGGGTTCAGTGATTGTCGTGTGTAAGACGAGAGGTGAAAGTGTGACTCTCGACGCCCGGTAGCAGCTCACTCTCTCCTCTCATTTGTCTCCCATCAGGCGGAGGAAACCTGAGAGGAGGCGCCGACAGAAGGCAGTCACCTGAGGCCGCGGAGGAGAGACATCCAGGAAGTATTCTTGAATTGGCGATAAAAAATACGGAAGAAGAGACGCACAGTTCCCTCTACTCTTACATCAAGTTGGATAATTTAGAAAGTAATTAAACTTAATTAAAAAAGCAATATTAATAAACAAGCTTTTTTCTAAAATTCAGTTTAAAATCCTGTAAAACCCCTATGAGACAGGTTTGTTTTGATGAACCTATAGCTAAAAAGAAGATCTCATAGTAGTTGTGTATAATTAAATGGGTTCCTACTCGGCCCATGCTACACCCCACCACCAAATTCCTGAAAATCAAGCCAGTAGTTTTTCCCGTAATCCTGCTGACAAACACACAGGCCAAACCAGAGCAAAACCATAAGCTGCTCTGCGGAGGTAATAATTCACGAGCATGTGGATTTAGTCCTGACAAGATAATCTCTACTCAAATGCCCACTTAGTAGCTTTTTCTGACTGCAGCTCACAGGCCCTATCAGCGGGGATCTACTTCATATTTTCTCCCTTTGAAAAAAAGGTTTATTTTTGAGACCTTTTGAATGTGTATTCCTGCAGGTGGACCACCAGCAGGAGACGAGCGGTCCTTTGGGGTGAGGTAGTAGGTTGTATAGTTTTAGGGTCAATCCCGAGCTGTAAGATGACTATACAACTTACTGTCTTTCCTGAAGCGGCCGTGAAGGCAGCATCCATCATCATCATCATCATCGGGAATCTCATGAAGGAAAATGGGAAAAAATGATCAGTTTTTATAACTAAATGATAAGGTAGATAATAGGGTGTAAAATAGGTTGTGTTAGGAGGAATATGTACCTCATGTTTGTATTGTACAATTAGCATTTACTCTATCAGAAATATAGACTTTTTTTTTGAGTTTTTATCCATGTTTTTGTTTATTAAAATGTAAGATTAGGACTCTGTTACTTTAAATGTGGTCGTGATTATTTGAAATGTGTGAACAAAATACGTCCATTAGCGTGACGTGTCATTTAAACCAATCACTAGCCTCGCTGTATTTACGTGAAAGCAGCTCAGGAGTGTGTCTTTGTTTACCCGGTGACCTGGTGTGACTCATGGTGTTCGTACAGGGTGAGGTAGTAGGTTGTGTGGTTTCAGGGTTGTGATTTTACCCCATCAGGAGCTAACTATACAACCTACTGCCTTCCTTGGAGGGCAGCAGTACATCACAGCAGACTCTCGCTCAAAGCCGTTTGATTCTTAAGGTTTCAGTGAACGGGTGAGTAAGGCCATATCACAAGATGAACTTACATGAGTTACTTTATAAATCTGTAACCCTGAAAAGTGTTTTATCTAGTACTGTTTCATAAATAAATAAAGATTGGGTAAGAAATCGTATACAAATGAAAAATTGACTGGAATCTGATTCTTTCTGTGTTCATTTCTCTTGGAATACATTTATATTTTATTATATTTGCTTTTTCTTATCTTTTAACTATTGTTTAATAATTATTTTTAACCTTTTAAATTATTATTTGTAATATTATTCTATTTTTATTTTGGATTATTCCATGAAATATGTTAATTTACTGAATTGAATGAAAATGTCCAGAAAACAATTGTAAGCTTAAAAAAAAGAGTCAACTTCACTTGAGCTAAAACAGAGATTCTGCAATCCCAAACTTCTTCTATATCTTGTTGACACTGTGTATTTCACCTAATTAAAGGGAGTGTGCAAGACCGTCTGTAATTCAGAACACATGAGAGTGTGTTCCTCCCTCAGATGCAGCAGGAGCCCTGCAGAGCAAGAAATCATAAATCATAACCCGCACGGAGCGTCCTCACAACACTGTTTGTGATGCTTTCCTGTGGAAGTCAACAGGAAAAGGCCACGGCTAAATCCCTACGGACTCGCTCTCTTCAGGATGGAGACATGGACACATTACTGAGAAAACACACACACACACACACACACACAGTAGATGGCGCTAGATGGTACGTGTTGTGTTTAAATTGGGACGTTAGGAGTTGTAATGAGCAGAAAATCAATCACTGTCCACTTGTATACATAATTTGTTGATACTTGGCATTGCTTATATAAAACTAGACATTTAATATACATAAATACAAAGAAAACTTCAGGCAAATCAGAATGACAACCCCTTTGTTCGTCCCACAGAGGGGAAATTTAAAATACATACCATCAATATTTTAAAACAAGGTTGTATTACATGTTTGGACCAGTTTCATCGTAATGTATATTCTGAAGTGACTATGAAGATGCAGTATTGTGGATAAAGTGATCAGATCCATAGATAAAAGTAGCAATACTGGAATTTAGAAATACTTCTTTACAAGTTAAATCCCTCCTATATAAGTTTGATTTGGAAAAATTCTAATTTCAAACCTAAAAGTACTCATTGAAGGTCAGCTTCATTTCCAAGTGATGTGATTATATTTGTTTATTCTTGGTAATGATGTAATTTAACCGTGCTTCACGTATTATAAGCTGTGGTTTGGAAGCAAAATATATCTGTTAACTATCTCGTAAAAAGCATTTCAAAACATTTGATACTAAACTCTCATACACGACACAACCTTCTGCTAAATTCAGAGTCTAACATCCAACAGGTAGCCAGAAGGTCACATGATGTCTGACATTTTATATTCTGGTACACATACAAAGTAAAAGAAAGAGAAACAAATATACTTCTGGTTTTTGTTGCTTTTTATTTCTAATGTTTTTAGTAGAACACTTGGTTTGGAGTCAGTCCATATCTTTTGATGAATGTGTCATAATTAAGATTGACTATACAAACAGAACGTTTTCATAATTGCACCTTTGAAACATATTACATGTCTTTATCCAATCTTTCATACAAATACAATTAAACATTGGACCAAAACTCATACTCAATATCGATTTGAAATCTTTCCAGTGTCTCTTTTGCAGGATATATTATTGTGTCAACATCTGTTTCCAACAAGACAATACAGTTTCCCATTGAGTTCTCCATAAAGCCCAGAAGGATCATGCTGCCTAATATGTGTATTTGAGCATTTATTCTCAACTTCACCGAGGAATCTACTGATATTTAATACATGGATCATAAGAACCTCAGGATCTGAAGAGTATAAGACGCTGCAGAAGACCAGCGTTTTATCTTCCTTTATTCAAGGAAATACATCCGTCCATCAAACAGAATGGACCGAACACATTAACATCAGAGGTACAAAGGTACAGAGCAGACAAATGAAATAAAACATAAAAGATAAAAACACAAGGTAACATTTCAAGTAAAACATTTGGTTTTGATTGCCTTTGATTTTTGATATCTGTAATAGTGGTGCCATATTGTATAAGTCCAAATGTCCAGAGTCAGTCCAGTTCTTCTTGTGAATGTGACATTTCCCAGTTTTATTAAAGAAAACAATATTTGTAACACCAACACTTTATGTACACTATGTATTATTTATTTCTTAAATATAATTCTCTGTGTGTTTTACTCTAGGACTTTATGTGTGGATGCTGTTGTTTAGCTCACTTACTCTCTGTGTATTTTTATGTGAAAAGACTTTGTAAGTATGTCTTGAAATGTGCTATAAAAATAAAGTGTGTTCTTATTTATTTATGTATTTTTATTCAAGAACATTTTTAGTATGAACATTATATATTTTGAATACAGAAAAGTTAACATCAGGGGTAAATATAAAGGTAATTTTATATAATAAATACAAACAACTACAGCTTCATGTTTGATTGCCTTTTTATTTATAATGTTTTTAATGCAACATCTGGTCTGGAGTCAGCCCATCTGTTTTATGAATTTTAAATTTCACAAAAAAATGTAATTAACTGTCCAAAAAAGAATCTCTATCCTAGAGTTGTACTTTCTTTTACCCGTGTTTCTTAAAAAGATATTTTACCTACCACAACAATCATTCAATACACACATTATTATTGTGACGTCGCGAGCCCCCAGGAAGTGATTGCTTCCTGCCAAAAAGAAAAAAAAAATGGTCCGTTTTCAAATCCCTGCGTTCCCATTGGATGAAACTCTAGGTGTGTCAGGGGGTGTGCGCAGCGTGTCGCCATCAGTCGCTACGTTATTTCCTGCAGAACAAGCGGAGGTTTGACAGCGTCACGCAGCGAGGCGACACACCTCAACACTGGAGCCGATCGGAATCAGGGCGTCGGATTGTCCTGGGACCGTGGTGTCCACCCAGGCAGCGGCGTTGTGAAATGCCCCGGATAGCTGCCTCTGAGGTAATGAACACGCTTTATTCAACTGTGCTGTTATGTAATGTGATTCAGCTTGCATGCCTGTTGTGTGAGGAGAGTTGACAAACTTTTAAGAGTAGAAAGCGGAAAAGATCTCATACTTTAGCAGCTTTCTAAACCAAAAATAGAGAAGAATGCATGCTTTTGTTCTCAGTATGCTTCATGTGGCGAGTGAGCCCCCACTTAAACTCCCTGAACTGTTAAGCCTGCACCTGCTTTTTCTAATAAACCCATGCACCCACATGGTGTGTAATACATGCTTGATTTTTATTTTTGTGCTGTCTATGAATTCCCCTTTCTGCCCCCAGTATATTTCCATGCACCTGTCTGTGCATCAGGTCACAAGTTAACTGAATGTGTAAGATTGTTTTGAGTTCCCTTTTCTCTTATTGTGTCTGAGGCACATGGATGACCTTGTTGCATAGACGCAAGAGGTCTTACAAAGGTCAACACATCTGATTCTAACTCAGTGGAGGCTGTGAGATCCACACAGTGACCTTTCTTAAATCAAAGTTTTTGTAAGTGTGGGTCTCTTGTATCCTCATGGTGATCTGCTAACCCGCTGTTGTTCGTTGGTGCTGACTGCTCCATTGAGTTTCCTGTTGAACTATAGATAGAGCAACACTGCAGGAATACAGTTCCTCTGGGAGGTAAAAGCACAATGTCTTTGAGCTGATAGGGAAACGTGGGCTGGGCCAAAGTAATAACGATCAAATAGGCTAAAGTCATATCAGTTGAGGACGTAGTTGCAGCAAAGACGTATGCTATGAATGAAAAAGGAGGGTTGCCGTCAACTAAATAACTTGTTTTAGCTGTTTCATTTTATTCTAAGTTTCACCGTAGACAGGCATTATTCAGAGTTTTGATAGTGTGGCACCTTACGGGATGTAAAGAATGTCTGGCAAACAGAAAGCACCATGCTGAGATGCTGCAGCTGTCAAAATCCAGGAAAGAGAGCGCAGAAAGGCTGAGCATGAATGGTAGGAAAAAGCCAAACATAACAACTTCACTTTGTTAATAGACTGACTATTGAAGAATGTCAGTCTTTTTTTTTAGGGATAAAAGTCCGAACCATTTGACAAACCTTTGTTTTTTTTAATGGCAGATGTTGAAATGCTGAAAATAGTTAACACTCCTTATCAGGCATCTCCCTTTAGGCATTGAGTCCCACCTGTTATTAACAACTAAAGACATACTCAAATCTGTCACCTCAAGCAAAAATGTTGGGAAAAGTAGTCTACCAGCAACCTTTTAGCTTTAAAGCCTCAAATAATTGGCAGCAACATATCTAAGCAATCTTCTATGACATGTGGGGTTCCTCAGGGCTTCACCTTAGATCACCTTAAGATTTGAGCCCAACTTTAAGGCTGCATGTCTAAACAGACTTTTGAAAAACAAATACATGCTCTCATCCTAAATGAGTTAGACTAGTGTAATGGACTTTTGTCTGGACTCTCCAAGAAAGCACCCAAGCCGCTTCAGAGTTCATACAAAGACAAGTAAAGCTGGGTCACTCATAGGGTCTCTGCATTGGCTAACCGTTAGTTATATAATCAATCTAAGGTACTGCTTGTTGTGCATACATCGTTGAATGAACTTTTCTGACCTACTTCTTCCATAACCCCCTGGGAAACAAGTGTTATGTACCTTTGTTTCTCTCTCCTAAACCTCTGTGCACTTAATATGATCAATTATTATATTTGCCTTGCCTTGGTCGCACAATGTACAGATATATTATACTGTTCAATTGTGAAATCCAGATGTGGAAATGTTGTGTTGAGTTCAGATCGGACACATTTAGATACATAATGCATACATCTTATTAGCTCATTTCTGTACAAATGTATTCTCTCTGTGATGTACTTTGAAAGACCAAAAACAATGGGGGTTTTTACAGGAAGATGGACTCAACAGCTGCCTCAAATTATACGGCATACAATATATTGTATCTATGAGCCTAAACCCACTAACTTATTTACCCCTTACACATCTTTGGCATATTATCCAGACCCATGTCCTCAAATGCTGCAACCCAGACACTAGATCAACAACATCAAGCACGCTGTGATTAATCACTTACTCAAAGTCTGACCAGCATTCACAGAAAGACAGAATATTACCTAATTGTTGTGTTCAACCATTATTTTAACAAGTTGCGCAATCTCACAGGGCTTTACAGATGCACGCAGCTGTGTAAACTGAGATTTCACATTGACTCCCTGCTTGGACGGTATAACGTTGTTGGAATTGAACATAGATCAGCGATCCATAAAACAACAACAGAAACATCTGCCTCGAGTTACTGGAAGTTGAAGGGAGCGTTATATGACATGAGCAGTTCTGCTGTGATGTTGTGGGATGACTCAAACAGATGTCCTTTACCCCGCTGTGAGCAGCTGGGAGCTCCACCAAACTCCTTCCCACACATAGTTTGGGATCCGCTGCGAGCGCACAGTCAGGCAGTGTCATAGAAAGACAGTTTATTCTTTGTTGAAAGTAATTTAACAGAGAGAAAGTACTTCATCGCTGCAATGCACAGTACATGTAGAGTCTCTGGAACAGCATCATAGAGTTGGTTAATAAATCTGAGTTTTGGATGTTTACTTTGGCTGGGCAGGCTGGAATTTAATCTGTGAATAATGAGGCTCTGCTGACTCTATGGGCATGGTTCACTAGTTAAACAAGCTCCTTCACATTATTATCTTACCTCTGTCCCCACTGCACGGCAGATCTGATGTCCGTGAGTAGTTTTTTATTCTTCATGGCAATTTGGGGTTACTTTGCTTTGTAATTTCGGTGTATGTAATCTGAGGTTAGTTTGGGAGCTAGCATGCTTTCACGTCCGAAAAGTAAACCGAAATAAGACAGTTGTGAACTAAAGTTTAAGAAAGCGCTCTTTAAGAAAAAGGGTTTGATATCTTGAAAGCTTGAAATGTTTTTTAATTACATACACTGTTCGTGAAGCCTGTCAGAATGAGTTTATTATTGGCGTGAAAACATTTGACTTTGACCCCAAGAAAAAACGGTTGTGAAATAATCGGTGAAATTCAGAAATAATTAAAAAAACACTGAAAAAAACCTTTAAAAAATCTATAAATAACCTTTAAAATTCTACATTTCTGGAAATATTTTTATAGGTGTATGTTGCAGTCTGCCGAAATGATCAAATTATACATTTTTGGAGGAAATCAATTGAAATACAAAACATAATACCTGGTCATGCACATTTAATATATGATACAACAAAGTCCAATATTGCCATTAAGCAGTCATTGATTTGAAATATTGCCAAAGTGGTCTTATATAGCCAGTAATATTAAGGGGAATAACAGTAAGGTCGAAATTGCATACCATCTGTCAATCATCAAACCTCCCCAAAAACTAATCCATACTCAAATTTGAGACTTGTGAATACTAACACATTCTAATGGCTTCTTCAGGATTCCTTGTTATCAACCACTGTCCTCAAATAAATTCTCCCCCCCCCCCCTCTCTTATCACAGTCTGGTGAGTGAGGGGTTGTTCCTCCTAGGTTTGCCTTGATCTCCACCATGGCAGGGGATCTCTTTAGTCCCCCGTCCCCACTGGGGGATTCCCTGCTGGACAGTCCGCTTTGTGGAGACCTTATGGAGGATCTTCGAGACATCTCGCAGTCCATCGGAGACGACGCGCTTGGATTTGATTTCCCCGTGTACCAGAGCACTGGCTCGGGGTCTGAGAGCTCAATAGCACTGGGTGAGTATCCAAGGGGCCATGTGGTTGAAAGATATTGTTATCAAGTACATGAAAACGCAAGTTAAAACGGAACAACTCTGACCTTCTGACCTTGTAGGCGCCACATGTAAGTTCACTAAAGAGGTGAATCACTGTATGTCTGATAACAGAGATAAGATATCTCTCTCTCTGTCTCCATCATGATGTCGTCTCCAAATTCCTGAGCAGCACTTGAGAAGATACATCAACTCATATTCTGTAAAGGGGCCACAGTCTGCTCATTTTCAGGTTCATATTTGTATTTTGTGCCTCTAATGTGACATGTCTCCATGCTTTAACGTTCAAAAAGGTCTTTTAATTTTCTGCAGCACCTCTTTTCATCCTCTGTCTGAGACCAGAGCCCAGCATGCTCTGATTGGTTAGCTGGCCGACTCAGTTATGATTGGTCAACAGCTTAGAGATGTTCCGCCCCTTAGCCTATAACTTACAAAATGTTGGAGAGCTAGCGAATAGAAGTGTGAGTGTGTTGCGTGTACTGATGTCACTACGTTACAGAAGTAAACAAAAGAGTCACGGCAGAGGGGGTGTGTTTGCACTATAATTCAATACCTCATTATGGGTTGAGCTTCTCTTCACTTGCTGAGTGGAAAATTACAGATGTCCCAGCCCCAGCCCCAGCCCCAGCCCCAGCCCTCCATCTCAGTAAGAAAGTATTCAATGATATGTCTACCATTGCTATAAAAAACACATCGCTGAGTGAACACGTGCAGAAGCATCACTCAGTCAGACAGTCTTTACTTTCTGGAGCATTTTACTCGTTTTAATGCTCACAATAACTGCTTATATAGGCCTAATATTTCGAGAATGACTAAGGTGATTTATTTTCAGCCACATTTCAACCCAAATCTGGATCTTTTTATATCACAAAAACAAGTTTCATGTCTGAATTCAGATTTTAATTGGGGAAACTCGTCTCATTTCTGCTTTGTTGTTTTGCTGTAGACACTTTGACCCCGGCCTCCAGTCCTTCGTCGGGGGGTTGTGGAGCAGCGGGGGGTCCAGAAGAGAACTTCAGCCCCCTCAACTTGGAGTGCCGGGTGTGCTCCGACAAGGCCTCGGGCTTCCACTACGGGGTGCATGCCTGCGAGGGCTGCAAGGTGAGACATTAGAGATGGCTGTTTTTAACCGGGTAGTGGCCATATGTGTACTCCCGTTGGGCTGATTTCGATGGATTTTGGGTTGATTTTCTATCCTAAAACTTTGGCGTACTCAACATCTCCGGGTTCACAGTGCTGCAGTTAGACTTAATAAAACAGGCAGTACACATTGTGTGCATCTACAGACATACAATTCATATCAAAGTGAGAACGCCGGCACCATCACACGCGCACCCAAACACATGCAAAGCTCTGACCTGGAGTGCAGTGGAAAGTTTCTGAGATTCACAGCCAGGTCACATGAGGTGGGGGACAGGGCGGCCTTGGTAGACTTGTCACCTCTCCCCTGCTTGGCACAGAGCCAAAGTGAGTGATGTTAACACACACTCACACAGATATACACTTGTCTAGTTCACACATCAAGCTGTTGCCAGCAAAAAACCTGGCTTAATACTAAATATTACCTTATTCCTAATTTGATGAGTGTAGGAATTTGGTTTATTTTTAAGGAAATGCCGGGCAGGATAATGAAGTATACATGATAAAAAGGCATTTTTTACACCTAATGGCTATTTTTTATCCGAATTTCAAGGCCCTCAAACGGTTTATGCGGTTTTAAAGGATCCCTAAAATACATCTGAGCAAAAACAAAGGTTGGAAAAGCAGTACACAGAACCAGTAGAAGGTGCTGACATGTGTACGTATGAATCATCCTGGTTGTTTTAATGCTTACTGGTTTTCTGATGGAAATTGGAATGACGTAACACTCTCTTGAACCTCTGACAGAGCAGGCTGACTGGCCAAAGGCACTTTACCGCAACTGAAAAACACAAATAGACCCGCTCGTGACACGATCAGTATCAGTTCTTCTGTTTGTATGGGTTTTTTTTACTAGCATAGGAGCTTAGTCATGTATGACTTTGTATAACAAACAGAGTTCTCCTATTTAAAAGTGTCACCCAAACAAGTTTTATTAGAACAAGGCAGGGGTGGAAGTGTTTTGATGTCTGTTTTGTTTCTATAATGGTTTCACTGTACTATGGACTATATATACTTTACATAAACTATATTCTTTTCAATAATGTCATTACAAGAGAGTGGCAATGAGAACCTTTTGCAAACGAGCCTCAAGTCATGTGAGTTTATAGTAGTCTCATTCCTCTGTAAGCCGACGGCATATTGTTGCTGCTAATCTGAGCCTTTGTTTGCTATTTTTGCACGACTTTTTAACTTGTGACCTTGCCTGTTTTAATCCGTTTCTTTCAATCCTCTGGACTGGCACTGTGCCTTCAATATCACTATAATCCACAGGAGACACTAGAAATGGACACTTACTTGGAAAATTATATTTCCCTCTGTGTAGGTTTTGAAGAATGATCTGTGAGTTGCCCAATGCAAAACTAGGCCTCTGTGTCATCTTGATGTCAAAGCTGTTAGACACTTCTCATGTAAGAGGTGTATTTTGACAGCACTCTGTTCCCCTAACAGAAGTAATTGCGCCATCATGGAAAAACCCGGCTTGTGATATGTGGCCGTTCATGTTTTCCATGCTCCACTGTCCCTGCGTATCACTTTCAACACCTCACTTTAAGAGACGAGCGCCCAATAGCGGGAATGTGAATGGAATGTGCTGCTGTGGTGCGAGGGATTAACTCAGTGGTGATGATGGTATGACATTTGTATGTGTCGCAAACAAAGCCTTTATTAATGGAAAGGAAATCACCTCTACCTGCTATGATACAGTTAGGTGTTCTGGTTTCTCTCAAACAAGTTTGCCCTAAGGAAGTGTTACACAATACATCTCTGTTACTCACAGGTATATGTCACAGGTACTGGTTATGTTCATACAGACATGCAAAGGCATGCATGCTGTAAACACATACACATCATCTTTTCCCCTGTGTGTCGTTCTGTTGTTTTGTAATGTATTTTTGATGACTTATTTTTGCCCTGCTGTGTTGAATATTGCTCCCATAAAATTTGAGGATGCATTACCTTACTTGTGGCTCAAGATATCCAGAAAAGCAATATTCCCTCCTCCACAGTGAGGGATGAGTAATGTCCTGTCTGGAATTTAAGTGATGCACATATAGGTGGATGAGAGCGACAAAGGATAATATGTTTAGGCACATGTGTTAGCATGTGTTGGCATTTATCTCTATGTGTCAGAGGGCTGCAGGATGTCTTGTCCAATCAGAGTTGTCCTTCAGAAAAGGTTACAGTTTACGATTCACCTTGAAACCTTGGAATGTCTGTTTTTAAATATAGACGTTATTCCACTATACATCCAAATAATGTTGCGTAACAGTGGTTCTACCAGGGCTTAAAATGTACAATGAATGCAATGTATCATAAGGTGCTGCAGATATAGGTGTTGGACAAATGGTGTGTATAGCCTTGGTACTCATACTTCATAGAATGATAGTTAAAATTGTTGAAATGTTTCCTAAATAGTAATAACTATACTTACAAGCAAGTATAACAGGGTTCAATTCAAAGCTCAACAGTGCTTTTAGACATCAGGACACAGGGCTTTTTGTTTAGTACTCAAAACATCATAACTATTCTTGTAATGATGACTGAAGTTGATGGCTACAATATGTGTCCTTGTCTCAACCAGGGTTTCTTCCGGAGGACCATCCGGCTAAAGCTAGAGTATGATAAATGTGAACGCAACTGCAAAATCCAGAAGAAGAACCGCAACAAGTGCCAGTACTGCCGATTCCATAAGTGCCTCTCTGTGGGAATGTCCCACAATGGTAAGGCCTGAAACCTCCAGTTAGAAGCTAAGCTAAGCTATTTAACTTTGCGACAGAACAGCCCCAAAAAACATTCACAGAATAGTGTTCCATAATGGTAAAAGTTGTGCAACACTAGTTCAAAGAGAGATTAGTCATGAAGTCAGTAAACCGACTAGCTAACTGTAATTAGCTCAGTGACACAGCAATATCTAATGCCAGCTATCGTTAGCTAACATTTGTGAGGCTATAGCAGCATAAAGAGTGTGTTATTGCTTATGAATTTTAACTTTTATTTAATTTGGAACTAAGTAACAAGAGTCTTGCTGTAACTGTATATTAACTTTGAATACTGAACTCATTAGCAGCCACTAGAACACACTGATGTAGCAAAAGGAACTTCCTAGTCATGAATGCAGTTACATAAAACACTGCTCAACACATCCTCAGTCAACACATAGTATGTAACAGCAGGACGTGTGTTTCTATGATTTGGCTCCAGTTCATCTTGCTCTGCATTGACTAGGTTTTTATATAACAACCTCCTGCCAAAGCGTACTTGACATTGACAAAACACAGGCCCATAAAACTCCACATCTGGCCCGTCATCTGCACTCGCTGCTGAAGGGTCAATGGGTTCGTTACAATGGCCTCCCACTGCAGACAGGGCAGCGTCGGAAACCTGAGAGGACGACATGTTGTCCTCTGAGGAGGGGGGAGCAGAACAGATTAGTGGGGGGGCAAATACTTGTCTGCACACATGCATGTTTGCTGTAGGAGGATATTTATGATGTCTCTGTGTGTAGTCTCATTGTAAAAAAACACCTACCGTTTGAAAGCTGTTGCTAATGATGAATGTTTCTCTGCAACAGCCATCCGCTTTGGTCGCATGCCTCAGGCGGAGAAGCTAAAGCTAAAGGCAGAAAGCAAGAAGGTGGAGAAAGGGGTGGAAAGCCCCATGCTGGTCGACCACAAAATTCTGGTTGGTCAGATCCACGAAGCCTACATGAAGAACTTCAACATGAACAAGGCGAAAGCTCGGCTCATACTGACCGGAAAAACCAGCAAGCCGGTAAAAGAAAATATAGTATTTATTCTGTATCCATATAGATTTATTAATATCCTCACCTACAATCATTCCTTCCTCTTGTCTTTCCAAGCAGCCTTTCATCATTCACGACATGGAGACGTTCCAGCTGGCTGAGAGGACATTAGCGGCCCATATGGTTAACGGTGACAATCCTGAGAGCGGCCTTGAAGCAGGGCAGTTGATTCTGGCCTTGGGGTGTGGGGAGCTTCAGCAGAGGGAGGCTGAAGCCAGGCTCTTCCACTGCTGCCAGAGCACCTCAGTGGAGACGGTCACGGAGCTGACGGAGTTCGCCAAGGCAGTGCCGGGTTTCCAGAACCTGGATTTGAACGATCAGGTGGGTGAATGTCAGCTTTGGAGAAAGAGTATGTGACTTAAGTTGAATGGATTTGAGTTTATGTTTGAATTTAATTTGGTAAAAGGGCACAAAAAACACTGATTTCAAATCACAACCAAGTCATGCTGTGTCCTACTTACCTGCCCACCCAGGTTACTCTGTTGAAGTACGGCGTTTATGAAGCCCTCTTCACCCTCCTGGCCTCCTGCATGAACAAAGACGGCCTCCTGGTGGCCCGTGGTGGAGGCTTTATCACCCGAGAGTTCCTCAAGAGCCTACGGCGGCCATTTAGTGATATGATGGAGCCCAAATTCCAGTTTGCCACACGCTTCAACTCCCTGGAGCTGGACGACAGTGACCTGGCACTCTTTGTGGCTGCCATTATCTGCTGCGGAGGTAACTAGCGTATATATTCAATTATATTTTTAAGTGAGAGGGTTTAGGAAGATCTGAGTGGGTTTCCTATTATTAGATTTAAAATATATTTATCTCTTTTCTATTTAGTGTAAAGACATCAATCTGACCCCTTTTTCCTTCAGATCGCCCAGGGCTGGTGGATGTGTCTCCAGTGGAGCAGCTGCAGGAAAGCATCGTTCAGGCACTACGGCTCCACCTGCTGGCCAACCACCCAGACAACCATTTTCTCTTCCCAAGACTGCTGCAGAAACTGGCTGACCTCCGGGAGCTGGTCACGGAGCATGCTCAGTTGGTGCAGGAAATCAAAACAACTGAGGACACGTCACTACATCCGCTTCTGCAAGAGATTTACAGGGACATGTACTGAGGGGATGGCACATGGTCATGGACATATCTTAGAACAATTACTGTATGTATGTCACTCAATGTGGTTGTACATGAATATTAACTGATACACTCAAGCATATCAGAGTACTGTAAGCTTTGGGCAGCTTCTATGAGTGCACACAGCTTGAGTTGCATTTAATCCTGTAACTCTCTACTGGAACAAAAGATAAATTAAATTATTTTTTGAGGGGAAAAACAACTTTTGGAGGTGACTTGTGTAAATATGTGAAAGGGGACACAGTGGGGAACAACGTCTTTTGTTCTCACATAAAATAAGAGTGCACATATTTTTGAATTGAAAGCACTCGCTATGGATTTGGTTCAGTGTGCTAGCATTTACTCATTAGTAGACTATGCAAATTTGAATAGGATTTAAAATGGGTGTACATACATAATAAAGATACCCGGATATGACTGCTGCAGTCATACGTGCCTGTGAACAACTGAATAGTTCAACTCTCGCAAAAGAAGCAGACATGAAGATTTACTGAAATGTTGGTTGTGCAATAGGCACTAGCACTATAAGAAATATTCCTAATATTTTATATATTTAGTACATTTCAGGTGTGAGTTTGGGTCTTTTGAATTGCCTTTCTCAAATGCCACATCTCCCTCGTCCATTTTGAGATAAGTGGTTGGTGAAACACCTATCAGTATTGACCAAGTGCCATATTGTTTCCATGCCTGAGCTCATATTACCTCTAATTTGACCACACCTTATTCATTAAAGACATAAAAAGTACATAATAACTTTGAGGTAGATGTGTAACTTTTTAGTGTTGGATCAGGGAATAAGGATATTTTAGCAGCCAATAAACAAATGCAAGCAGTCATTGTTTGAAAAATATTGCAATTTCATGTGTAACATATTTATTGTAATCCTTTATATTACTGCTAAACAACACGATAGCTCACCTCACCTACTTTCTCAGATGTTTTTTCTACAAATCCTGCCATTGAGACATATTTTTGGCCAATGGCAGGGGAATATTTTCACCACAAACGCAATAATGTATTAAACTGGTTTATGTTTTATTTTGTAGATGTAAAACAGACGCTAAAAAAGAGCCGATTGCCTCCTTTGCTGTACTTGTAGAAACATTGTTTCTTGTCATAATGAAACTGTTTATTTTGTGTATCATGTACAATAAAAATGCATTTTCTTTTCAATAAAAGGAATTATGCCATGTTGTAGATTCAAATAAACTAATATATATCATTTGTAGTTGACTTATTTCTCTGCTAATGATGTCTGCGCATCTGATTTATGTTTTAGACAACACTGTTTGAATAAAAAGCTAATAGTGTTAATGTTTCACTGCATATACTGTACGTTTAGTTACCTCAGGAGGAAAATCACAGGTGGAACTAATCATGCTAATTATAGCTTTGTTTCATGTAAGTGTCGCAGTACGCTGTTACTGTAATTAATTGCACCTGTGCTTTCCCTTTAATTACACATTAAACTAAATGCTGTCAAAACTATGAAAATAACCCATGTAATTTATTTTGCCTGGTTCACTAAACAAATATACGGTGGTGTAAAGTGACTAAGTATATTCACTCAAGGACAGAAAAGTAGCTGCACATTTACTAGCATTAATAAAAACATAAATGCATCAAAAATAATCAAAACATATTATATATATTAAGCTAAAATAGGCATAATGAGTATTTTTACTTTAGATACTTTAAGTATATTTTGATGCTAATTCTTTTGTACTTTTACTTGAGTAACATTTTGAATGCAGGACTCTTACTTGTAACAGAGTATTCTTTCTCTCTGGTACTTCTACTTTTACTTAAGTACAATATCTGAGTACTTCTTCCACCTCCTCAAATATATTACAATATATACATTTGTTTAATACATCGTAACGGTACTGTGAAAAGTATATCCGCCGACCGTTAGATGGCGCCAAAACCTAACGGAACAACATGGCTGTTCTCGAAGGAAGAAGCAGGAAGTAGCCTTTTCAGCTCCCCTGCTTTGAAAAGATGGAGCAAACAAGCGAGCCACGTCAAAAAACATTTACTTGCCAGTTGTGTGGTTTAAGTAGCCCTTTTACTTACTACGGCCAGAAACCACCAAACACCAGAGCCATTGTGTAAGTGGACCGAAAATAAGCTGAATGTAGTGCTAAAGCTAATGTTGTTAGCTGCGTAATAGCATGTCCACGGCTAAAGCAGCAGCGAAAGTAACCTTAAAGCGATTCATGCATGACATAATGTCCAATAAAACACGTCTGCTTATGTACATGAAGGTGTACATCAACTTATATCTGCATTTATATCGTCTGCCAGGTTGCTTGAGGAGTGTTTTGTGACCCAGGACCCCTTCAGTCCGGACAAGGAGAAGTTTCTTGTATTGGGCTCTACCTGCAGCATGTGTAGTCTGTGTGTCTGTGTTGGATCGGTAAGATGTATTTCAATTGGATTAACTTCGATCTGTTTAGCTACAGCTTCAATATTTAGTGGTATAATTCAGGATTTCATTTGATTATTTGCTGATGTAATGAAAACAAAGTTATGTATGAAGGTCTGGATTTGAAGAACATGTATTTGTGGATGTTTCTTTTTAGATGCCATTGAAATTATGTCGCAATAATATAATGTCCATCTTGGAATAAATGTCAGCAAACCTACCCAGTGCTCATCTGAAAATGGAGCACTGATGTTGGACTGTGCTCTCTCTTCTCCCAGGACTGCAGTCTTTTCTACACCAAGAGGTTCTGCATGCAGTGTGTGAACAAACACTTGGAGCAGTTCCCCAATCAGATCCAGGCCGAGCTGGCCAAGAAGAAGCAGAGCTCCAAGGCTGCCGTCTCCTGACATCGGACTACAGGTCCATAACATACTCACCAATAGAGGAAAAAAAGAGTCCCATATGTTCCACGGTGCTTTACAAGAACAAGAGAAAAACCTTCAACTGCATACACACCATATGAACAATCAGAACATCCTGTAGTTGATTGAGGTTTAGCTTTTTATTTGATAGAAAATGAACATCGGAAACATACTAGTCCTTGCTTGTGTCCAGTAAAGTTAGGCTGCTGTATTAGCCTTCGGGGGCTTATTTGTTTATTAGTTTCTAGAGGGTTTTATAGAAGCAAACAGTGAGTGTGAGAGTTACCCTGATGGATTGTGGTTGCAGGCTCAAAATCAGAAATCAGCCTTGCTGGTTTGCAGGCTATTAAAAATGACTCCCAGTTCAAAAATCTGATGACATGTACTGTATGTGCGTGGTCGCTCTGCAGTGGCGCAAACTCTTTCTGCTATTTTAGACTCGTTACAAACTGTTTAACACTAATATTATAATTATATGACTCAAAAGAAGTAAAAGCATTTCCAAACACTAGTTTCCTGGCGTTTTAAAAACAGATTCATGTCTGCTTTTGGGAAGTAGGAAAAATATTAATTTGTGTACAATTTCCTCTTTGTCCATGCTGAATTATGCGTGTTTTGCAATGTTGTTTTGCCCCCTTTTTATTAAGAAAACAAGTTTTTATGACTTTTCAGCAACATGTGGCAACATTTAAATGACTAACTATCTATTAAGTGTGTGTGGACACGCATCTTAACGAGTGCATCTTTGCATCGTGCACTGTTGACTTCCATGGAGTCGAAAATGTTTTCCTGTCTTATCTCAAACTATAAAAACAGCACGTACGGTGACCTTTCTTTCTCTGTTTTGTGACTGTTGCATCGTAGATCATAATTAATATGTAACTAATGTTCGTTTCAGTGACATAACTGGCTGCAGTTGCATCATCCCACTCTGCTACATTTAGCTGTGATAAACAGTTCCATCATTTCCAAAACACACCCTCTGTTCTCACTTGCCGTTTAATCTGTTTTCATCTAAGGGATCATTCTGTACAACACAGTTTTGCAGCAGCATAAATATATTATGGATTAAGTGTGATCCCGGTGATAACATCGATACAGCAGATGGCCTCGCAGTATTTATCACGAGATGCTTGACGTTTTCGAAAGGCTAATTGAAACAGCATGGCCTTTAACGCAGGCCCAGTGTTTTTTACTGGCGAATGCTGAAGAGGAATGCAGAGCGACATCCACTGTTGAGTTTAGATTGGGACATCGTGAACTCCTGGGCACAAGGAGTGCTCACTACTACTGCAGATGCATTCAATCAATTACTACAGGTTTCTTATGCAGCTCTGGGCTGTACAGATAACAAATCTGATATCTTATGCCTTGCATGAACACCAATTAAAATATTTAGGGATCTGTAAGCTGAGACGTCGAAATGGTGGAGAATTTCAAGATCTTTTTTTCCTACTTTTTAAAGCTGCACCACACAGTTTCGTCAGTGTTTAAATTCCAAGCACACACGGGCAATTACAACCAGTGAAGCACACAAAACTCCTCTGTGGCACCAGTGGCAACGTCTGACAGCGATAGGCACCATGCCAACGATGATGGCAGGCTTTCTGCTCCAGAGCTGATGTCATCGGATGCCTGGGAGGCAGATTTGTGGCTTATTTTACTCTTTTTTTCCTGCAGAAAAAAACCCTTATTTAAGTGTTTCATTGTCCTTAAATAGCCTTGAAGCTGTTTCTGAATGGATTACAGTGATTGAATCAAGTGTGCCTAAACAATTTATGTGACACAAAATCAGATCAAGCATTGTACCAGCATTTAATGATTTATTCCTGTGATAGTATAACCAGCCTGGAGCAACACCACTGTAGAAATGTTCTATAAATGTAGTATTATTCAGGACATTTCACAGTGCATGGACATATAGATACAAATGACAGATAATGACAAAACAAATTACATATTTGTCCTGTTTTTTTCAGTTAATGTCTAACCTGAGGCCTGCTGTGATAAATGGAGTACTAATGATAAAAGATAAAACAGGATTTCACACTCCATTATAAACACAGCATTTGTTCCGTTTGCGCTCTATGTATTTAACTAATCAAACAGGTTAATTAGGCCATATTCGTGTGTAGAGTTAATCCAATCCAGCTCAGTGTTGTTGTTTCCCTCTGTTCGACTTTAAATGCTCAATGGGCGGTCCTAGTGCGCAGACCAATGAATCGCCGTCTCTATTTAAATAGTCCTTGATGTCAACTTTTCTTCTTCACTCGTAGCTCCCTCTAACGCCATGTTGGCTGTTATGACTTGACTTGTTGTTTTCATCAGCCTTACTACGGACTTGACAGGAGTGGCTGTCTTAAAACGCCCCTGCCCCCTTTGGAGAAGCTCGATTCCATTTTTTTGTTGCGCGAACTCGTTTTGGATGATACGCGCGGAGTATTCACGCAGCATCCCCGTGACTTTGCGTTTGAAAGGAATACTACTTGGAAATAGAAGTTTGAAAGGGTTATTTTTTTTTACCTACCCACATTTTCTACATGTGCAACAAAATGTCAGATGTTCGCCTTTCTACCGCGAGCCCGACATTGGAGAGGGTGGATGCCCGTCAGCCGGAAAACGCGAGACCCTCGGTGCGCAGAAATCTTTTTGGCACACCGGACCCAGAGGAGCTACAGAGGTATTTTCAGTCTTATGCACAGGAAGAAGTGCAGCGTTTTACGGAGACCTATAATTTCGACCCTGTCAACCAGAGACCGCTCTCTCCGCGCAATTTCGACTGGCAGGAGGATTGCGACGCACCGGAGTTTTACACCCGGCAGCCTCACAGCAGACCCCGGCGAGAGGAAGACCTGCCCGGATACAACCACCAGGAGGGAGCCGAGGAGAGGTCGGCTCAACCAGACACAGTCGGTTCGAGAAAGAGGCGTTCGGGAACTTCAGGTGATTATTTTTTTCACTGTGCTGCAATGCAGAGGAATGAAGCGTAGGGTTAACTACAGTGAGCTTATTAAGGGGGTTGCAGACTGAGAATGACTATTCAAGTAAACTAGTGTGATCGAGTTTGCACGTATTAGAGTAGCAAACACGATCTTGCACTATTTTTTGTAATTGTTTAAGGGTCTTATTTATGTTACGTTTTTGTCGGACAGACACAGGATTGCAGTGAAGGTTAAATGCAACCAAAATATGGTCCTAGCCTGGGACCTAAGATTTTCATTGCCATGTCTACACCGTAGCTACCCCGCATATGACAATAAAGCATTTCAATCTATTACTTAATACCTGCTGCCGAGGATGTCAGGTCCTTTTAAACGTGAAGCTTTAAAACCCTGACAACTCTTTCCCCCCCTGCCAGGTCCCTGCTCCAGCGAGTGTCCTGGTAAAAGGTCGCATACTGATGAAGAGGATGATGAAGACCAGTCGGACCGTGCAGGAAGTCAGGCGGTATTAGCCTCGGAGGAGAGACCCAGCAGTGCGGCGGTTAGAACGGAGGGTGAAAAGTGAAAAACAGTGCCAGGTTAGAAATCTTTTTCTCTCTTTTGCAAAGCCATTGAAATGTATCATAATATATAGCATTTTGACTAAAAATGTGCTCGTATTATGGACGCTAATATAGTTGTGTGCACGTGTTAAGCTTCAGTAAACACACATTAATGTGCTGCACTTCAGATGTCATCAGCTCTTTAAACCAGCATATTGTTCTGTTAACTTCCACAACCCCTTTGTGCTATGACTGTCTAACTGTGTGTGTGTGTGTGTGTGTGTGTGTGTGTGTGTGTGTGTGTGTGTGTGTGTGTGTGTGTGTGTGTGTGTGTTTCTAAGCACGAGCAACTGCTTTTTTAATTGCACCATCCAACAGCCTGTTTCCTCTTTATTTCCCACAGAGCGGGGAGACCTGTTGCTGATGGAACACTGTAGCCTAGTCATCATCTGACAGATGAGGATGAAAATAAAACGCGGCCTTTTCCTAAAGAAGGGAGGAGGAGAGGCTGCACAAGCACTGAATATGTACACTATCAAGTTTTGGCACACATTTCAATTTAAATTGCCTCAGAAGCAGCAGACAATGTAGCAGTGTGCAAATGGATTTTTGCTCATCTTTTTTAAAATCTACTACCTATGTTTCAGATGTAGCACATAAAGAAAGCATACTATGCTTTCCATACCTTTTTGTTAAATGTATTTGTGTGAATTTGACTCAGGAAGTTGCAGTGCAATTTCCAACAGAGAAATATTATTATTTTGTTAAGTTGGTCATATTTTATTATTATTATTCAGGTAATTGATGTAAGTTAAAAAATGCAGATTTGAAAAGAAGTCAGGGTTGTGTGTAAACAAAATGTCTTCACTCTTCTGTGGCTTTATTTGTCCCAGTGTTGTATATCTTTTTCCTTTTTTTTTTTGTGAAGGCCCAGATGGCTTCACTGTAAGTTGAGGGTCCATCTAAACTGGGAACAGCCATGACATAACGTTTACATGCAAATATGGTGTCCTTATTTCCCCCATTTTTATTTCCAAAGTTTGTGCCTTTTATTCTGGGGGTAAGGGGGGGTTAACTGCTGAGCAATATCTAACCAAATTTGAACAGTATTTGCTAATAATCCTAAGAATTTAAATTTCTTTTTTTTAAATTAGGTGAGTTCATATTTTAGTGGCTTTTAGGTCACGTAATCCGCCCCTTATAATAAGTGGTGTAGTCCAGGTTAACATAGATACAATATGTTAAAAACACTGGGCTACTTATTATGCAAATATGTGAATCAAAGATTTGTTATTTGTGGTGTGAAATTCATGTGGAACATGTAATTGCACTATTTTTAATTTCTTTTTTAAAGGCAGAAAAACAACTGCCATATTTGGAGTAAAACTTTGAAGTGTACTTGTGTGCTTTTTTTCTTCTTTTTTTTCAAAACACTGAAAAAATCCTACTAACTTATTTATGATGAGCTTTTTATTGTGGGTGCACATGTGTAGCTTCCTGAAAATACATTTTTTGTAAATATATATTTTCATTATTGTTTGTAAGATAAATAAATTGTTGCAAAACTGAGCCTAATAATCGATTTTATATCCTGTGTGTTTCTGTTTCTTCTCTTGAATTATACATTTGATTGATCACAGTGGTGTTGTGTTTCCATATGCTTATTCGTTTTGATTGCAAAGCACACTCTTAATCCACCCTTAACAAACACTTCAGGTTTAAAGTCATCCGCCCATATAAACTGGCAGACTGATCATCGTAATAAGTCTAGAAACACGTTACTAAAGAGGTTTAATGAGTTCTTCCCTCGGGTCTGATTCATGACATTGCAGTGCTAGAATCACTATAAAGGACCACCAGTATAACCTTAAACAAACAACCTCTAATATGTTAATTTTTGAAAATATGAATCCAGTTGAAAGCTTTTTCCTGCAGGACCCTAACTACCAATGCATTTCCCATAATTCGCCCAAAAGTGTCTCTACTTCCTATAAAGTTACTACTGTCATTTAGTATAATAAAATCTAATGTGTGTGTGGTTGGAATAAAACCCAGCACAGCGCCAGAGTGCAGGCTGTGACTGTGCTGTATCCTCTCAGCCCAGCTCTCCCTCTAAAGTTGAAAACAACAAGGGTTAGTCCTGAGCAGGAGAGGGAGAAAAAAAAGTTTGGAGTAATTGACATTCCCTCGATCCAATCACAGCAAAGAGAGGAAAAGCAGACCACTTAGGATCCAGCCAGTCAGAGAGCGAAGGGGAGGGAACTTGGGACAGTACAGGCTGTTCTTTTCATAAAACACACACCACCCAATTAGTTTCATTGGCTGCCTCTTTCCTGTTGATACCAGCGTGTAGGAGTCAAATACAGAGCGAGCGAGAGAGAGAGAGAGAGATAGAGAGAGAGAGCTATTCCTATAATACCTCATACTGTGACTCCAGTAATTACGAGTGAGCTCATGGCCTTTTTCGACTCTTTATGGAGGATTGCAACACTTCGGTCACACTGGTGTTCCCTTTTTTGACACTTATGTTTGCTACTTTGAACACAAGACATTTCATCATGATGAAAAAATGACAGTGTTGATGACAAGAAGTGCAAATATGTGTTGTCACAAAGAAAGCCATCATTTTTGTTGCATTTAACTTCCACTGCAATCCTGTCGGCGTGTCTGTCTGAAATCAGTCCTGTGTCTTCGTTTTGTGGACTGCTTGAATAAACTTCTATCAAATTTAGTGGAAACATCATTAGTGTTTTAAAAGCACTGGTCATTTTCACCGTGATCGATATCGTACAAATTGTAATAAGTTTCAATACGTTTCTATCAATATACACAACACCAATTTCCCCTGGACAAAGATTAGAATTTAAACTTGTTCATCCATCTATCTCCAAATGTGTTCAACAACATAATGGAAGAGCAGAGCAATTTTGAAAGTGATGCCGGTCAGTCGAGGTCATAACTTTGTCAGTGGCTGCACTATGCCATATAAGTGAAAATAGGGTGCAAAATGGGGTGTCTCAATTTGTTTTCTATTGCAAAATAACCGGCCTATCCGTGCCATTGTGTTTACAACAAGTTGCACAACTGAAATGAAGACATCTTTGTGTGTGTTGGCCAGTATGAATTTCGACTTTCTTCCAAAGCGTTCATTGGGCATACATTCGCCTTTATTGAGGCCCTCCCGTTTTCATTGGAGCTTTAGCCCTTATGATGCATCCACTGCAGCATGGCTATCACAAAAATTGTCAATTTGTCAAACGGAGTCTGCTAAGGGATGTATAAATGTGTGCCGAGGACATCGTAATATACTGTTTGTATGAAGTGGAACTGAAACTGAAGAAGTTGCTGATTTAGGGCCTCTTCACAAACACTTGCAAGTTAACAATGCCTGACGAGGTGATTTACCATTTTCTGTTTTGCTTTTTTTTTCTCGGCCAGGCACAGCAACTTCCTGGACTCCTGCCGGTTGCCAGGCGACCTCATGGTGACACAGGAAGGTCTTGGACGTCACCGCCTTGAGCCAAGGAACAGACTGTCATCCACACTGTAAGCTTATACTCCATGTTGTGGTAAGTTGTTGTAAACAGTTATTAAGTTAACTTTAGAAACTGCAGTTATCCTGACGTCAACTCACCTGTGCACACATGATTGACATCTCCCTGATCACACCTCAAATCACCTGTGTGTAAGTGCAGAGTCTTTAAAAGGGGGGAATTACTTCCTTTGTTTAGTGCTGTCAGCTCACATCAAACCTGTAGTCGCACCCTGAAGTGCTCATTTAATTAATTTTCTGCACACACCTGAAGCGAAAACTGCAAAGGTTTAAGTATCTCGCCAACAGTAGTCGAATGAAGCTCTTGATTTAGAGAGGCAGACACCTTTTTAGTGGAAACGTTTTTCCACCTTTGACCCTAAGGTGGAGCAGGAAGAGAGGCAGTAGCTCATATGCCATGATGCTGTTATGAAATCACCCCTTTAAGACAGATGTGCCAAGCTTGGCCTTAAAACCACAGGCCACAGAGGACGTGGGTATCTCAGTGTTTATAAGTGTTCCTGTTACCGTAGTCTGACCCTGTTCATCATGACACGTTCGCTGGGTGTGAAAAAGACACCCACGTAAAGCCGCAGACAGATGTCGACCTTTACCAGTCTCTTCTGCATCTAAGAAGTATGAAGAGTTTAATCATTCCCTGTACACACCAGTTCACTTGAAGCCATCTTGAGTATGCTTCCAAGTCAAAACACACATTTCCAGACGTAAATTAGCAGGCACTTAAATGTTGCTGCAGATAACTAGAGGAGAAATGGCTCATAAAGACTGACATCTTGGAGCTGACGCTATGAATAGATATTCAGCAGAGAGCTACAACGTATGAGCTCATATCTTGGCTAACTCAAATGAGGGGGAAGTTATTTTTTCTCCTTTTCTTTTTAAGAAAGTCTTGTTTTATTCTGGAAATACAACTTTCCCCATCTGTTTGGTGTTGTTATAAATGTGTCTGATTTAGTTTTTGCTTACTTCATTTATATTTTTCACTGGGGCAGGCCTGCTTTATTTTTCCGCTTCACTCCGCCTCATGGTCATGTGCTCTTGGCAGTGTTGGGCCAGGGTGAGATGAAGTGGAGATAGTTGGGAGAAAAGCGGGAAGGAAGACGGCAAGAAGAGGCATTGAAGGATCGAGTTAAAGGGAGGAAAGAGAAGACAGGCTTTTTGGCTGTGTCTCGCCTGCAGCCTGGCCAAATCACGTCCAGTGCAGGATGTAAACAAACTAATCTGCCAATGGGAGGTTTTTACACATTTTGGTTTTCGCCCGGCACTGTGTGACTCATGCAGCCTGGCTGTGTGGCCTCAAATGCTGGCAGGCCTGCTGCTGCAGCAATGGAGAGTTCAGTTTGCCTTGCAGCAGGGGACACCAACACGGTGCAGGCCTGCTGATTTCTCTATGCAGATTTAGGAGTTTTTTTAAATGATATTCTTTCCTATTTATCATGTCATGTGACCCAGTGATCCCAAATCCAAACAAGATTGCATAACTGAACTGAACAAAAAAAGGCACAACTACCTGTTGAATTTAAGTCCCCCTTTTACTTGAAGAAGGCCTTTTATTATTCCCAAAGGGGTACTTATGATATAACTATTTAAACAGCTTACACACACTTGGTTTAACTGCACAGGTGTTTTCAATTAGTTATCCTAACAAGACCCCCCCCCCCCCCCAAGTGATTGACATCTCCCTGATTAGAACTCAAATCACCTGTGTGTATGTGCAGAGTCTTTAAAAAGTAACGACACTTTTACGGGCGTGCTCTGTTCCCTTCGAATGCACACAAATGCCCTTTTGGATTGAATAAAATGTCTGCAGCAAATTCAAAATTAGAATATCGGGAAAACCTGTGGTTACTGGTAGTTTTAATATGACAGCAGAAATACCCTTCCCATTCCCTGGAGTTGGAAGACCTACACACACATGAAAACACATCCCAGCCCCTCTCCTATCCCCTCTGCGAGTCACATGCCTTTGATTTCTTTCGTCTGGCCCTGAGGGGTTCGATGACATGTGTGTCTGAGAGGAGGGAGGAAGAACTACTTAAAATAAGGCAACAATCAGCTGCCTCGTGCTAAAGCTAATAACCCAGGGCTATATATTTCCCCCGTATACATCAAGGTTTCAGCCAGGTGGGGGATGGCACGCAAGCCTCAGACAGCCACTTCAATACTACCAAGTGTGTTTTAGAATTTGTGTGTGTGCTGAGGTACTGCCCCCACCTATACCTTTGCATCTAGGAATGCACTGATGGTGAAGTCTCCTGTTTGCGTGCATATATTTAGTAAGAACACTTTTTATTTGACAAGCTGTCAACATACATTTGTGAGTGGATGTCATGTGCAACCTCAACGACATATTAACCAGTGTTTGCAACTTGCGAAAAAAGTAAACAACTTTGAAATGAAATCTGGCCTGGGATGATCTCTGAACATTTGACCCCTAAGCTGGCTTTCTTTTTTTTGACCTGAGGACAGACGTGTTGCTACAGGAAGTATCAGAAGTCTCAGGTCAGGGTGAGGGCAAAGTAAACTACTAATGTGTGTGATTGGGTGAATTTGGGTCACGACCCTCAGAGGGGGCAAATGTTAAAAGGGCGAAACACAGCATGAAGGCTGCAGGGCGATTGTTTTCGCTTTCATTGAGGGTGTAAGAGAGGCTCAACCAATGTGGTGTGTTTTCTGAAAGTCAGTTATCAAGACATATGAAGTCTAAATGTACTTTTCACCCGAATTGTTATATATTCATTTCATCTTAAGTGATCCTTAGAGTTAAGAAGAAGCCTTAATCGTACAGGTTTTTCTTGGATTGCCCCAGCCGATTATAATCATTTCTGTTTCATAGTCCTTTACAAACCATTGGCCATTTTTATAAGCCAATGTCATTCAGTTTCTAGTAGAAACTCATTTGAAGCCTCTCCATGTTGTTGTGTTCGACAACCTTTCCAGACTTGACAGTTAACCTTGAAAAACATCTAAGTCATCTTGGTTAAACCATTTCAGTCTAGCCTGTTTGCATGCTAACATATGCTAATTAGCACTGAACGGTCCAATAGCTTTAAACGAGGTTGTAAACTTGCTACTTGTGAGACAATCCGGTCCAACACATCACTTCTAAACTCCAACTTTGGTCTTGCTAAGCTAATTGGACTGTAAACTAAAATGAACTGGCAGAACAGGACATCTTGGACGAGATATCAGCTGCTTTAACCGGAACCTCAGAAATATAACAGACTGACATTCTCCAGTCTCGGATCTTGCAGCATTGTGAACAAACAAGAAAGAAAAGTACCCAGAAAACAGCTGGTTGTATTCCTCATAAAGATATTACTTTGACCAAAGAGTAAGGCTACAAAAAGTTCAACCATCTTTCAGAAGTGCTGGACTGCGCTTCACTTAAAGGTTACTACAGGGAATAAGAATCACACAATGACACTTAAAGGTTTGAGCATCTTGTTTAAGGTCATTTTAAGTCTCCCATGAAGAGCTTCCTCTTACTGCATACACATTCAGACTCCTTGGCTAGGCTAAGCAGACCATAACGATAACCTTGCGTGTAATCTTTACCCCTCGGTTTTCCTGGAACACACTGCTGTTGATGGGACAAACAGATAGGATAGATGTCATAATTACTTGGCTTTGCTGCGTTTCTAAATGTATAGCACTGCTTTACATATATAGAGGCACTTAGCATGCAACCGTCATCATGGCTTCTGCCTAGGTGGTATAAGGGTGATATCTGAGGCTGGATATTAGAGCAGATGTGCTGAATGTCAAGGCTCATGTGACTTAGAAAGTGTGAATGAGCAAAACGAGATGCTGTGGTCAACCAGGGGCATGACACTGCCTCTAAGCCAGGGCTGGCTAGGTGAATGGCTGTGGTTTCAGAGTGGGGGATGTTCTGAATCTGAACTGCTGGCAAGTCATTTGCTCACCCCAGAGAGTTGACCTCTTTAGGAGAGGCCAACTTGCCCTGCAGTTGACACCTCTGTGTGTGTTTTGACTGTGGATAACCCTAGCTGACTGACAAATCTACTAAAACCTCTATTGGGAGAAGGCCATGAACTCTCAGGGACAGCTGCATTTTACATTTTTGCCTCATCTGTTTTTCTTTTGGGGGAACTTCATTCCCCTGTTTTTGTAACACTACCAACCCAACCAACTCCCATATCATTGAGTGTTTTAGGATAAGGTCCACGGTCATGCTTGCAGCTCTGTGAGGCTGCGAAATAGAGGTAAAAATTCAAGTTTATTGTAACGATTTGATCAGCTGAATTTATGTTGTTAAACATTTGGGTCCACCAACTTCTGGTTCCAAAAAATCGAAATGGAATCAAAAACCAAGACAGTGATGGCAAAAGTGCAGAACTTGGGGCTTCAAAACGGTAGTCCTAAAAACAGTGAGTGACACCAATGTGACAATTTCCACTACTCACCTCTATTGTTAAGATGTCAATGTAAGCATGCTAGCTATTTAAGCTATAATAAGCGAGGAATTTAGTTATAAACCAAAATATTGGACACAATATTCAATGTTGTAACTGATGGTCGTGGTATAGGAAATGTCAGTTTTCGATGATTTAGAAGTTATGAATTAAATGTCAGTGCTCAATTTCACTGGAATCCATCCAATTGTTGTTTTTTGTTTAGAATCCACAAAAGTGAACTTCATGGTGGAGCTAGGAGATATTTCCAATTGTGTGCCAATCCTTGCTTGAGGAGATATTCTGCAGAGAAACCCTTCACCAAATAGGCCGAGGACCATATTTCAAACATCCCGTTGATGATGGTCTTCTTTGTACTCTTATTTTCTTCTCTCTCCTACTCCCTTGAACATTAAAATCACCCAAGAATACTCACCAACCTTCAGTTTAAGTTTTAGTTACATACGCACAAACATAACCCTCACTCAGGCCTGGGAGCTCTCCAGAGAAACCACAACCACTGTTGGAGTCCAGTTCAGCGAGAGGGGAGTGCATCCCGTTCACTTTCACTGCCCACATTTATCCTGGCTGTGTCAGTTTACCCGGAGAGATGATTTACAGATGTTAAAACTCCTTATCTACAGCTTCATGCTGCTGTGGATTTGTGTCAGCATTTTTGCTGGAAACTAATGCCGAGCATGGGTGTATTTGACTGGTGTGCTAAGTTGAAAATAGATTTTGAAGGTTATTTTCTTGATGTGAAATTAACCACAGCAGGAGGTGAGATGTCTTTATCTGATACTATATTAGTCATGGCTATTGCAGGTAATAAATTGCAACTGGTGTAGTTAAAGCAGAGCAACTGGAAACCTGGCAATATACAAATTATTTGTATTGATATGAAGGTGTGAGAAACACAGAGACAGACGTCTGCACAATCTGTGGTATCAGGGTCACTTATGGCCCACACATTTACCATGCACTTTCCCACGCACACGCACACACACACACACACACACACACACACACACACACACACATGGCATAAAGCAACATTCTACATCCCACACACTTTCACTCTTTAAGCAGCTTTTGTTTTTCTCAGGTTTGTAGTTAGAGAATAACATTTCTGAAGCACGCAACACATGCAAAGAGGACACGCTCTGCAATGTGAAGCAAATAAGAGAGTGAGATAGTAGGAAACGGCGAGTTCTAACAGAAAACAACATCTCTGTCTCTACTAAACCACAAGCCAAATGTCACATCCATCACCGTTGAAAGAAAAACCACTGAACCAAGTTCCCTTTCTCACAAATAAACAAGGTATATTTCTCTCATTTGAAATATCTGAACACATCAAAAGCGTTACCTATAGAACTCCAGAGGCAATTTACTTTTTGCTGGTTCCTTGAAGAAAAAAGGCTTGAAAGAAAAGATGTTTTCAGCAAGAATTTTATGGTTTAATAACACTATCGTATAGAAAGCCAATCAGCAAGGTCAGCACCAGCCCTGTGGACATTAACCATCTGCTGCTCAGTCCACAGTCAGATCCACAAGACACACCTGTGTGCATTTGGCCATGATCCAAAAGCCTCCTTTTTTTATGATTGATGATGATGCATTTAGGTTGTGATAAGCTGTAATGTGGCTGTATTGGTCGATTATTAACTGTAATTAAGCTCGAGGGTCATACGTAAGCAAATGTACTTTGGGTTCGCTTCAAGTGCACTGGCACAAAGGGCAGTCTACTGTGCACAAGCAACTGACAGATGGGCCAAACATCTGACTTCATGCTCTTTTGCCAAGCTCCAGGTAAAATAGCAGCAAACTTTTTCTTTGATATAGTTGTCTTTTTTTATATTTTCAAAGCATTTTTAGGCTCTGACTGACACTATCCATACTGCTGTCTTTAATGCCCTTGTACACACATTCTGTATCACAGTATCACACCTTGACCTATATTGCAACTTATTACATCTCTGATTATTGTTTCTACTATCAGCCCTCGATGTTTAAACACATCTTTCTGCAGGAGCCAGCTTTTGTACTTATCAGTAGCAACGGAATTGACTGAAAATGATATGTACAATAATGTTTTTGACCTCTACAGAATAATAAACGAGTACTAATTAAAAAGCTTTCTTTTTTAGCCAAACCTGAGCAGTGTTTTGAAGCCAAGTCAAGATAAAAGCTGATGTTGTTTTATAGTCCTTTAAATGATATTTGTCCTTCCCACTGTTTTGAAGAACTGAGCTAAGGGGCGGGACATTTCCAACACATCTCTAAGCGAGTGACCAATCGCAACAGAGCCTATTATGTACAATGTGTGTGTTGGTGTGTGTTACATAGTAATGTTACAGAAGTAAACAAAGGAATTTAGGCGTTTAAGACGGGGCAGGGGGCAGTGTGCGTAGGAGAGAAACTCCCTCTGGAGTGAACTTTGTTATTTTAGTCTTTGCAGACCATTTACATGCTCAAAAACCTATATAATACACTACAGGAAAGGAAAAACCACCAAAAAGCCAAATAGGGCCTCTTTGATACCTACTCTCGGACTTCCTCTGTCTGGTGTTTTCCAAGCCCATTAACTTTAATATATTTATCAAATATCTTACGAAATAAAAGTTTTACTAATGCGATCTTATTAAATGTTACCTTAAAAAAAGAGAAAATGATGCTTTAGTTTAGGACTATTGTTATTGCACATTACACGTATGTGTGTAAGAGGATACCAGTGTGACACAATGATGTGTTTTTGGACGACAATGGAGGTCTATGGCAAAAATGACAGTATAGTGCATCATCTAAACAAACATTGCAGCACTGGACAAAAAAAGACAAACAAAATCTGTGTTCCAAAAAGCAACAAAACCAAAGTACAGGCCACAGCAACGATTTAACCAGAGTATGACTAGAGCCTGTTGTTCATTTCCCAAGCTGTCTGTCACCCAGGCCATTTCTGCAACTGAGTGAATTCTGAGCTTCCTCTATGGCTCCAAAGAGGCCTATAAAATGAGCCATAATTGTTATGTAGATGAGCGATGAGGTTATGTCCCCGGGTGGATAAATATATCTTTATATGAGAGCATGGTAGGTAATGAGCAGTCATTATGATAGGGGGGTGGTCTTAGGTTGCACTGAGTCACATCCCAAGGGCACACAAACACACACACACACACACGCAACCACACACACACACACATACTAAAACACACACTCATACACACTGCTGACAGTTTTCTCTCTGGCCCACAAATGGATGGAACGAATAAAAAGAAAGGAAAGAAGTAGAGCTAGCGGAGGGCAGATAGTGAAACCAAAGCTTTTCCCTGGGCCCACAGAAAAAGGGGAGATAAATGGAGAGGAATTAGACACAGAAACAGAAAGAAAAGAAATAGAGAAATCCCACCACACAAACTGCAAGAATGTCTTGGCTTTCACACACAACTGCTGCCATTACTAGAGAAAGAGAGGGAGGCCTGGTGTGTTTGGCAGCAGTAGCCTCTAAATCAAACACATAAGCTACAGCAAGGGGGAACCACCGCAAGGAAACCATGAATTTGATTTTGCTGTTATCGGTGTCAGTTCTGCTATCTCGCACTACTGTAGATTCTGTGCCTTGCGCCGTAATCTTACATTTACACGCGTCTTTGAACTCTGATAAAACCATAAGGCCACCATTATCATTTTCACCACCAGAGCACACACTCAGATTTACACAGCAGCCACGCCCTTCCTAACAAGAACTTAAACAAAGCGAACACCACAGACCACATGTGAATACTAAATCACCTTTGTTCTTTTAACAAAAGCACTAAGAACTGTCAGTGTTTAGTAAGCTGAACACTCTGTATCTGTAAATTGTGTTTTACAACAATGCCAAGCCATCTTAAAGCTTCCTTAATGTGTATTTCCATACTAGCAATAACTCACGTTAAAGTGTAAGTGTTTGCTTGTTGTGACAAACCCACAGAGAATTTAATGGTTTTATGGCTAGCAACTTCACTGTTTGGCTTCTCTCTCAAGGCTCTTTTCAACTGTACCTCCAGCCGCAGCAGTTAGCTGTTTCCAAAGCTTTGATAAACTGAATGTACAGACAACGTTAGCGACTAGCACAAACACGGGGGAGTATTAAGCAGCAAAAGAGCCACAGACCAAAATGGAGGGAAAAGCGAAATGAAAGTTTAGAAAGAAATGCGTCTCCACAAGAAAGCTGATATGGCTTCTTGGTCTGTTACTATGTACTGTATATGCTAGCTGACATGTTAGACATTATAACTTATAAGATATTAAAAAAAAGTGGTATGCAAGTTAGCAACTAGCTAGCAAACACTCCCTCGGGAGTTGGTGGAGACCAAAACGGGGCTGAAAGCAAAATGAATGTTTAGATAGAAACAAGACTCCAAAAGAAAGCTAATGGTGCTTCTAGATGTTTAAATAGGTAACTGTTAGCTCACATTTTAGAAAGGACATCAGGGTCATAAGGTATTTAACATATAAATGCCTTTCCAAATGTCTCAGTTTGTGAATGCTCGCGTCTTCTATTTGCTTATTAGTGGTCTAGCTGTGTGCCATGCTTCTTTTACACTTTGGTGCTAAAAACAGTTCCACAAAAGATACACCAGTGTGGCTCCTGGGTGCTGAGATTGGGTGCTGATATGAATTCCAGATCACAAGCTGGAGGAGCAAGGAGAAGATGTGGAACTCAATCGAGAATGGAAAAAGGCCCCAGTTGTTGGTTTTGTTGTTTTCTTCTCATGTACACAGAGACACATAACACATTCCTGCTCACTGTACAGAACAGTGTGGCCTTCATGTGTGGCTCACCTGCATTGAACACATAGTAAGAACAGGTGATATCAGGACATCTTTACTGACTGGAAACATCTTATCAGTTGCAAGTAAGGCCTGTGCGTAAATAATTACCTGGTATCTACACTGGTGACAAATATCTATGGCAAAATATTATGACTCTCATTTTCACATTTATAAGTAAGATTTTGGAAGCTACGTTTGAAGTACATAATACATCTGAAATAAGTTTTTAAAAAGTGGACATTCCAGGAGGCAAAGCTACAAATGCCTGTACTGATGGTCAGTCTTCATTAAACCACCTTTCATCATGTAACTAGCCCCGAGGGAGGCTATTTTCTCATCTAGGTCAATCCATAAAAGGAGGGAGTGTTTTTTATCACCGCTCTTTCTAATGTCCAGTGTTGTTAAAAATCCTATCCACCTCCAGGCGGATTACTGGTCCACTTCAAAGGCATTGGAGCAGGGCAAGGCCATCGGTCAAACTGTTAGTCTTCCTCCCATCAGGAGTGCAGTCAGTGGGCCGTAGAGAAGGTAGATGGAGGGAGAGATAGGTGGAGATCTTATCAGGGCTGTGCATGTTTTGTGAAGGGGAAAACCTAATGTGGAAGTGCACTTTAGCAGAGTTTCCAGATTGAAAAGTAATCCGTATAGAAGTATAATAAGTGAGTTTGTGTAAGAGAACAACCTTCTTTTGTGTAGGTGTCATCTTGTTACCTGAATGTTATAAATGGTTTGATTTAAAAGGGTTTTGCCAAAGTTTAATGAGGAATTAAAAACTTCAAACATATTTTTAGGCATGACTGATACTTACAGTACCTTTTGGTAAACAGCTCGTAAACATACATTTGATCTGTGTACAAGAAAACACCACAGAGCGCCTATTTCGGGTAGCGGAACAAGCTGTCAACAAGAAATAAACATAGTGAAGTTGTTTGCACAGAGCTTAAGGAAGACACGATTATAGGACTTCAAATGAACTCAAACGTTGCTTTGTCTTGGTCTCTACCAACTCCATAGGGAAATATCTTGATTTATTACAGCTCAAAGCTCCAGTTAGGTCACCAGATAGTTGCTAATTGTGTTTGTCTGCCATTTAGTACTCATAGGCATTGTACAGTGGGGTTTTGGATATTTTTGACTGAAAACAGCTGCCTTAAAATGACGCTATAAGACCTGTGCGAGTTAAGCCAAAACAGTAAAACCACAAATCCATAGAGGTCTAAAGAGCCGAGGGAAACTGCACTAATGGTTTTCCTTCTTTGGGTTTGTCACTATGAGTAACCCCTTCACAATTTACGCATAGTCACTGGATCCATTGTTATGAAAATATTGATTATAGCTCATTTAGGTTAAATAAATCAGATTACTTGCAGTCTCCAAGTTTTACCGGCTGTCGGTGTTATCATGAATCCATACATTATACATTGACCTTATGCCACGTGTCCTCTATGTTTGTTCTGTATCATAGGGGATTCAATTGGGCTACATGTAGAAATCAGGGATGAAGACACAAACAAGGCATCTATGCTAAGCTGACCACAACATTCATCCAGGGTCAAATACGGAGAAATGAAAAACAACAGATGGAACCTGCCGTACACTACATGAACAATGAATAAACATGGATTTTATTTCCACCTGTTTCTGGACCTAAAGCTCAAACAACAGTGGAGCTGGACTGTTTTTAGGCCTATGATGTTTATCATTTTTTGGAAAAAAAACTGTTAAGGCAGTCGTAGAAACTAAGTCACCACATGTTGATGATTGCTTGACAGTGAAGAAATGGCCGATGAACTCCAGGTAATGTTTCAACCCCAAAACGTACACCCTTACATTTTTGGAATACACCCCTCATATGATTCAACCACTGTGCCATAAGTCATCCAATGGAAGGAAATTGTGGGGAGTATTGGGGCCCAAATTCATTCCTTGTCAAAACAGGACATACTACAGCGGCCATTAAATTGGAAGGAATGTCGGGAGCGCGTCTCGTAATTTCTCTCTCTGTCTTCCTTGGCCTCCACCTCTCTCGTTTGCTTTTGGAAAGGCTAAATGAAAGACAGGCGCTGGTTCGCGTGCTCACCACACTGAACCCCTGAGGGCAAAAGTGTGTGTGTGTGTGTGTGTGTGTGTGTGTGTGTGTGTGTGTGTGTGTGTGTGTGTGTGTGTGTGTGTGTGTGTGTGTGTGTGTGTGTGTGTGTGTGTGTGTGTGTGTGTGTGAGTAAGTAATTGTTGGGTGATGAAGGGCATTTAGAGTGGACAAGGAGCATATTTCACAGGCAAGACAGATCAAAGCAACATGGTTGTTCTCCCTCTTTCTACTTGTCTATGTACCTTTCCTCTCTGTTTTTTGGGCAACTAATAAAGTCTACTAATCTAATTAGAGCCTCCTTAAAAGGATCAAGTGGAGCCTCTTGTGGAGAGAGAGCCAGAACATTAACAGTTGTTTTATTTTTCAACTGAGGTTTCGAAAATCTTAATCCTCGCAGGGTGAAGGGTGGATCTTTCTCTCTGTCATTGCCTCTCCTCTCAGCCTTTTGTTTGAAAGCTGCTCACGCTAGATGTAATCTGTGACAGCTGTCTCCAAAAGGTGGCCCAATGCAGGTCGCTTAAGGTGATGGTAAAAGGGGAGATAACGCTTGAATGATGAGATGCACATTTAACCTGACATTTTAAATAGATTAAGACGCAAGGTTTACAGTTTCATGCCAATTTTTCGGATAGGGAGTAGATTTTACACATGGAGGACAGGCAAGGTATTTGATTTCTAGCCGAAGAATAACTACATATGGCTGATTAATAATGGAAACAGCCAGCACTCAGGTATGCTGTACACATATAGAAGATGTTCAGCTGTTATCTCTATCACATATGTTTTGTCGGTTTTCACTCGTAGCCCTCTGAGAGTATCGCAAAGACCCGAACTGGCGTCAACTTGTCTTTGTTTATGAGTGACGAGATGTTGAAGCTGATAATGTAGAGCACATCATCTGTCATCTCGCCACCGCAGTTTTACTGAAGCAGTTAGGTCATGTTTGGGTTGCGGTATCATGAGGTGTGTGATTTTACTCCACTTGCACACACATGTATGTACACACAAAAATGTGGAAGTTGCTTTTGCAGATTTCTTTCCCGCCATTTCCCTTTGTGTAGCTTCTGGTGACTTCACAATTGATTTTCACAATTGCTGCATAACGATGAATAATAACCACGGTGAATTGAACACTAAGACATCTTTAATTGTACACATAGTTTATCTTAAAACTACTTATTGCTGCACCAAAGTATTTATTGTCTTACCATTGAAATATATTGGATGACATTTATGTTATTATGGGGTCATTTTTGTCAAAAATGAGGCATGTTGACAACTTTCTGGTTGCAAAAACTGCAGTTGTTTACAAGTGTATCAGCATGTCATGTTTGTGCATTTTCAGCCTTAACCTTTGTCCCCTTTTCTGACCAAATAGTCCTTTTAAGTCACCAATTTGGCTTTTGATTTTGCATATGTGGAATCGAGAATCTAGCATCTCCACAACATAACATGAGAGAAAACATGCACACTAGAGGAACTGGTCTTTCTACTACTACTAATAACCAAACTGGTCCAACAAGCAATTCAACTGGAAGTATTTCCCTTCAAAACTGCTGGGTGGAGACACAGGTGCAGGGGGAGTTGGCACGTTGCCCGCTCTGCTCTGCAGGCTGGCGACATTTCAAAACAGATAGAAGTACTTTTACTACTTAACCGTAAAGTCTGTCCGGGAGGGAAAACCAGTACTGGAATCCGTGCCAGTGATTTTCCTTGCATTCCTCAAGATCTATGTTAAAGCGAAGTTGAAGCAGAAACTGTGCTGCAGTTTTATTATAGCCTTACAAATAAGTGAATACAAATTAGGGAGATCTGCAAACACTCAAAAGCCAGGAATCAGGAGTGGGTATGCACAAGTTACCAGCGTTACCAGATGGGAAATGTTGAGCCCTCGTGCCGGAGGATAAGATTGTTGTTTTGTAAGTAAAATGATTGTACTTGAGTGAACACCATGTTACCAATTTGCAGAATTGGCTCGTTTTTCAAAATCATTTTCGACACATCTACGAATCCGCCTATATTGTTGTATTTTAATGCTAACGTACATATTCATCGCTACCTGTATGTGGATGTGCCTTAACATACAGTATTTTATCATTTGTAATTGTGTAAAGTCATTTGTGTTTATAGGTGTGCCCCTATAGCTTGTGACTCAGCTGTAACCCTGAGTAAATAGAAGCTGAATAAAATTTATTACCTGTGCGTGCAAACCAGGGTGTAAAGCTATGCCCATAAATCATGCCATATAGGGGGTGATTAAATCTGTATTATAGTCAATAATTCTGTGGGGTGTGTGCAGCCATCAGAAGAAATATGTCTATGTCAGCAGAGATATCACACACACACATTACTGATTTATATATTTTATGAATTTATGATTCCAAGGTTGATATGCTATAATAACGCACCTGGCTCCGAGCAGGTATTTAGCGAGTACTGAACAAAGTAGATAACAATACCCCTTGACCTTGGTGTAAATATGACTTCCCTGTTAATTTAAATACGTTTTATTGTAGAAATCTTCCATTATCATTTTTTGGGGCACATTCTCATCAAACTCAAGTCCAATATTTGTCGAATTTAATGCTTTTTCTGCCACGTCGCCATCTCCTTACGTACACATTGATTCTGTAAGTTGTCTACAAACTGTATTACTTTTTGGTATTTTTACGAGCTGTTTAAGAGAACAGCATGCATTGAGATAAAGACAAGATAAAGTAACCTGATTGCAAGCTGTATACATGTTTATTCATGTAATTTCAAAAGATATTTGTTGCCCTTTGTTGGATAGACACAGATACAGAATTTCAAAAGGACATATTCTGCTCATTTTCAGGTTCAAATTTGTATTTTGTGACATGTTTCCAGGCTTCAATGTTCAAAAAGGTCTTTATTTTTCTCTTACGGCCTTTTCACCCTCTGTCTGACACCAAATCCCAGTCTGCTCTGATTGGTTAGCTGGCCTGCGCTGTTGTGATTGGTCGACTGCTTAGAGATGTCCCGCCCCTTAGCCTACAATGTGTTGGAGCGCTAGCCAACAGAAGCACAAGATTTACACAGTAATGACACTATGTTGAGTCCAATGGAGGCGTGTCAGGCAGGTGGGGGGGGGGGGGGAGAGTGTGTGAGATAGAAGCTCCCTATGAAAGGAACTTTGGGACTTTAGCCGTTGCAGACCATTTACATGCACAAAAACCTGTATAACACACTACAGGAAGGGGAAAACCTCAAAAAGCATAATAGGGCCTCTTGAAAGGAATGGTTCAAAATGCCTCAGATTTAAAGCGTTCATTCATGGACTTGCCTTTTATCAGATGCCCCACAAACACCAGTATAAACAAAAACATCTATTTACTTCACTTTTATTAAACACAGTATAGGAGTCAGCTCGACTACTATGATGAATAACCCCACCTTCCCCATGTGCACGATAGCATGCCACTGCGATACACCAGCCAAGATAAGATAACTCTCTCTGTCCTCCCTCGCTCCCCTGCACTTTACTCTTCTCTCCTCCCCCATTCTCTGTCTATTCCCCACCCAGCTGCCTCCCACAACTGTAACTCCCCCTTACACACACACACACGCACTTCCCGCCTGGTCATCAGGAACACCATACCTCATCGTGCTTGGCCTTATCTCTCTCTTCCTGTTCTTACTCTCTCGTCACACCTCCTTTATCTCTCCCAGTGTAGTTCATACAGGGTTAATGCGTCATCATGAACCCAATGGCCGCCTATAAGGAACACATATACATACACACGTGCAGTATAAAGCTGTGTCGTGGCGTAGTGTATTTTAGTATCACAGTCAATTTGCCAAATTATCACTTTTCAAATACAAAAAGGACCTTTTGTAAATGTTTCCAGAGAACTTAGCCACTGCAATTCTAAATAAGATGTTCTTGCATTAGTATGATCTAAAGTCTTCAAGATCTTAGAGATTATGGGAGGGAATAAATGTGTAATATGTAAGGAATGAACAAGATCATCTTAATATTGGTCTATGATTTGCCCTCTGAAACCTGCCTGGTCTTACGAGAGGAATGTGGGTTGCATGAAGGATCAGTGGGTTGGAAAACTTCTAAATTAAGAAAGACAAAAAAGGAAGAGACGTTTTTTTCTTCTTTGTGTTTGTTTACCGTCCATCAGAGTGCCATGGAAACCATGGGTGTTAGTTTTGGTAGCCGCGGATGTCCACAGGGGTTGGTTTGATAAACACATGTGACACAGCTTCACTGATATTGTGCAACAACAAGGCAACAACAGTGATGCTAAAACAATAAAGATGAAGTGCATTTCAACAGTTTGCAGTGACAGCATGAGTTTGCTTCACGGTTTATAGTTCTGACAAAAAAAGTGGAGATTCAGTATGCAAATAACTATATCTCTGGATCCAAGAACGGCATGTACTTTGTTTGGATTACCTATTTGCATTACGTTATAGCATTTTGCAATAGTTTGAAAGTGAGTTGTAATTTTTAAATGGCTCATCAAACAGAAGCAGCAGATTATAAAAGTGTATCGTCTCCATAAAAAATATTGCCATATGAAGAGCCCAGCAACATAGTCCTGTGGTACTGTACACACTCACTTCCTGGCATCAAAAATGAATTCAGATAAGATGTCCCTAGCCTTATAGACTTATGTCTGTCTGATAAACACCTCTTGAACCATTGCCAGCTATCCTTATGTAGCTGATAGAGAAGTAAAGCGTTAAGTAGTGAAGCAGGGTTAACGAAGGAAAAGATAAATCTATGACTGCGTGTTTTATTGTGCAAAGTTTGAATTATCTTTTAAAATTGGTTCAGAGGATCGAAAGGATTTCCACGAACTGTAAATGCTGTTTGCAGGAGGAGTACATGCGGTAGCAGCAGAATGTGAACAACCTATAGTCCTATGACTGCAACTAGATTACTTAGAGGGAAAGGGATGGTGGATTTATTTCTGGTGCCTCCCAGAATTTGGGAGTTGTATCCTGACTTGGCAAGTTGTATCCTGACTTGGCAGCTTTGACAGCAGTTGTTTCTTTGCTCCTTAAAGGCCTGTACGGTAACCAGTGGGTGGAGATGCATCCCCTCTATGGTCACCACTCAGGCTCTATTCCTCTTCTTAAAGAGTACTGCCAAGTCAGAGGAAAATCAGCGGGTCAGTCTATCTTTTACTCCTCGTTTTTTGGCAACAGCAGCCTCGTGGTTCGATAGATGGCAATGTTGGTCCACAACCATTTGATGGATCGTCATGAGACAGATTGCACAGAAATGTGTGGCCCCCAGAAGATGAATTTTCTTAAATAAATAGCAGGTCAAAGTTGTCACTCATCCAATGAATGTTATTTTAAAAGATTTAATCTCAATATCTACAAAATACAAGTCCTTTAGTATATGCGCTCTTACAAGGCTTCTCGTAAACCTGAAGAGAACTTCTAATAAAAAGTGTCATTTATACAAAAACTGCAACCAGAAAGTATAATTGAAGACATTCTGGGATTTGGGTTGCTAAGGACCAATGCCAAAATTGTCCGACAAGGAACAGCAAAAGACTTGGTTGTTTGTGACCAAATTACAAAGGGGCTTTTACAAATCTGCCTCTTGCCATTTTAACCAGGCGCCAACAGGCTTCTAAACCAAACGGGTATTTCCAGTCAGTGACAATAATCCTCACCCTCTGACACCAAAAGGAAATAGCTCAGAAAATGTCTCAAAACAAACATTTTGCTTTGGAAAGAGGACAGCAGAAAAGTAGAGCACATTTGCTTTTAAGTTAATAGGCTAAATACATGCAAGACAGTGTACATGGTTATTAAAGCAAACAAACTGAGAGCTCGATCTTAAGAGTGATCTTTACGCAGCATCTTGATAGCTAAGCTTTAGCTAATCAGCCAAAAAAAAGGGCAAACTCCAGAATAATTTTAACTGCCCATGACTCCGGGGTAAGTCAGTGGACAAATGTATCCCTCATTAATGATAATAATACCCTTCTTGGTCTATTTTCAGCCAAGGGTGGTTGCCATCAGACACATTTTTAGCCTGCTTTAATGCTCCGTGCTTTTTTCCAACTCGTTCTGAGGGAAAATAGATGCTGGTGGAGAGACCTCAGACCACAGCATGGAACTACGTCAGGCCCATTAAAACGCCAGAAGTTCACTAAGTATAGGGAGCACTCCTCACGTCGCACGCCGTTCTTCTCTCCCTCCTTTTCCCTCTCTCTTTTCCTCCCTCTTCCAGCGTGAGTGGTAGTTATGAAGTTCAGGTTGATTTGTCAAGTCAACACGAGGCCGAGGGTTTAGCTTGATGATGCAGAATGACTTTCATTCAGCTGGTGGACCATCCCGTGACTGCTACCAAACTGTCTATTTTGTGGTCTGCATTTAGCCTTGCTAGCTTTCTGCTTCTGCATCACTGCTTTGCTGTGAATGCATTTTAGACACAGATGGCTGGAATTATCCACAAAGTACATCCATTGGATTGAATTTTTTTTTTTCAATAGTCCGATCACCTGTCTCTAACCCGGTCTACAGCAGCCATAAGGACAAAACTGTAGAGGAACAAGTTGGTATGTCAACCAACACCCTTTTTACAACGTGGCCAGTGAAATAACTTAAAGGAGCAGGACTCTCTGACCCTGCTACAGTGCTATGTACAGTAGTGGGTAGTAATGACTCAAAGTTTCTAGTTTATAAAACGTAGTAATACTCTATTGGTGCACTTCTAAGGCAGTTTGTTTCAAAGTCTTTGATCCAAACGGTTGTTAGGGATGTTGAAGGCATCAATTAACTCTTAAATTAGTACATAAATAATCATTTAAGGTACAAACTTCTCTTTAAAGCTCCAAATACATTCCTAAACAGAATCCCGCTCAATTGCCCGTAGAGTGGTTTATTTATTATTTCGACTGTGAGGTTAGGTTTTAATTTCCCATAAACTACACCAACATTTTCACAGCATCATGACGTGCAAGTTCATCACAAATGGATTGCTATCAAAGGAAATGAAAGGAAAACTAACTTGAATCACAGGTGTTGTGGGAATTACAAGAAACCACTCCTTGATATGCTTTCCTTTTTCACAATGAGTTGACGGCACTTTCTTTTTGTTTTAATAAGCCATCAGCTGATGTACCGTAACACACCCTCTGACCATTTATTGACACAGTCACACCTCTCTTATCCAACAGCTCTGAACCGGCAACTGGCATTACATAGTCATTTTAGCAGTCCTGAGGATTTGGTGTTGTAATACCAGCCAAGCCCATTTTTTGTTAATATTACTTCACCTTGCAACACATATACTGTGTTTTATAATCCCCCCACTATTTGTATTTTAACTATGTGTGTATACTGTGCTTGTAAACACTTAGAGGCAGAATAATAATAATAATAATAAAAATTGGGATTAATAAAGTATTTCTGATTCAGATAATGGTCAGAAGACCTCATGCTTGACGCATTTGCATGCAACCACAACAAGCAATGGTGAACTTTGCTCACATTAGCCTTTGGATACAGATCTTGACCCTTTCCAGTATGAACAAGAAAAACCTGGATGACTTCTTATAATATTTCTAAGATTATTTACTATAATTGTTCTTGCTAAGGGACTTTCTCAGTCGGTGTTGGTAAAAAATTATGCAGACTTCTTGAATTTGTGGTGTGGATGTGTATCAACTGGGGGAAAATGTGTTTGTATACATGTTGCCTCATTTATACCGTGTCAATGGTTAGCGTGGGTCTGAATATCTGCTAAAGTCACACACATTGGGTGGGAGTCTTTTCTAGACGAAAGCTTCTGATGGATAGGAAAGGAACGAGATGGGTATCAACGGAAATGAGAGAAAGACATCTGCAACGTGACAAATACCTCTGAATGGCAAGTGAAATTTGCGAGTCATTTTCTCAGAAAACATGTGAGTATGTGAGCTATTTTGATACAAGCTAACAAACTCCCAAGAAGTGCTGCAAATGTTCCAAATTGAAGCCAAAGTAAAGTGGCTAAATGGTGGCCCTACAACTTCCGTGAAGTACACGCCAGTTGGGTGCCTTAAGCAATGCACAGGTTTAATTTCTATAGCTGACTAATATCGCCAACAAAGCTAAAGCCAATTTAGAAAGTGGCACACCTTTTTGCATAGGCCAGGATGGCATGAGGTTTGGTTGCTATGTGTGTAACATTAGTCAGCAGTGTACAGTACAGTCTAATGGGGTGCAGGTTTATCAGGTTGGGCCAGACAGGGCAGTGAGATTCTTCTGCACTTGCCACTTGACAGCTTGCTCAGGTCAACAATTAATTTATGTCCATGGGGGAGAAAAAGGGCGAGGTCCTTCCTTTATACGTTGTCTAATGAAAGGCATTGCGTGTCCAGGTGGTAATACCATGTTACTGTAATGAGGAGGGTGTAGTTCAGCTGGTTAATCCTATATTGTTAGACTGCAGTAAGTCACTCTGAGGTTGTGTCATGAGATGCATGTCCACTTATATTCAGGTTTCTACCAGACTTCTCTTACCCCATGCCGCCTTATTATTAAAAGTGTAATATTTATGATATTAAATCTCCGGGATACTGTGTGAGACGGAGGCATTCGTTCATTTCGTCCCGTTTATTACACTCGGCTGTGCTCCCATGGTAATATCCACAACATTGTGGCGTATTCTGTTTATTCAAGCAGCACAGGAACGCAAAAACCAGACAGCGAGAAGACATTAACCTTTATTCAGTAACTCGAGTCCACTGACATCGCATATATGATCAGAGGTCAGGTTTGTCTCTATACACAAGATACTGCCTTTTATAGACACTTTCCACAAGAAATTACTCCAAAGTATAGTTTGTTTGCGCACGGCTAAAAATACATTTGGGGTGGAAAACATCCAATATATACCTTATACGGTCCGGGCTATTGGAACCTATATGGTTGCATATAAAAATAAACAAGCATGCTGTCATCACGGAGGCTGTTATATGCTAAAGCCAGGCAATTCAAAATGTGCTGATAGTAGCAGCAGCGGAGACGGTGCCAGCGCTCCATATGTGCGAGGGGAAGAATGAACTCACAGCTGGGGTCACAGGAAAGAACAGCGCGTGGGCATATCTGGTGGAAGGCATTGTGTTACGAGTGTGTGTTTCTATGGGTTAGTATGTACAGTGAATGCTTTACGCTGTTTGTTCAGTGTGTGTGTGTGTGAGTGTCAGCAGCACCCCAATTACTGTTAAAAAAAAAGAAGAGTGCCATGGTAAAGATTATAGGGTAGGCTCAGGTCGCGCTGTGACAGCTTAATAGGGTGTGAGCATTGTTTACCACGGCAGCTCTGTCAGAATGAATGGCGTCTCACACGTACACGTGTATACGTGCTGGCTTGTTTGAGATGTGGCGTGTGAGCAGGCTTATGTACTCTATCACTCATCAGCAGTGACAAGGTTACACAAACACACATGCAGATCCTTTCTGTGGAGAGCGACTGTACACTCTGTATTCTGCTGCCAGGGTGGCCAACACCTGCCATCGTCTGCATGTGGGTAAACCAAAAGAGGAAATTCTGTAATATATTAAAAAAGGTACTCCTTTTTTAGTGCTGCACTTCCAACTGTTTTAAAACTAGTTTGGGAAATGCTGAGTTTAAGCGAAGAGGTTCATGTTGCAAAATACACAAACATGCAGTAATTCCTGTTTACACTGTAATCAAAACGGAGCTGAGAGAAGTGCACCATGCTAATTTCCACAGCAGGGATTTCATTCCCACCACTTTATCCAAAGAGACGTAAACATGTATGCTTTAACCGCAAATACGTTTTTTAACTAATCATCAAGGGTTTATTTTCATGCTGGTACATAATGTCAATTAAATCTGCACTCTTAGGCTTTTATTTTCTCACCTGTGCCTCTTTCTGGATGCACTACAGTGGGAGGAGCAGCATGATGTAATAGAGCACAGTCTGTCCAGATCACTACTTTGAATTTCATTGTATGGCTGTTATAAAACATGGAACATTCCTTTAAAAGAATAGTGTATGTTTCAAGGGGTCAAAATGTTAAAATAGCCCACATGCTAGTAGCCTACTGATGTTTTACCCCCTAAAAAATACTGTGTCAAAATGGCGGGAAAAACAGTTGAATTGACATTGATTGTGTCACAGTGACTGAATGGATTTCAACCATTCAAACTACATTCAAAATGTCCATCTCCCTTCTTTTTTTTTTGCCATTTGAGCTACAAAAATAGCCTTTACCAATCTCCTACAATAACGACACTGGGAGCATAACAATTATCCATAATTAAATGGATAATCAAATTGCCAAATGGAAAACATGTGTCTGACCCACAGGAATTAAAATGTTTGATACTGTAGAAAAAATGGTAACCTTGGCAGCGTACTGTATTTGCTGTTGTAGAATGAGTCCTTCAGGGTGGGGACAGCGCTTTTGTTGAAGGGGATCAGAGGTAATATCATTGGCCATGACTGTCACCAGCTTTTAACACACACCCTGATCATTTAATCTGATGATAGATAATTAGGCAGTTTATTCACCCTCAGGTGGCACGCCGTCCCGGGCCGCAGTTTGTACCTCTTGTCGAATTAAAATGAGCTCTCTTAAAGAAACACATTCTGTTGCCATTGTTAAAAGGTATTCCATTCATAATGATGATACTGATTTAAAGTATTTGAATGAACAGAAATATGTCCAAAAAAAATGTATAGAAATGTGCAAAAAAAACCGTCTACAAAAACCCTAGTGGTAACCCTAACCTTGGAACACCTGAACCTAACCCTAACACACACACACACACACACACACACACACACACACACACACACACACACACACACACACACACACACACACACACACACACACACACACACACACACACACACACACCTCCAGTTCAAGTCCACACCAGTGGGGGGAAATCAATCCAAACACAAGACCTGCTGTGTCTGAATCCTGCAGTCTGAGCAGGCAAGAGCCGCGTTTCATAAATGATGTCATCGAAACTCTTGAAGAAAGACCCGCGAGTAAACAGCCGAGTCATGAGCACACACACGAAAAACACACACAGATCTGCGCCCTCTTTGCCTTCTACACAGTGGTGAGGTCATCAGGGAAAGAAAACACTCCTCTGTGCTCATTGATCTTCCTTCTTTAAAACTCAAAGCTTTAGCAATTCTAGATTCATTAATATTATAAAGCTTGTGTTGTCTGAAATGTCTGCCGTCAGGTTGTCTTTTTCTCGAAAGTTGGTAGCCAGGTTGAGCAAGTGGTTAGTTTAGATAATATCAGAAGGAAGTGGGCAGTTAGCAGTTACGGCCACAAAGCCTAAACAGAAAAAAAAGAGCCACTCCTAAACAAACGTTGACTATACGACAATACGAAGAAAACTGAAAAAATGTATCAAATAATCCAGAATCTGAAAAAGTCAATGATAATATGATAATACAGATTTGAAACTGGGAGTAGCACTAGATTATTCATTTAAATGAATAATCTATATTACATTAATTTGAAGTGTATTGATATAATCTGCTTGGCTGTGACATACTCTTTGGTTTTGCATGACTCACATTTAATTGCCAGGCAATTTATGAGATGCCCACCTCCACCCAACACCATCTATACGTCTTCTTCTACATGCTTTCTTTTACTTAACTCTCTCCATCACACACTTCCTCCCCCCTGTTCCCCCTCTCTGTCGTGCCTGGAACCGTCTCTCTGTTTTATGTGACCGAGGAGAGGGGTATACGTCTCTGTCTATGTCTTTACCGTGTCTGAACCGCAGGCAGCACACGCGACTTCCACCCTCCCATTAATGGCTCCGGATCAGGAACAGGTGGCTAATATAACTCCATTTTAAAGGCCTTTCCAACACAGCTCATGGAAAAGTGGGATAAGGAATATTCTGCTTCTTATATAATTGCCTGAGCAAACATTTTGACTACCATTAAGGGATTAAACATATGTTGGAAGGAGTGTACACATCCACGGACAAAGAGATGGGTGTGTCGTGCAAACGCCTGCATAGCATGAATCTATCATTGCTAAACAACATGAATCTTGTTTGTCATCTAGCATTGCTTTAATCTGCCGTTTCGCAAGATATCACTCAGATGATTTTCATTGGTGTTGTGGTTTTGTTATGTCTGCGTTCAAATTGTAAACATGCATTGCTAAGAAAAGTTCATATTTCCACACCCAGCGATGAAAAATGTGTCATATGGTAGGGTGTGAAAACAAACGGCGGCAGCTGAACGTCACATTACTCACAGGAATGCTGCGGATGGAGTTTATTTGTTTATCGCATCGTTATGGTAATAAAGCTTATGCTGCCGGCACACAGCCAGAACACTGAAGGCCATCTTTTCATGCTGGATATACGTGTTTGGCAATTATTCTGTTATGATGCAACAAGATAGTAATAAGACCAGCGTTTGTTTTTTTAATAAAACACAACAGGGCTCAACAACACATGTTTTCAAGATAAAAATCTATAATAAATAATGCATCACCAGTGGTGAAACAAGTATTCAGATCATTTCCGTAAAACTACTCCAATGTACAACTTTTAAACGATGCAGATGAATGGCTGCTGTGTTCATATGTCATAACAGCACATCACATTTAAATTAAAGGGGCCCTATTATATCTATTTTCCATGATTCATAATTGTAATTTGTGCCGATTTAATGTTCAAAAAGCTCTTTATTTCTCTCATACTCCCTTTGCTGCAGCACCTCTTTTCACCCTCTGTCTGAAACCAGATCCCAGTCTGCTCTCATTTGCTAGCTTGCCAGCTTTGTTGTGATTGGTCAACAGCTTAGACATGTCCCTCCCCTTAGCCTATCAAGTACAAGGTGTTGAAGCCCTAGCAATAGAAGCGCAGGTCTTATAAAGTAATGTCACTATGTTTCAAAAGTAAACCAAGGAGTCCAATGGAGGCGTTTCAGGCAGGGGTCGAGTGTGTGGGGGAGAAACTCCGTGCTGGGAACTTTGGGATTTTAGCCATTGTAGACCATTTACATGCATTAAAACACACTTCAGGAATAGGGCCCCTTTAAGTTGTTGAGTAAATAGTTTCCATCAGCTCATTTAGCAAACTTTAGGTTACTAATATGACTGCCAACACTGATAGAGTGTTTATTAACTGACAAAATAAAACTCTACTGTAAATAAAGTTCTGCTAACAACGAAAAGGAATTTAAAGTTCTCAGCTTTCGAAGTCAATGCCCGCTACGCTTTGCACCTCACCGTAAATGTCTCAGGCTGTTTAATTGTATGCGTCCCAGGGCCTGGAGTTATTACTGCATAGGAAGGTTCATGCTGTACTAGAACATTTTTTAAAGCTGCACATAGCAGCACCTGGAAAAATAATGCTCCAGATCCTGGCACTGATTAACAAATGACGAAACTCCTGCACACATTATGGTTCTTCTTGTGGGGAAGAAGAAATCTTAGGTGATGGACCTTACAGATACTTAGGATAAAGGGTCATATGGCATTTTTGTTTGTAGTCAAGGTGCACATCTAAAGAGCCAGGTCAATAAATGGGAGTACCAAAGCCTCTGTGGGCAAAGCATTGATAGTAAATCGAATCAATGTTTGGATTCCTACAGAAGCGGTAATGAGCTGTATGTGATAGAAGCATTAAAGGATAAAGAAAAATATATGAAGCCTGGGTCATATATGGGTGAAGAAAACTAGGATTAGGAGTCTATATTAGGTTAGACCTTCAAAGCGAGCGAAGTAATGCCAATTACAGTACAATGCAGCTGATGTAATAACCAATAGAGTTTGACTGCTTTATTAAAAATGGGGAAAAACATAATTTCTTTGTTTTACAACGAGAGCAAAAAATCAAAGCTCCGCTGGCCCAATTTATCATCAAAAGAGGCCGCATTTCCCCCTTTGTTTTCACAATATTTTTTGCATTCATTTCATCCCACGTCTTTTCAATTATTGCTGGATGACCACGTATTGACCTCTTGGATGGGACAGAGAGAAACGAGGCCAGCAGCAGATCCGAATGGTGAAGTGATAGTGATGGAAATGGAGAGGCGAGCCAGTAAAAAGGACGCCTGTGCTTTAGTTGGAGTTCTACCAAAAAACTGTGAGCAGAGAAAACAGGGGCGCTGCAAAGACAGTTGGGATATTATCCACACAGGACATGTACGCTGAAGCTGATTTATAACAGCGATGTGGAGCTTGGCAGGCGATATTCTTCAATGAAAATCTGTTTTCTGCTGGATCGCACTGGCTGTTTGGACACTTTTTGGCACAAGTTATCTTCAAAAACAAAGTCATTTATTTCACTTGAAATTGTTGCTTGTCTTTCCAGTTTGAAAAGAAGTTAAAGGTCATTCACTAAGAACATTTTTTCAGCACCAAACACGTGACTGTCAATTCATTCTTGAGAATTGTGCTCCTTCTTCTTTATGTGGTTTTTGAAAGGCGTATACTGAGAGAGATAGCCGCATTTGAAACAAGACAGGTGCTGCTGGCAGAGTAAGAAGCTACATAAATCCCCCCCCAACATGCACTGAATACAAATATCAAAGACCACATAATGTATGTCATCTACATCAATCAATATGACACAGGAGGACACTGAAACTATGTTAGTTCACACAGGGTTCAACAACTGTGAATCACATGCAAACAACAATCAATAAATGGGATTAAAAAGCATCTTTTAGCAAAATTATGCAACAGAAAAAGCAGCAACATAAAGGATTTACAAAACACAGCAAAGAAGAATGGGACATAGCTACTGTTTCGTCACTGCAGCTCTTGCCTTAGGTAAACATTTATTGGCTTGACAAGTGGTATCACTATTAGCAAGTGAAAAATGATGTGTGTAGCGTCCACAGGATTTAGATCAAGGGTTCTTCCTTGGCCGTACCTTCACCTTTTCACCAAGTATCATGGCCATCGTGGCTGGGTTTTTATTTCAAACCTGCTGACAAACCAACAAAACCAGAGGACAACATAACCTCTGCAGCAGAGAGCTAAACGGCTTCAAGCATCTCGTTCATCAGCGCATTGTTCTGGTTTTTTACTTTTTACTAAGCTTGGTTGTCTTGTCTGTTCCTTATCGTTGCATATTAGATAAATCATTGACGTCATTGCCAGAAGAAGGGACAGAAACATAAAGATATGTGGTTGTAATTGTCTTGAAGAGTCCTCTAAAAATGTTCTAGACGTTAGCTTGATCCCCCTTTTCTTTCATCCACTGCTTTACCTTGGAATACTGCTCAGTGTAATTGAATCACCAGACTTCCCTTATATGTCAGGACGGCCTCCAGCTGTATAATCGAATAAAGTCCCTAGTTGGGTAAAGTAATTGGTCACGTAGAGAAATGTGTGCAGCTTATGAGCCAAAGCAATGACTAACAGCTGATGAGTGGAAATATCTATAGCATGAAAGCAGAGTCCAGTACCGTGTTGCCTTCGTCCTCCCCCTCCTCCTCCTCCTCCTCCTCCTCCCTTTACTCCCCTCTGATCCTTCCCTTCCTGCTTTCCCGCCAACAGAACATTTCTCAACTTCATTTCAGAGCTCTCTCTACGTCTCTTTCCAATATTCATTTATCAATTTAATTCAAATAGCTTTATTAGCATGACTATAGTTTATGTTCATAAACAAAAGCAAGAATAACATGTTTGAAAATGTATTTAAAAACAGGACAATAGAATATTGCTGATAATAAATGTGAGATGATGTGAGACCTGGCGTAGATCAGTGTGATTCTCTGATGTTGTGGCAGGCAGACACAAACTGTCCTGTGAGAATGGAGCTTTTTTAATTTCCTTTCCACTCGTAAGATTTCTAGTTTTTCTAGTTGTTATCTTTCACTCTCCCTATCTCCTCTCTGACAAATCATAAACAGGTCTCACGTGAGCTCCTCTCTCCCGCTCTGTCTGCGGACACCGCCCTGTCTGGCCTCTGTTGCGACCTGAGCCAAGCCGTGATTGGCCGAGGCAGAAAAAACTGCTGTGAGAGGAACTGCGAGTGGCAGACAGCCATAGCGTGTCTAAGACAAAAACACAGGGCGTCCTGCCAGCCACTGTCCCTGAGGGGTGAGGGCTGGCGAGGGAGAACACTGAGCTGAGTGCCTGGCTGGCTGCTGGACAAACCAGTGTGAGGGCTTTCGCTGCAAACCAGTGTGAGGGCTTTCACTGCAACTCTGTTTTGCATGCACACTGTCACCACATGTCCAATACTTTATTTCCTTTAAAGTTATTGTGTTATTGACATCCTTAATATCGCATAGTAATATTATTTCCAGCAGTCATCTTGTAGCAGAGGTTTTAAAGCAGATCACATTTAATAATGAATCTGTTCCCCTGTGGAGTGTTGAAATGATTCGACTCTTCAGACGATGACAGACGCTTGACACACTGCGTGGAAAACTAAATCACAACTTCTGTCAGTTATAAAAGAGGTCTGGCAGTCTGCTTTGAATATGAGATTTCAAAGTAACTTGAGACTGCGGTGCTTCATTTTTGCTTCATGTTGATTTCTCAGATTGCAGCTGCATCCAATTGAAAAAGCTGCAAAATGGTTAAATATGTGCTAAAGTCTTACAAGTCAAGACAAAGTGAACATTGAAACTCAAACAAGAGGAATATTAGGAACATTAAACACAGCCCACTCCCTCACTGCTGACTGATAAGGTCTCTAATTACCTGATAAATTGCTCTGGTGAATGACTAATTGTCTGCATGACTGGTTGTTGTTAACAACAGTATTGCTGATGAGCAGCAACTGCAAAACATTTCTAGTTTAGTTTTTGTGAAATTGTTCCTTTAAATGTTTAGTTTACAAAGAGAACTTAAACATAATTTATTCACGTGCAGTAATTTATTTACAGCCAAAACCAAACGCTATTACCCCTTTCACGCCTACCGAAACCCTTTAACCCCATTATGTAGGCGTTACGACCGTACATCAAAACTGACTTAATTATCCTCAGCTCTGAAGTTCAAACTCTGCATAATGTCTGATTGAGACTATGTGTTAATACAGTCACTCATTGTCTGCACAATTCACAGCTAGCAAGTGGGCGTGTTGATGACGTTTCTGTGCGAAAATGTAGGAAATCAATCATCCGAGGGTAAGAATAAGAAGGGTTATTTACAAGGAAATGACAGCGAAAAACGTCTGGGAATAATTGACAAGCTGAATGAACACCAAGAGACAGTTGTTCATAGCCAAATGAGGAGCCGGCTATACCTGTCTGTGGTGGAATGTGTACAGGGTTGTTTAGTTTCTGTCAGGTATTGATGTCATCTTCCAAATGTGCAGTAAAAACATCTGTCTCGTGCTTTGGTACTCAAACGAAAATGACTGATGCAAAACAAGCCTTGACGTCTTTGGTGGGGGTCACCGATGGGGAAACCTCAAGATAGAAAGGTGTAGATGATCGAGACGGCCAGACAGGATAAAACCGGGAGACAGGGAGGTGAAACATATTTGCTCCGAGGATTTTAAACATCCCTGTGTCTCAGACAGTCTCTTCCCACCACACCCTAAATCTCCCTCCTCTTCCCCCTTTGACAGACAATTAGCATTTGGTTTTATGTGTCTGAACCTGCCACGATGGAGCTGCTTCGCCTCCGTTAAAGGTGTCTGAATGTGTCGTAAAATTACTCCCCGATGATTGTAACATAGTCTAGACTAATAATAGTGTTGGATGAAGTGGTTAGACAGACCTCCAGCAAAATGATCTGGGTTTAAATCCAGATTTGATCTTCTCTTGTCCGGTGTCTTGAGAAGATACAAGTATTTTGATGACTGAGTATAAAAGTTTGTGCTCATGTGTCACAGAAAGCTTCCTGTTTCCAAACCTGTCCTGCCAAGGTGTTGACTGAGCTTTTCACCGTATCCCCCCTTGATCAGTTAAGAGCGAGTAAAACCTACACCTTCATCTCCTAAATCCTTACAGCGTTACAAAATCATGTCTGCGTTCGTCGTGTGTAAGCCTTCGACTTATAGGGGATTTGGGGATGAGATTATATTTCTATGTGTAGGTGTATGGCTAGTTATGTCATAGCATTACCTTGTCTTCTATGTAAAACAAGGAGAAAAAAGAAGTAGTAGTCGAAAGTTGCTCAGATTTCTTTTTCTCTTCAAAGTCAAGATGAACTGGCCTGAGGTTATCGGAGAGAGAATCCATTACGAGCATACTTCAGCAAGGTCTTTTAAAGAGTGTTACTGTGCGATGCATCACCACAGTGACCTTTGCTGAGGAACTTCCTGCATTTTTGGACTTCAAAAGACCCCTAAGGAGAAGACTTTGTGTCTGCCACTAGGATATGATGCATTACGATGTCACCATATCCCCTGAAGTCCTAATATCGGACATTCCTGCGGCAGGAATGTGTGGAACGCTAAACCTGTGGGGTTACCACGCAGCTGTACAAAAAAAACGGAAAAACACCCATCCGTCTGTTAGCGGCACGCGTCTTTCAAGAGAGCGGCAGGGTCAGAAAGTGTAAGGGTTGTGTGTGATGTACGTGACAAACAGCAGAGCAGACAATAGGAGAATCTGAAGGAATGAGAGCTTTATCTTGTAAGTGTGGACGGGTGATGACAGTTGAATGGGAGAGTTCTTGACACGGACCAAATATCAAGCAGCTCAGTCATCTGGTCTCATATTGCACGCGTGTGTTGTGCTGCTTTGATGGTGTAAAATGTCAGTGAGGTTAAAAACAAGTGGCTGAAATGCTTCTTTATCCTGTATGTTTTCATCTGTTTACTTTTGTGGTGTTTCATGGAAATAATGCATCACGGGGAATGCTTCTGCTATGGAAAAAGGACTGTTTCCCCAACTCCTCACATGAATCACGAGCAGATATGAGCCTCGCTGCTGTCCTCTTCCTCCTTCTTCTTCTCTTTGTTCTAATTTTAAAATCCTGACATTGACAAATAAATAACCTCTCCTTGTGGTTTCAAATGAGTCAGCAAAGCCTTTCATCACACGCCGATGTGTCAGTGGGTTCAGACGTCTGTAATTCGATCGGAGCTCAGAGAGAGTGCAAGGCTGACCTTTGACCTGTGGCCCGGGCTCTGCATCCTCTCATCTCTCGTGAGACGTGATGCAAAGCTACAGAGTTTAAACGCTGCCAGGCCTCCTGCACATCTGAGCGCAGTTGCCGCTGTCCTCGGGGTGCACCCCAGGGACACGGTCGCAAAATATGTCCCTCTGACTAATGTTAGTGCTGCTTTGCTGTTTTTGTGATTTTCTTCCCTTTTAGTTCTGGCTATCTGTCTTAATTTGATGGCAGAAGAGCATGTTTATGATTAAGAGGTTGGCCACAAACTGTCCCCCTGCTTTTACTTCCCTTTCACTATAATCTCTAGCTTTAGATACAGTGTTCATGTTACCACACAACAGTGTCCTAAGTCCATAACTACAGTACATACTAGTTTAAGGTTTAGTCCAGCGGTTTAGTATTTTAGTTTCTTAAAGAGAACATACTATGCTCATTTTCAGTGACTATTTCCATGCTTTAATGTTCAAAAAGATCTTTATTTTTCTCCTACTGCCTGTGCTGCGGCACCTCTTTTCCCCCTCTGTCTGAAACCGCTGATTGGTTCGCTGGCCGGCTCTGATAAATCAACCGCTTAGAGATGTGCTGTCCCTTAACCAATCACGTACAATGTGTTAAGCGCTAGCCGATACAAGTGCACGTTTTACATAGTGATGTCACAGAAGTAAACAAATGATTCCAATGGAGGTGTTTAAGGCAGGGGGGGACAGAAACTCTGATGCGGGGTCATGTTAATCTACTGAAAAATAATACAAAAAAGTGCTTTATAAAGTAAATGCATTCAAACTCAGCAACACGCAGAATGCACTTTGGATAGAAGTACCGCATTTCTTTTTGCAATGATTAACAGAAAGGGGAAAAAAACAACTCACAGTATCTGGAAATAATTAGGCCAGATCATGCACAGTGTTTGGTTTTGGTTTGGTGCATTGATACATTTCCAAATTCATTTGGCAGTAGCACTACAAAGTTGCAGCTTGATCGATGTCAGCATGTCCTGTGTCCTTTCCTGACAGAACAGAACTTTAAATTGCATTAATTTCATGGCAGGTAAAAGTTACACATATTAGAACATAGCTTAGTGTATTTTGAAAATGTATCGTAATATAGCGTGAAATTTGGACACACAAGTATACACATGTGCTGAATCCTGATCAAAGACAGCCAGTAATGAGTTGCACACATGACAGTGAGGAGTGACTAAGCACATCTGTGATGGATTTATGCCGCAAATGACCTGTTTTGCCAGAAGAACTATCAACCTTTATACTCTGAAACTGAACCCTTGCCCCTTTGAATTGTGTTGTTAACAATCTGATTAATTTAACTGACATTTCTGATAACCCAATAAACTATTCAATTGAAACCACAAATCTCCAGATAATTTACGTGAAGCATTTAAATTTCCAAGATAACATTTGCTGAAATGCTAACACTTCTCGAGTGGGTTGTGTTTGCACAACAGCCTGGTGGGGAGAGAGATAGACTGTTGATAACTGCTGTCTAGTGTAGCAAACCACACAGGGCTGTGAAACCACTGCTGAGGTCTGAATAATGAGGAACTATAACCGTCATGTTCAGACCCCCAGCATACAAACGCACACACACAGGACAGCAAAAACAGTAAAAAGCCTAACAGAGAAATGTAAAAGATTTCATCCGTTGGTTTGAGGTACAACCCCTTCGCAGCAGAATGTAGATTAATGACAGATTTATGACAGAAAAGTGAAGCCAAAAAAGAGTTTGCATCTTTCAACTTGTCCTGACCGGCCTTTTCTTCAACACCTAATCAATACACACACTCATGCTGCATGTTGGCTTCCTAACACATGATTCACATGCTCTGAGCTGTAATTAAAAGTGGGTACACGATAGACATGTGGTGAAAGAAAAGGCCTAATAGAAGAGGAGCGATATGGAGGTCAACGGGTTCCTCCATGCTCCGCTTACTGGTCGTACCACAGGATCACTCCTCTTTTCTGTGTGTCTCTTCCCTACAGACATGCAGCCTTACCACACACTAACGGTCTGAGTCACAGAGTGTGGGGTCGCTTATGAAATCCACGTTTGCCACATCGTCTCGGTTGGATAAAAAATACTTGTAGCTGTCGTCCCAACTGCAGAATCAAACCATTTCACTGCCGTCATGCCAGTCCAAATGTGACAAAAAGCAGACCAGGTGTTGTGGTGATGTGTGTGTGTGTGTTTGGGTGTGGGTGTGTGTGGGTGCAGCGTAGTTGTTGATACTCAGACCATTTCATTTTCATGGTTCAGCTTGAAGAGGAACAACTGGAAGTGCTATGGACAGACCCAAATTATGAACATAGATGAGGCAGCAGGCATTCCCACTTTATATTAAACTATTAATGCATTGTGGAAGAGGTCACTCTTTGGTTTTGTTACAAAAAGATATCACTTTTTCATCCAGTGTTCTTAGGAGATGCTGTCACAGAACATGATGTACTTCGAAGAACATGACGCTGCTTCACACAAATAAAATAAACCGACCTCACGATCAAAGTCGAGCCTTTTGGGTTTGCTTTCAGTTAAATAAACACAAAGGAGAAACAGAGCAATGTAGCAAGCATAATGACACACAATTATCTTCTTCAAAGTTTACATGGTGGTGTAGTAAAAGTTTCCCATCATTCTGAACATTCACATTTTCCACTTCCCCAACTCAAAACCGGGGCAAATGTGGTGTAGGGGCATTGTTTGCTAATGGGCTTAACATAGCAGCAATAATGACAAAGAAATACTCATGTTTCTATTAAATCCCTTAAACAATCAACGGTAATGCCTGCAATTAACATATTGAACTCCAGTTGTATATGAACAGCTGACAGTTACCACATAATGGTCAAATATTTCAATGAAAACGCATTTTCTTTCCAAATTATTTTGATTTCGGCCTTGGCCTTGGGGCAACTGGCTGGGGCACCTGCACCGTACGCCGGCGACCCGGGGTCGATTCCCGACCTGTGGTCCTTTCCGGATCCCACCCCGACTCTCTCTCCCACTTTCCTGTCACTCTCCACTGTCCTATCCGAATAAAGGCAAAAAGCCCCCCAAAAATAAGTTTAAACATCCCCTCTCAGGTATCTACAACCACCACATACAGCTGTTCCTCCAGCCTTTGACCCCACAGAGCATAACATTAAAATAACGATTTTAAGCTCAGATGAGAGGATTGCTGAGTGAGGGGTCACAGTTGATGAATGAACGCTAACTGCTAACTGCTGCTAGCAGGCATTAGCTGGCTACAGCTTGTTAGCCGTTCTACCAGGACAGGAAGCTGGCAACATTTGGCGAGATCTTTGCAAAATAAAAGACTGAAACACAGAAAATGAGCTGGCTTTCCTGCTTTTGGATTGTAATATTTAGTAGATTGCTATGTCTTGTGTTGTTACACTTGCTTGCAGTTACATCCGCAGCTGTCCGTATTTCAACAACAGTTCCTTGCACTCTGAAGATGTATGCACTTATGCACTAGAAATACCATTAAGTGCATAATTTGCTTTAATTTATAGGTTTACTTTTCCAACATGCTCAATAATGCTAACCTCAGCATGTTAACTTGCTTGTTAGCTTTTTCTATCAAAAGATTTTAACGTTTCTGAAAATCCAAACTTTTCCTTTATCACTAAGTCATGGGCCACGGCTCACCCCTGATGAACTCTCCTCTCTCATTCGGGTTATTTCCTTTAGGCTACTCGCAGTCACTTTCATAAACCCAGGTCACATGCACAAAGTGGTGGAGTGCCATAATTCACAAAAATGCCCTCTAGTTCTCCATTATCTCCACAAGCCTCTTTTCATCTTTTGAATTTCTAGCTTTTGTGATAGAAGAAGAAACCCAACGATTTTCTGCTCACTAATATACAGACCTCCTGAGCCCTGTAGATGTTATCAGTGAATTCTCTATTGGTCCATCTGTGAATAGCATAGCCATCTCCTCTGATAACCTGACAACACTGCAGCTTTTTGAATTCCCTTTATTCAGTCATTTTTCACTTCTATAAAGTCCTCCATGTTTTCTTGACATCATTACATCTTCACCCTTTAAAGAAGTTGTTGGCACCATTGGAAAAAGCGTTCATAGATTATCTATATTTCCCAGGAAACCAACATGCAGTGGCTTAGCTCCTTCTGAATAGTTTGTTGACAAAATTTGAGATGCAAAATGGAGTCATGACACTTTTATGCAGTTGAAACCAAATTGAAGATCGAAGATGGGTGTAGTCAGAAAAGGGGAGGTTTTGTGTTCTGTTTGGTTTGATGGTTTGTTCCTCTATTTGTCAGCAGGATAACGGAAAAACTACTCGATTTTGACGAAACTGTGTAGTAGCATAAGCACATTTGTGTGTATTTTTTCTTTTGCACTGTAAAGAAGTTTATATCTACTGTGTTGTGTTTTATAGTTGTGGTTGAATCAAGTGGGTAGAAGCAATACTGCAACAGACGGTAAAATTAAATGACCTTTTTCTCAAATGAACGCACTGTCTGATAGGGAAGCAACTCAATATTCACTATCAGCGTACTAACTGAAATGATTCAGTAGAACAGGGTAATTATTGAATAGCAGGAGTGAGGCTGCCTCGGGCGGATGGCACACAAAAACAAAATCAACAGTCATTCTCACACTTTCTTCTTCTCTCTCTGACCTTCCTTTAATGTTCAAATCCCATTATAAACCAAGAGGGAATTGAAGAGCTGTCATAATGAATGTACAGACACTGCACCTGTAAGCTGATTTAAGTGGCTTAGGACTTTAACTCTGAAGGAACCTAATTACCGCTACAAAGGTGGCTCACATTAGGGCCAATTACCACCATGAGGAATAAAAGAGGCCAAGCAAGCAGAGCAGTGTGAGCGCTCTTTAAGGTAGCATGCGACAGCTAACAGAGTTAAAGCTTATCCCATAATGCAGGTTCAACAGTCAAAAAAACACACAAACACCACGGTCACAGATTCAAAATAAACAGAGAAATATGTTACACGTCATGCATGTAGGCTTTGACAAGTGCTGCGATTTGGCATGCAGCCACCCCAGCGGTGTTTACACGAGGAACTACTTTTTGCAATACTTCGTCCACCTTATATCTAATGGAACCATAAAAACAAACTGAGTTCCAATGAATAGCAAAAGATGTTTTTCACTGCTGACTCCTCTCAGTGACCACTTCCCTGTTTAAAAAAAAAAGAAGCCTTTTAAAGTTCCATATAAATACGTAGTCAGGATTGGTAGGAACAGCATGACGTGCTACCTCCATTCTGACAGGTTTACACACTGAATGACATTGTGGATAACGAGGCCTGACTAGCACCACCGATCAGAACTACATCCAGTCACCCTGAGAACATGCACACTTTTTAACCAGAAAATAAAAGCAAGGAAACAAGGATCTTCTATCGCTGTCTTGCGGCCAGTCATTTTCCTTCAGGACACCCGTGGGAGCCATACATTTTCACATATGGCAAACCGAGTCTGGATTTTATGGGGTGATTTGTTTTGGGATTTTCTGTGAGAAGAGAAGGAGTAAAACTTTAACCGTCTGTGGCGAGACGGAGTGGGAAAAACAGAGAGAGATGTTGATGCTGTGATATTACTGTGGTGACATAAAAAGCAAGTCCTAGCTCAAAGTCTTTTTAATACACAGTAAGATGCAAAACTGCCATAAAAGACGGTAATATTGATGTGAGTTTCCAAGCAGTGTGCACCCAGACATGTCTCCAGTTCTGGAAACACATTCACAGGAGGGGTGGCCTATTTCAATTGAGTGTTGCACTATGACTGAGGTTAGGTGTAGTTCAAGGCTACTGTTTGCCGAGAAAACACAATGTCCCTTAACCTTCACAGTTTTATGCAATCTTTACACTCTTGAATCCAATGAGATAAGCACACCTATCTGCAGTCATCTACAACTCATGAATCTAATCCCGATCATGGCTGCAAATATATTAAAAAGATAACAATACAAACCCTGGAACTGTTTATGTCACTTTTCTTCCAAATCTAAGTGTGCGCCTTTTCATTTGACCCCAGTAACTCAAATTTGAATGCATTGCCCCCTAGTGGACCACAAACTGCAGCTTTAAACACAGAATATCTGGAGTAAACATCTTGTTCATTTCTTTTATTTCCTTCTTAAAGCCTAAATATCCTGTGGATATATCATGCTCTGTCTGGAAGCAAAACGTCCACTTTTAGGGACACGTCTTTGTCAATCAGTAACTGCAAAATAAACACCACATCTGACAGCAGCAATTACTTGCACAACATTCGCACACTCATTGAAATGAGACATGTGTTTATCTAAAGATATATGTGTCTCTATGGAGTCATTCAGGCAATGGTAAGTTGATAAAATGCATACAATGTGAATTTAGTCACAGAAAGAGCATAAGGATGTTAAAAAAAGAGAGGCAAGGGAATATATTTTCACCTCTGATGCAGTATGGAAGAAACAGGCTGTGCAACTTTGGTACACACACACTTATTTTGGCAGAATAAACCTCTTGAGTGTCAACAGGCTCTTTGAATGGCAGCTGCTTGACTCTCATTTTGGTAAGTAGAGTTGTGCAGTGATGATGTACTTTTGCAGGCATACCCGGAAGCTTGCATTCCAAGGGTTCCCTTGACCAGAAGCAATAGGATTGTTCCATTGGATTTTGTAGATACTTGAAACACACACGTTTCATTCAGCATTTTCCACATATTAACACAACTATAGGAGTTTTGGAGGGTAAATGCAATCGCCAGAAGTAAAAAGCTAACGTTAGGCTACATCACAGTCGCATGGCGGCGCGTCACCAATGCTAAGCTAAAGGCGGACTTGTGTTAGCACGATGGCGCTTAGGCATTTAAACACAAACTAGCACCCTCTGTTTCTAAACTCTCTGTTTCAGATATTCACAAATGTTTTTGACAACAACTAATATTAAGCAAGCCCAGTACCAGAAATAATATAGCATTCCTTGGTCCAGGTGAATCTGGGAGTAGAAAATGGAAGCATCAGCATTGTTTAATTCCAAAACAAAGATCTTAACGCAACCTGAAGCACGACTTTTCAAAGCCATAAATGTCAAAGCTTGCCAATACAATATGAGTCACTAGTATCGAACATCAACCCTTTCAACAACTTGCAGGTTATATTGTGGACATTTTTTCCTATGGGGCTGTAAAAGAAAACCCTTAAGGAGGTTCCTGCAGGAAAAGCTCCTATTAAGTGTGTCATTCTCCTCCAATAAAACCACACCCTCGACTAGGAAAATAAAGTCCCACACTTCCCGCTTCCAGACACCGCTTGTCCTTCCTTTAGCTCTTTTGCTTATGTATATTTTCACATTTGAAAGATTTATGATTGTCTTTCACTGTATTATTGACCCGCGTTCATTGTAGTTTATTTTTAAAGACAGTGAAATGTCGTACTCCCCGATTCCTTCCAACCCTCCCTCCTTCCCCTCTGCACTAAACAACCTGTAAGGCTCTGATTTATTGTTATTACAGCTGAGCTGAATCAAAGAGTGGCAGGGGCATAGACAGGAAAAGGCAGTGAGGAGGGAGGGACTGACTTGGCCCCCAGGCTACGAGCTGCAGACAGTACATGGACTTTTAAATGGAGTTGGCCAATATGGCATTTTAACGTGTCTGTCGCGTCAACCTCCATTTCCTCATGTGCCGGTTGTCGTCTGGTAGGAAATCAAATTCATTTCAAGAGGTTCAAGAACAGTGTTGGTATGTGCTATGATAGGGATGCCTGCATGGCTTTGATTATGATAAAATATGAGTGATAATATGGAAAATAACAAGTTGAAAGAAAGGGAAGATTCAGCAATCTTCGTTTTTTGTTTCTAATTCTCTTTTAACTAGCACTGTCTTATATGATCATATTCCTACAGAAAGCATGGAAAATCTGCTCAAGCATCCCACATATAATGCTTAGTGCACTATGATCATGTTTTTCTGTAATCTTTCGTCCAGATGGATCCCGCAGACAAGTATGACAGGTCAGATGGCACAGTCCTCTCCGTGCTGAAGTCACATGATTGTTGTTCAAAAGCCTGAAGAGCAGTAATTGTCCAGATGTTCCAAACTTTTGAGCCTCTTTCAACATGATACAGCTGTATACAGCCTTGCTGATTGACTGACTAATTCACTCAACAAAAAGCTGCTGGGAATATGTTTGCAATCAAAACGTATAATCTTTTCAATATGGTGAGGAATAGCTCTCATATTAGTGAGGTTTCTGGCAATTTTTGTCCGTTGATGTAAACTTTAATGAATCAAGATCAAGAAATACGTTTGGAGAGGTTTATGTTTTAGCCGTTTAGCTAAGCTGGCAATAAGCACAACCATACCCACGCACAAATTACACAATGTCACTTTTTTTTTCAGTCATGGTTTGCCCAATCCTTGTTGTTTAGACATCTGGATGATTCACTTAACTTGGTAAACATTTAACCTGCTCAACATCAGCATTTAGCATTGTTGCTGTGTTAGCATGCGTGTTAGCGTGCTGATGTTTCGTAAATCACGCACAATCAAACACATGGTTGAGCTTGGAGTCAAATACAGGCCTCGAAGACATCAGAGGAACAACAAGAAAGTATTTTATCCCTAAAATATGATCTAGTTTTGCAAAAATCAGTCACATAGGTGGTGATGTGTAAGGCTATACGCTGTCTTCGCAGGAGATTGTACCTAGACCCCATTATGAAGAAGTGTGTCATCACTGATAAATATCTCAAAGAGGTTTTAAGCACTTATGTCGCCGTCCTTTTAATATTACATTGTGGAAGTAATTGCCCACATTTTTTTTTAAATCAATACAAATTAGAATTACTTAGCAAGGAAAATGTCATTATCCTAAACGTCAGTGAGAAAATGAGTTTTTTTTCCCTCTTACACTTGCAATGTGTCCCCCTCAACGTCCTCCTTCCTAATGCCCACATTTTCACACGGCGAGTTCCCACCATGCACCCCTCCGTCTCCCCCCCTCTACAAACACTTTTCCTTCCCTCCATGCTACAGCCTCTGCTGCCCTATATCCACTTACTGCCTCCTTACACACCTAAATCCCTCTTCTGTAACCCTCCTCCTCCATCACTTCTCAGCTAATGCCTTCTTACATTTTCTTAACTTTCTCTCATCACTCTTCTGTCCTCCTCTCCTCTCTTTTCTCTTCTTGCTCTCGTTCTTCTTCTTGTATTTCTTTCCCTGACACAATATCCACCTTCCTCCTCAACTGTAATCTCCTCGTCCAGTTCATCTTTGAGCCAGAGCTACCAGATGGCACCATGCAGAACCCAAACATCTGCGTTACTCCAATTGGGCCCAAACTGGGCTCCGAAGGATACGCAGCTGTATAAACAGCTTGTGAGTAAAAATGCATGCTATGCAGCCAGGCACAGGGGTCCTCACCAGGTTGCTATGTAAAGAAATATTATTAATAATGATAATAATGACAGAGGAAATACCTAAGCTTGGGACGTGACTGTGTGCTCGTCTGACACTGGGGCATGGGAAAGATGACAGAGGCCTCGGAGTTTATTACACACACACACACACACACACACACACACACACACACACACACACACACACACACACACACACACACACACACACACACACACACACACACTCACACACACAAACCATCTAACTACAATGGTGGATTGCTAAGTTGTATTAAAATATGTTGTTCTGCAGCAATACAGTTAAATATCTCTCCCACAAACAATCCTTAAAGGATAAGAGAGAAGGGAGATGACTTACCGAGAGCGTATCTATCTTGTCATTCAACTCTGGGCAAATAAGAAAGCAAATCATGGTATTCCCCAACATACATATCATATTTATAGTCTAAGGGAAAGTTCAGTCATACATTTATTTTGCTTTCAGAAGCATTTACCATTCATAAAGATTCAAGGTACAGACAAGAAAAAGAGGTCCCTAGTTGGAATCAGTGTTTTGTTGCTGGACTACATTGAAATTAGCAAGAGAAAATGTGCACTAATTTGCATGCACATTTTTACATTTCATAAAGATTTCAAGCGGCCCTCGGAAAAGTCCCTGAAGTACTAATGCAACTTGTCAAAAATCTGCAGCGTAATTTGCATGACAAAAAGTGAACTGATCGCCCTTTTTGAATTTAAAGTATGCAAAGAAGTATGCATGCCCTTGTAAAGCATGGTACTTCCCAAATGCAACTATTCATGGTATTGAGGCCACTAGACGCTTTGGCACACAAATGCACGTAAAGTACCCAAAAAGTCCCTCCTGGTGAAAGTCGAGGCGCACACAAAGGCCAGGATATAGTTCAACAATGGGGCAGCACACAGAACATGAATGACTAAGCCAGGCTAGATGGGTTTGGGCTAAAGTAGGATTACCTGCATGTGGACCTTTACAACTCTTATTCTGCAAGACTCAACTCAAGCTCAATCTGTCTTGTGTCAGTGCAGTGTACATTTAGAAGAAACACATATTTGGGCTGCTCTGTGTTTGTCTGCTGAGTGGATTACAATAGTTTATCTCACAGGGAGCTATTGCCCTATTCTCTTTTGCCTCAAACTCCAAAACAACACTCAGGCCCACTTGAGAGTACTGTGGATGAGTTTTGCCTCTGGCACAGAGTCATCGGCATAAGAATCTGGCTGCCCTCCAAACACAATATTTGTCAGGGTAGCTTTGTTTCAAACCTTTACTGTTTATTACATTCTGCAGCCTTCACGTTTTGTTCAGAGATGGGGTTTCAGATACAACCGTAAGATCCCAGTGAAAAAGCGTTTCATGTTTTTAATCGCTCTAGAAATGTTCAAAGGGCACAGAAAGTGTTTTTAATCAGTGTGCACAGCTGTGCCAAGAGGGGGAAAAAAGTCATTTCTACTTGCGTCATATGGTTCAAATAATTGTCCTTCAGTATTCTTTGAGATTGACATGAAGAGCTTCCACTTCGCATGTCAGCCGAGTGAAGAGGGAACGTGTAAGCAATCTGGATTTAAGAGCAATTATGGACCACACGGAAATAATTAACAACTCGCCGTACTTTTCGGAAAAACACGCCAGCTGGATGGAAAAAAAAACTTGATTTCTTTCAAACTTCAGATTTAGTTTCAGAAGTCCACCTTTCAAGTTAGAGTTAGCCTAGAAAAAATAAACAATTTAGCATTTTCACAATTGCTAAGAAGATGTCAAATGAATTGAATGAATGCATTCATAAAGTGAAGAATGAAAAACGACACAATCCGAAACCCCTGACCCTTGCTGCTCTTTGGTTAATATGTGGCTAGTGGAAAGTAATTGGCTCCCGATCAATTTAATGGTTTACTGAATGCTTTAAAACTTTGCAGACAATGCAAACAAGCCTTTAAAGTCAACACTCAAAAGGCAGAGCGTTATAGACCCAAATGCGCCCGGTCTTTAGAGCTGTCAGCTTCCTGCACCTGCATGCTCGGCATAGGCTATGGCAGAGGTCTGGAACTCCCGTGATAAATCAGTCACAATATTGCCAAAAAACAATTGTGTTTAAGTGTGTGTGTGTGTGTGTGTTTTATTTCGCTGTTCTTAGAGTTGCACTGAAACCACTTGACACGTCATTTCAAGTGAGTCAAACCACACATTTCCAAATAAATGTTCAGCTGTTAACTTACAGATTTCTTTATAAAGTTAAGATGAATTTGTTATTAAAATGAGTTAACATCCATTGTTTTGTTTCGTTGCCTTCGTAGCAATCGTGCCATGACTCTGATGGGCAAAACACACACCAGGACCAGATTTTCTGTCTTTTCAGCTAGAACATCAAACTGCTTTGAAGATCAAAGTGACGTATGCGGCTTTTTGCATCTGAGCGTGTGTGTGCCCTCACATTTCTTAATTTTGCTGCCAGCTTCTTCCTCTTTGCTGCGGCCTGTGCGCTCAGATGGCAGGCAGCCACGGCTCAGGTTCTCCATCATAAAGCAGCGGAAACCCCTTCTGTCCATTGTTTGAAAGCTCTGCCGATGGCACGGCGACCGCAGCCCTCAGCGGCACAGATTTGAAAATGTTCTGTGTAACGTTAATAGAAAACGAGTGCCGAGGTCTCCCATGAATGACTTTCCAGCACATTAGTGCCAGGAAGCCGTTCATTTTAATGTCAGTGGTGTATTAGCTGCTGCTATATAGTGTTTTGACTGTAACTATCCCAGCATTTACTCTAAATATACACACAGCATTCTTCTTCTGTCGAGCGTAACTTTAAGGCATAGTTAAGTAATTACTGGAGATTTTAAAATAAACACATCCGGTGCACAGACTCGGTTTTGTTAACAGCACGACCGTTACCTCCCTTTCATGGTGTACATCCAGCGCTGTATAACACTTGAGTGGAACATGACACATGAGCTCCCTCCAGAACGAGGTGGAGTGCTGCTCAGGGCTTCTGTCCTGCATCTCAGCGCTATCCTTCATATTTGACTCTGTTTCAGTTTAAAGAACCTTTTTTAGGCCCTCGTGTCCCGGTTACTCAAGCAGGCTGGCATGTATGGTATGTGACCGCAGTGCTGTGTGAGATTTAAATCTGGCCCATGTCATGCCCCTTAATTTTCTTCTCTTCCTGTGTTGCTTTCGTGCAGAAATACATTAATGAAATACTTCAGGAAATGATCAGTAGACATGACTATCAATTAAACAGAAAAACAGAAGTGAGGTATGCTGCATTGACGTCATACTCTAGTCGTAGTTCCAAGTTCTTGGAAGGAAACAAAATCAACCAGTGTCTTTGTACACATGCAAAAGTTGTAATTTCATCTTTGTAGGATAGAGTAAATGAATTATTTTTGGTCAAAGTGTCACACTTTGAACAAGACTGAGAGTTTACAGGCATGCTAGTGACTTCGAGAGGCTAAATGTTGAGTGAAATGCTAATGTTAATATGCTAACGCCACCAGTTTTTATTATAAATCAAAAAACCTGATACAAAATGCATAGCATTGTAAATAATCTCGTCATATAGCACAACATATTCTCAAAATTCAGTTGAAATTTGCGAGACATTTATAAGGAAAAAAATCAGGTTAATCATCAGGTGTAGTGTGTTAGCTTGCTTGCGTTAGCCTATTAGCTTAATGTAAAGCGAATGTTAAGGGTTTGATCTGATGATGGTGCTCAATTTAAAAAGCCAGCTTTTTTTTTGCCAAGAGAAAAAAATGACAGGCTTCCAGCTACAGAGAGTTTAATCACTTTAATGATGTAGATTAGTTTCGCCATTGAAAAGAGGGATTTTCAAGGTTTATTGGTGTCTGTTAAAGCCATTGTTTCTTCAGTCGTCTGTAAATTCACTGTCTTGGTATTCAACCTGGCATCCACTGCACTCAGCTTTCATCGAGGCCAATCCCCACAGTCTGGCACCGGTCGAAAGTATTACAGTAACATCCTGTCCTCTCCTCACAAAGAATGCTTGTTTTGGCATACATTTGGATGTGCGCTCCATTAGAGGCTTTAACACTCTCGGCCATTGTATTATCGGCTCTCATTAATGACTGTCAGGACACGGGAGGAAGGGTTTGTTGCCAGACATAGAGCTGGATACTTGACACTGCTGCTAATCTTCGCCTGCTTGAAATACCAAGAAGGTGAACAGAGGTACAGACAGCGAGAGTGAAAGAGTGTTGAAATGATGATGATTAATGGCGGTGAAGTGGTTTCAGGGCATCTTGTAGAATGGTGAAACAGAGCCTGAGTAATTACGTGTAAGAGTGTCTTCTGTATACTTTACATCTCATACATTTCTTTCCATCCTTAACAGACAAATGGTGGGGTTTTTTTCAGTGTTCGTACCAACAGTTGGGGAAATAAGCTTGCTTTTTTTGAGTGGTTAGAGTCAGGGTTAGGGTTGGGGTATCACTCTTCTCATTCTCTTCTTACTCTCAGCAATAAAACATATGTCCCCAAAAGTATTAAAACAAACTCCAAAATGTAAAAAACTTTGTGGTTAACATATTTTTAAAAGGCAATTTGGAAAAAGATATGATTTTCTTTGAAACCTAATACACTAGCTACTACAACACTCCAGTGTTTATGATAACTTAGAATGGGTTGGTGTTTCGTAATCTGTGGCTCAGGACCACCCATGGGGTCATATGATAAATCAGAGGGGTCAGGATGATTTACTGTACACTTTAAGAAGGAGCACATAGAAAGGCTTAGAAAATGATATCCTAATGCTTCTCCTACTTTGCTCTTTATCTGACATTATGGATTGTTTAACTCTCTATTGTTTAAAAAGTGAAAACCTATCTTAAGTAGACCTGCACAAATTCTTGGCATACGTAATGAGAAGAGGGGACACATGCTAAAACACATTTTATTTTTAAAGAGTTAACACTGCTGTAAAGATGGGAAACATTGAGTCAGATGACTTAAACAGAACATTGCCTATTATAAGTTAATACGTGTTAAACTTTGTCTAAAATTACCAAGAAGTGATGAAGCATCTGGATTTAAAGACACATGTGAGAAATGGACCCCCGAGTAACTTCCTCTCAAACACCTGCGTTTAAAATCTGTTCTTGATAGGGTCAGGTTAATTTGACCAGTCGACCAGATCCCATGTATCTTGCAAAATGTGAGAGTCGGAGCGCGCCATTAGCTTGGAAACAAAGTGGTTGGGAGGGTGCGTGGGGTCAGCACACCGCTAATGCTGATGCTAATAGCCTGCAGCACCGTATGGCACATACTAGCACAGGTTCCTTTTGATTGGGTAAAGCTTTGGTTTCCTGTGAAACATTACACTAGCTAAAATTCGATGTGAAGCTTTTAGCTTGGAAACACACTAGCCTGGCAGATGATAGTGATTGAAGGCATTATTGTGATTCACTCAACAAGTTCTGTTTTCTGTTGCCTTTATAATGAGCTGGTCCCAGGCCCAAACCCTTGGGAGCAGCATAATCAGGGTTTAATGAGCTATATCAGGACCAGCGCCGAGAGCGGAGTGATTTAGCAAGTTCCTGACGAGGCAACAGGCCCCGCAGAACCGGTTACCCTGAATGCTCCCATAATCAAACATCTGGGTTCAATGTCAATAAAAAATTTGTTTGGCCATTATTTACGCCTTTGTTGGGTTTGGCCAACTCAGCTCCTTTTTATCACCAAATTGGATCCAAATAATTAACGGACAAAGTGTTAAATCGCTTCGTTGTTCTTCTGCAACGGCAGTACCACCGATGGTAAGTTAAGGTTATCCGGGACCAACAGCATTATGTGTCAATCTGATTACTGTGGCATTTTGATTTGAATATAATTTTTATTTTTTCAATTAAAGTTTATTTGTTTTTTTCGCCCCGTTGTTTTCTTTTCATTAAAATGCAACTTTTCCCAAATTGCAAACTTCTGTTGACAACCGCCTGAGTTTCCGAGAACAAAAACACATGCGGTTGGGGAAAAATACAACTGGCTTGGTTCCATTATTATTGGATGGATTATTGACATGGCAGATTACACAGATAGAGTCCTGCCTGTAGGAGTTTGAGCGTAATAACGAATCGAGGCACAAGAACAACACCAGAATTCGCAATGAAAGCAATGTTGCTTACAAAGTACTGCAGGGTGTGCATAAAGAAAACTCACCTACAATTTTGTAAACCAAACTTATGACACATAATGCTGCAGTGAACCATTTTTGGGCACTTGCTGTCCCTGGAAGTACTGTCACTTTTTTGTCACATCAAGTAGACCGAGAAATTCTTCATTGTAATGCCACACAGCAATGCAAAGAGAACTCACATTGGGCCTCAACTTGTGCTACTGTCTCTCCCGCACACACACATCTGAAATGTCACGGTCTCCATAGCCAGGTCAGGATGTATTTTGGTTCCCTGAGAGTGGAAACTGACTGGAAGTAGACCCTTCCCCGAAGGCAGCTCTGTGAGCCACCGACAGCCAAGAAGTATAAAAGGACAGACTCTGTGTTTGTACAAGTGTTTCACGAAGAACCAGACCCAGACATATTTCTGAATGAGCCGAAGTGACTGACGAGTTTTGGGAAACACAACTTCTTTCCACTCTGAAGGGCAGATTCCAGTGTCTTCAGACGCCTGCCTTACCACTCAGGAATCCATCTGCAGGAGCTTCTGTTCTACACCTGTGGCATTGCATATTTTCCTAGAGTCCTTTTGGATGTTTATGCATAGCGACTTAATCCTTAATGGAGATCTATCATAGTGGCAGTCATGGTTTCGATTACATTTTTGATGCAACCAATGAAGCTGCAACAACTAGACCACCCGCTCCCAGGTTTATTTGACATTACAACACCTAATTGATTATAAAAGCAGACGAAATGTAAACTGCATTTTTTGTGTCTCGGTTCTGTTGTTGCTCTCCCTTCACGTATTTGGGTTTGGAAGGGAGAAGACAGAAAGCTATGAGCAATCGGCTCCACCACACTGCGGATCTATACTAATTGATAACATGTGTATAAGAAGGAAACTTGATACTGAGTGTACGGCCCAAACACAGGCCACCTGCTTCGTTTTTTTGGAGAGAGTTTATCTCCCACCACAGTCAGGGCCTTTCTGATTCAGACAGTTCAAATGAGGACACCCTGGCCGAAGTCCACATGTCAATCAATCGACTTGTTCAATCCAAAGTCTGAAGGTTTGGCTATAGTGGAAATGTAGCTCTACGTGACCAGAAGCTGTTCCTCAATGCACTGCATTTATTTTGAAGGGTATAAGACTTTATGGAAAGGTTTTTAATCACTGTTTGTAATATAAAGAGATCCCAATAAGTGTTCTGTCAGTGGAGCTTTTATTGTGTGCTGTTGGCAAGACATACTTTTACATTTTTCTGGATAATGGACACTCGTTTTGCATTTCCAGCCAAATTGACCCATATGTCATTTGGAGGATTTCATTAAATGTCTCCAAGATTTAGTCATTAACTTCCCTCGGTTTGCTCTTTAGCCAAACACAAGCTTATGAGCTAAATGCAATTACCCTGTCCTCTCCTTTACAACGTTTTCTCTTTTCAACAGTGTGTACATATCTCCTCCTAGTGCAGTGGAACATTCTTGGGAGAATTAGCTTAAAAAACCTCTGTCTCTCAGACTCCCGCTGCCGTAAAGAGAGGCAGGCCCGAGGCGGCTGCCAGCTACCACACACACAACTGTGCTTGTCACTCCCAGGACACAGCACAGTCAGTGGCTTGGACAGTACACAGATAAGATAACACACAGCCCAGCCACTTCCACTTTTCCCACATTTATCAAAACGAGGTCCAGCTACCTCATGTGAACTGTGCATCTGAACACTGAAACATGTGACATGTTGCAACCCCTATAGACGCAGAGCACACAAATAAACTCTGCAGAGTTTCCATGCTGCTTTAGGTGATCTGAGACTGTGGTTTGCACCGCTAACAAAGAGCCACGGTGTAGCAAGTATACTTTAAATTAAGAATAGTGAATAACCTTTTTGGTTTTTTCTCTTGAGGTCTGACACAATATAAGTATGTGGACTGCATTGAAACACACATCCAGATTCATATTCTTTAGAACAAGTGGCATTTATTCAGGAGTATGTCAAAGTCTTATTGATGCATGTGAGGTTTGTGAACATTTTCTTACATCTTCCGAACTACCCGAGAGTACTGGTGTGGAGCCGATGCCTTAATGTTAACATCTTTTGTGCAAAACAAAGCAGACCGGGGTCATTTTTAAGTAGTCCCCTATTAGAGACAAGGTATATAAAGAGTATAAAGGGTTTTCTTATTTATAAAAAAGGTTGTGTACCAGTGTTTTTCAAATTCTTGACATTTTGGCATACTATCGCTAACCTGTTAAACAATTAAACAGAATCCATCCTGCTTTTAAATACAAACTTAAAGAGTATATGAATATGCGCAAAATCATTGTTAGAGAAAAGCGAGATGGACCATGTTTGTGTGATGAAGCACGTTAGATATATCATTTGTTTTAGAATCTCAACAGTAGACCAGGTGTTTTAGGGTTAGGGTTAACACATACACACACACACACACACACACACACACACACACACACCTCCTCTTTATTACTGAGTACTCCAATGTATTTGCCAGGTGCGTGAGATCTCTTTGCCAAACTTTTACTGTTCCACCTTCTCTCTTTTCTAAACTTGTCAAGTCGTCTAAAGTGAATACATGTCGCATATATTTCAGTCCTTCATTTTTATAATAATGGATTTTCAGTATTTAAGGCAGCGGTCTGTGAGCCAGTAAAATAATCGTTTTTGACCTACAATAACTGATTGAATACAATTCCCCCCGTAACCTTTTCCAGGACTTTCCAGACTGTGGCGACGAGCTGAAGTGGAAAATGAGGAGAACCAAAATAAAGCAAAACCTTTTTTTAAATACTAGCATGTCAATGTAAGTGGAGAGCAGCAGGAGCCAACGTATTACAGTAAAGATACAACATTTGGAGCATAGCAATATACTGCTTATCTTCAGAGAGTTGATAGTATCTTGGCAGGACGTCCAGGACCCTGTGGAAAGTTTCAAGGTTGTTTGAACAAAATGTACAGTGTTACTTGTCCAAAATACAAGTCAAATACAGTTGAATGGTAGCCTTTTTCCAGAACATTATCACCTAAAATCATAGGAAGAGCAGATATGAGGCATACAGAGAAGAACATAAGTGAATTAAACCAAATCCCACACCTGAGTGGAGGCGTTCATCATCCTGGACACACACAGCGACAGTGGCTTAAAGCACTCTTGTGACAGCTCTACAGAAAAATAAACACCATCACCATGAGATAAGCATTTCTAATCCCCGAGAATATAAGCACAGGGTGATGAATGGTTGAGTGACAGCTTAAAGACCGAGCCTATTTGTATGGGCGTACATCCTAGTGGCAACATTACTCACAGGCAGCGCGTACAGCAATTTTTCTCTCTCTCTGCAAATAGCACCACTCTCTCGACACGCTCTGTGTGCTCTGCATGCCTGCACATTGGTGCTGTTTCAAAAAAAAAAAAAACGCCAGGTAGATGAAATTATACTCAACATAATCCTTGATTTCTTATGCATACACACACAAAAGCCAGAAAATCTTAAACATGAGCCAAATGTTAATGTAGAAACCACACGTTGCTGTATAATCTCCCCTGTTTAAGCGAGCAGTTATAATCAGTCTAGCTGTTTTATGTCATGCTTGCAACCGAATAACTACAAATGTGTCCAAGTGAGCGCCACGGCAGGTATGAGTGGGTCACGTTTCATGTCAAATCTTCTAGCAGATGTTACCTCTAAAAGAAAATATATCGTGATTGCAGTGTGGACAGTGATTGGCACTATTCTGATGTACTAAAGCTTATGGGAGCACAAAAAATAGATAGTGTACCGGAACCAGCATCCTATATATTTTGACATCGATTTACATTTAAGTGTATTGATTATTTGAGTGACTGTCTATTGTCCTTTTTTCTAGTAGTTTTCCGGGGCATTGTATAATTTTTAGCAACGGACCCTACATTAATTGGGTTAATACATTCCACACTTAGATTTTAAATAAAGTGCACTTCATAGTAAATAGGGTCTGATTTTAGAATGACAGTCTAGTCTTTGTGACCAATTTGTAGAGCTGCACATTTTCTAATTAATCCTTTAAAAACAGACGTTTGAGTCGGCATGCCTGCTGCATTGTCCGTGAGTCTGAATAGGACGACATATCGGAGTTCCAGAAGGACACACACAAAGACGCTCCACACATTCAAACCACATGAAGAGAGATGAGTCGACGCACTGACACTTATAGAGCAGACCACCCTGCAACTGCTCTGACAAAGAACCCCAATATTAGTGTGTGTGTGTGTGTGTCCAGGCTCCAGACAGACTCAACTCCACGCTCATCGCAGACAGAAATAGCCAGACGATGTAAGGTGAGATAAGAACATGTAAAAAATGAGGGGTATGACCCTTTAAAAGCTCTTTTTGAGCTGAGTGAGCAGGAGACAGAGAGACGGATATTAACCCTTGTCATCAGATGCCATGACTAATGGTGGTGTAATAGTGGTGTGGATAAACTTGGACACATACAGCAGACCACATGCAGACAGGCCTGACTGATGCACCCTCCGGCCTGGAAATCTGTGTGTGTGGCCTTAGCGCAACCCCCCCCCCCTCCCCCCAACACACATCCAATCTCCATTTATTTTTTTAAACCCTTTTTTCCTGAGCCCTCTCACTGGGTTTTCTGTTTAAATAAATATAAATTAAGGTTTAAAGGACTAGAAACAGAGAAAACTGACAACCCAACGACGGGTTGGCTCTCCTCAAACTACTTTACAAGTCCAGCACCCTTCCTCTGCTCTCCCTCCCTCCACTTCCACCTCCCTCTTTGCTAGCTTCTGGTCTGTGTCCACACTTTTAAAGCTTTACTGTAACATGGCGTAGCAGCACGGAAATGGAAATCCTGCGCTGCTAACATTTTTTTTCCCTCTCCGTTTTACTCTGCACCACTTCACTTCTTTGCCGTGAAATTCACCAACCCATTCCTCTCCCGCCGTGCTCCTCTCTCAGCCGTCTTCTCCTGTCTTGCTGTTATGTTCTCCATATGCTTTGATGACTCCTCATCTGAAAGGGGGAAATGATTCAGTCCGCTGGCATGCATGGCAGAGCTGCAGCTGGACACTGCACCTGCAGCTCAGAAAAACAAGCTGACGAGTGCATGTTCGGGAACCTTTCAATGCATGTGTGTGTGCGTGTGCGTGCATTTTAGCATGTGCACAGGCAAGGATTCTTCTCAAAGTGTTTTTGGCACCCTTCCTCTCTGTTTCCCGCCTTTTTTTTTACCCTCCTACACTTTTTCTTTTGTTATTCCCATACGTCTGCTCTGATACAGGAACTGTCAGGAAAATATAATTTACAACTTGGCACAAAAGGGACTCTATGCAAAGATGTTGGTACCATGTTTGTGTTGTGATGTCAAAAATGCCGGAGGCCCACTAGCACAATTTGTACCAAACGGTACCTGGGAGAAACTGACACAACTCGGCCAAAACAGCCTATTTGATTGAGGGTTGTGTGAGAGAAGGTATATAAAGAATGAAATAAAATGACGGAAAGTGACATTTCACTTTTCATTTAGATTTATGACAAGTGATGCTGAGTTGCCGCAGCTCCTTGCCTCCATAAATTACGCCATAAATCATGTAATTTGCTGGGGCATCCTCCAGAGAGCTGCTAAATGCAAATTTGTAAGCCTTGAAATGAGGTCAATAAATCATATCATAATTGAATTGGTGGTTAAATGTAAAGGGCCGTGATGATTGCTTGATTTTATTTTCTGCTGGGAATAATAAGCATGTTTATTTTGGACTGCTGAGTCTTGCAGCAGGCTCTCTCTTGCAGGTAGATGCTTTCAATTACCAGCATAATGTGGTATCACAGTGTAGCAGCTCTATCCGGTAAGGTAATAGGGACCTGTAAAATGTACGTTACAGGGAAGATTACAGTTTCAATATCTATTGTTGTTTCTAAGTGGCAGATAAGAGTGCTCTCGCTGCCTGAAAATGCATGACATTTGGGTCTGCAGTGTTGAGAGATATTCCACTGGGGGGTTTGCTGTGGAAATACACCAGCGCAGGATGTTACGCTTTGGGGGTCAACCCTTGCTGGCTGGAATTGATGGAAACTATAATTACCTCCGCACTAACGAGCCAGTTGTCTTGAGCCTCGGCCAGGTGTTTAGCAGGAAACAGTATGTGACAATTTGGATTTGGTGTTCACCCATCTGCACACAAACACACACACAGCAAGAACCTGAGTGAGGGAGCAAACATTTGGGCAGCCGTCAGTGCTCCTCTCTCACCACATCCATCCATCTTCCTGAGACGCCTCCTGTCCCAATGCACCGCAGCTTTCCCACCTTACGAGCCAGATAGGAAGCTGCGGTAGGATTTCGCTGCTCTGTGACAGATTACTGAATGTGAGCTTTAGAAACAGTAGTTTTGTCTGATGTATCCCTACAGCCCTGTCAGATGAACTCAACTAGACCTATTGATTGACACCTAACACCCTGTTCACTTCAATTCGTTTTAAACTTGATGTTATTTAACTGTTGGTTGTATAACAGTTGTAGTGGTCCAATATATATTTTAACACAACTAACCTGCTAATGTTAGGATGTCAACCATTTATTCTATAGTTATATCCTCTTTGAGTTAAATTACAGCCATGTATCACTTATAACTTTAACTCTATCCATTCGTCATTCGTCAGAGCATTTGAATCATATATCCGTTAGCTTATTTAAGCAACCATTTAGCCAACACTTTTAGCTGACTATTTGAACCATTTAGCCACTATTTTACAGGTCGGGTGCTGTGAGATGCCCTGGGGCTTTTGGGATTGCTCACCAGGCTCAAACTGAAGCCACTAGTCCTCAGACAATACACTCGTATGCTCTGCTCTGCACCTGTGTTATGTTTTCATGCTGACAAAGATGTGCTGTCCTCTGCGTGGGCTAAAGATTTGCTTTGTTTCCATGACTCAGAGACTAAAATAGTAAAGCTGCCACCAACTCTGAACCAAGGCTCTTTGTAGTAAAAAAAAAAAGCCCAAAGTTTCCAACACACAACCACAGCAGTGAATTGTTTGCAAATGGGTGAACACATTTCACTTGCCTTTGATTCTCTCTTCAGGATTTTCCAGTGTGTGTAAATGTGCACAGTGTCATCTGATAGGGTGTGTGTTTACCATAAATTAATCTCATCCTTCATTTTCCACAGACTGGAGGATGGTGTGGGAAGAGATTTAAAAAGCTTACAGAAAAATTCAATATCTAAATATGTAAAGCAATGATTATACAAAAACCTGGGCATTTGTTTTGATGGGAAACACGATGACAATATCAAAGAAATAACTCACCACTTCAAAACAGCAAAGAAATGGTTTTTGTTCATTATTGTTTATTTACGTGTGATTTCACCACTGATATGGCTGAAGTAAAACTGCAGCAGTAAAGAGCGGGAAAGCAGGCCTGTGTCAAGATACAATAACCACAGAGAATATACTACTGCCCCCCAGTGGATTTATAAAAATACTGTGTCTGAAAATGTTCAAGTCAAGATACTACATACCTCATTTACCTACTTAATAAACCATTCATTGCCCCCAAGCATTCACATTCCATAGTATTATTGTCAGGGTCTATATTTTTATACATTGTGTTATCTGTGCTAATGAAAACCAGGTGTTTTGGGGGTTTTAGTTCTGTGAATTACAGCAGGATTTCTACCCTATGTGTATCACGAGTCCTCGAGCAACACCCTCAAACAGTGACTCAACTGTGTCAACAAACATCTCTGAAATGAAAATGTCTTTCATCTGATTTCTGCAATCCGCGAAGTCTCTCTGTGTTTCGGTGCTTCTTCTTTCTTGTTTGTGTCTCTTTTTGGGCAATTGCAGTTGCATTATTTCTTGGAAAGAAATTTCATTTTATTTCCTGGAGAAAAGGAAAATAAACAAGAGTGGTGTAAGGGGAGAGTTAACCACCAATAGATCTTTTGAAACAGACTCCTCCGAAATATCCTTACCCAATCCTTTGAGAAACCTGTTGACCCTCCGGTGTTCATTCTCGTGGATGGAGTCCAGATACTCCTGCACCCTCACTTCAAATAATCCTGAGAAAAGAAAGAAAACAATGAGTCACTGGATCACCTCCCAACACACAAACCTCTTCTTATCACTGCTCCTCTTCACCTCTCAGAGCCTGTCTATGGAGCTCTCTCTCCTGGATGAACCAGCCAAACATTTGGGTCTCCATGAAGACCTCCAGGAACCGGCGCACTGTCTTAGACGGGATCGCTTTACGAAAACCCTCACGCCGGAAATAGTAGGGGACAGGGGAGGAGGAAGAGGAGGAGTAGCCGTCTTCCCGTTCACCGGTGATGAAGAGTGGATAGTGGCCTACCAGCTCCACGAAGAAACGAACGAAGGCCTCGGACACTACGGTGCTAAGATGGCCCGAATCTGCACAGGAGAGGATAAACAAAGGGACAGAGGTTATTGAGTTGATAAATGACATAGCAGTCCCACTTTCAGTCCTTATTAAGTCTTACCACCAGGTGTGTCTCCTCCTCTCTCATTAGCAAGCTCTCGTCTCCTCTCCAGAACATTCTCCAGGGCTGATTGGAGCTTAGATGGCAGGATGGAGTCTTCGTCATCCAACTAAATGGGACAGAACCAAATAGAAAATTTGTTTTTAAGTACGCTAAGGATTCAATAATTTGGTCCACAACCATATGCATCATAAAGAACCACAAAAAATGCAAAAACATACAATTCCTACCTGTCTGAGAAATCGACTGTTTCCAAGATCCACAACCAGAACCTGTACATAGAAATATTTGAATGGTTATTCTTTGACAGTGAAAGGTTTTAAAGGCAAAACTTTTAATAGTAAATGTTTTTACTCTGACCTCCTCCAGGGGCAGCTCAGTGAGCTGGGGCAGGGAGCTGGACAGCAGGCCCACGAGGAACGGTGTGGGAGTGCACACGATGTCCAGCATGGCCGACGGCAGCACAGGGATGTAAGTGTGCTGCCACACAAAGGGGTAGAGCAGCGCCACGACAGCATGGCAGCACTGGGAGAGAGTACTGCAAGAAAAGACACAGGGAAATGAGTGGAGGACCATCAGATGATGTTGTGGCAGAGAGAGCTACAGAAAGTGAGTAACGTTCGTTTTCACCACATGAGGGTGCTAAGGTCTATTAAAGTTAAACTCTGAATATATCCTGCAGGGATTTCCAAAGGGAGAAGGTTTAAACATGTGCGGGACACATTAGAAGACACAGTATACATTTTGAGGTCTTCATTTACTGCATTCTGGAGGATTTTTACACACCAATTTATGGCAAACATGTCTTCATTTGTGTAAAGGGAAACACAAAATGAAATCACCAGGTGAGCAAATAAATAAAAACAACAGGATATAGTGTATTCTCACTCTCACTGTTAATCCAGCACACACGTAGGCATGAGTAACTATCACTTTTTTATTTTAAACCCCTGGACTTCCATGTGTAGTTCGGCAAGATTTCTGCTGTTGTTCTAAAAATATCTCACGTAACTCTCTCCTCTCTTATCATTTATTAACGTTGAGAAAGTCAAAATATTTCATAGAGCAAGTTGCAATATTAGTATAGTAACCTGTAAAAATATTTTATAATTATTTATGACTCAATTTGTCCATTCATGTACATTTGTCATACATATTTCGTCATTTGTTGACTTTTTTTGACTCTTTTTAAAGAACATGCCTTAGCTCATGCCTCGAGTCAAAAGCGTTTTTTCTTGAGGACATTAGACATCCAGTAGTTGCTGGATATTGACGTGACCAAATTCTAGGCCCTTGAACATTTCCCAGAGAGGAACGCACATACTTGATTTAATTTACGTCACTCATCTTCACATTCCACTACTGTGACCGCTCTCTCTGACTCCCTCTGGCTTGCTCCTGCAGAACAAACAAACTGTCCCCAGCACAACAACAGAGCTGGCCTCAAAATATCTCTCTGCTAGTTCCCTGAATAAAAATGTAAAAAAAGAACAGGGGCTGGACCACCCGGGAACTTCACAAAGAAAACATCCCTGACGCTCGCACCTCATATCTACTCCATAATCCCATGAACAGTGGAGGCAGGGTGTTCAGTGATACCTCCTAACACGCTGTCACATGAGAGAAGATTTGAGTGTGTTGTTTAAGATTAAATATCTCCAACCTGAGTTTGTCGGCGGTGAAGATGACCCTCCGCTCCAGCAGCAGGGAGCCCAACACCCGGAGGAGCAGGCGCAGACTCAGACAGGAGAACAGACACTCAAAGTCCACATGCTCCAACCGCGAGTCAGAGGGCCGACACAGCTCCATCACCTGGACACAAGATAGACACAGTTACAAAGTTATAGAGCATCATACAGTATATACACATTGAAAATCACTGTGAATAAAGTGGCTTAAATCATTACATTGTGCATCTGAAGGTGAAGTAATTAGTTTTTCTACCTGACAAACAAACGTATTTTATTACAAACAGGATCATAATTATAATATCTCAGTGTCACTCGCCTCCGTGCCGGAGCCGGGGAGGAAGGTCTTAATGGTGATGGTTCTGCCTGGAGCTGGAAACTGAGCCTCCATGATGGCTCTCATGAAAGGCTGCACAAGAGCGGGAGACAAAGCCCTACACCTCTCCACCTCATCCAATACCTACAGTACACACACACACACACACAGACACACACACACACCTTGTGAAAATGCTACATTACACTTAAGCCAATATTATAATCATAGGAGGCCAGTGGGAGTTGTTACCTTTGAGAACAGGTTAAAGCAGCCAAGGTGGCTGACGATACAGTAGACTTCTGGTAGACGTTTACCTTTTCCACTGGGCTGAAAAAAAAGGGATGAAGTTCACTTTAGTAAATCCGTTTAACCTCCATGTGTTTTTTTGATTAAGAACTGCTATTTTAAAGTATTTCATAAGTCAAAAATGTTGCAAAACTCTTATGAGCGATGCAATAAATCTCAAGCTGATGCAATGTTTCCCTATAACCGAGAAATATAAACGTTTTAAAACTGTAACGTATTTATTTTCACTTTAATATCACTTAAACACGCATATATCGTTAAAACACAGTCAGAAATATATGCAAACGCTCAAACACACACACACACACACACACACACACACACACACACACTCTAATGCACTTCCTCCCAGACTCTCAGATGGACTATTTTCCCACAGGCACGCGGACTATTTTGGCACGGCTATTTACTCAGCCGTCATCGTGGTATTTAGCCACTTCCTGTGCAGTAGCAGTGCACTTATTTATTCTACTCATTTGTATTTACCAGTAAACGCCGGCAGTATCCGAACCTCCTGCTTCCATCCTCTCCCGTCAAAACAAAGGAGAACATCTCACTATGAGGGTTGACCCAAAACAAATACACAAATAAAACTGTGGTTAGCAATTTTTTGGAGAAATATAATTATTTACAAACAAACTTTATTATTTTTGAGCAAAAAGGGCTCAAACAGCCCAGTACAGCAGTCATGTGTACACCAAGTCATTTAGTGGTGATAAGAGTTGCTAATGGTCTTATTTTAACCTTAGTATTATCTTTCCTAAATGTGCTAAAAAGCTTTAAGACAATTGTTACACTCTTACCTTGGGAAGTTCTCCACTGGCTCCCAGTCTTTTGCATCAGGGAAACAGAACTGAGGGATTATCCTCAGCTGATCCTCCGTCTCCCTCATGAACTTAAAGCTCCGCTCCAACTGAAACATAACCAGAGCAGCAAAGTCTTTCATGTGCTTTATTTACATAAACACTTTTATGCATATTTTAGGGTTGGATACACCTTTCCAGCTCCCTCCCCATAGACGATACCATCCTTCACTTGACAAGCTAACTAAGTTTACTTTGTAAAATCTGTGGATTGCTCCTATAAAAAGGTTTTAATGCAAAAAGCAAGATAAGCCTCATAGCCTTTTCTGCTCCTGACCTTTGGTGGGAACTGCTGTGTGACCTCTGGCAGATAGTGTGCACCGGCCTTTGATTTCTGCAGTGACACAACTAGAAAATATTCAAACAGCTGACGCTGGTGGAGCTCCTTTTCCCGAGAGCACTTCCTGGTGTTGGTACCGTTGTAATGGACTTGACCTTGGCTTGGCTGGCTCAGTATGGACTGAACCGACACGAGGCGCTGACGATGAGCTGGAAGAGAGGAAAATATTTGAGCATAGCTATAAATTGGAGATGTCAAAAAATAAAAGACAGTGGACAGGAAGGGTTGTAGTATCATCTACCTCTTGATCTCTCTTCAACTTCACTCTCAGAGTCACTGTTCTCATCTGTTACTGCAATTAAAAGAAACTCAATTGAATCAAAACTCTACATTTGGAAACATGAAAAATGACAAAGACAAGATTCATTTTAACATCATCACCTCTGCCTGAGCTTGTCTCAGCGTAATGATAGATCCTTCGGAGATGTTTCTTCCCAATCTTCGCCTCAAAAATGCTGTTGATTCTAAGCACAGCCTGTTGGAAAAAGACCAATCAGTGTGCAGAAATACTACAGCATGACATATTTTCTTAGGGATGAGAACAAAGCACCAATTGATAATATTCTGAACATAGTCTTTAAATCATATAGTTAGCATTAGGGTTGGCGGATCAAACATCTGCTGTAGTTCAGGGATCCTGCATAAGAAAACACATTAACAGCGGTTAAATATGCACTTAAAAACACACCGTTGGTATCCTGCGGCAGGTGCGGCTGTAAGGATCCCCGGGAAGCCAGGAAGTGTGTTCAGAGCCAGGAGTGGAGGGAGGGCTGAGCTGGGGTGGAGATGAAACCCCCCCACTGCTGGTGCTGTGGGGCGACTGGTTGGTTCTCCGCAGGTCCAGCAGCTTAAAGCTCCTACCTGAATTCTGCCTGAAGAAGCCTGGCCTCGTGGTCTGTGGACGTAAAATAATAATAAAATACATTCTCATAGTTACAAGAATTGGTGTCACTGTAAAGTATTATGCTTGGCTTGGATTGCAGGAACCTTGGTAGTATCGGCGCCAGGAGAGGAGGGCAAAGACTGCTGGGAGCATTGACTCTCCAACTCTACGTCCTCATATGGGTTCTCTTTGGATGAGTCTGCAAGGAGACCAAAGGTTTCAATAATAAGGGATTCAACATTCACTTTTTAACTCCTTTAATATAATATTTTTGGATAATTTCAGAAATACTGATGAGTAAGATGAGAAGATCAACACAACTTTCACTAGGCTACAACCAGGCAACAGCTAGCTTAGCTTAGCACAAATAATGGAAATAGCTAGCCTGGTTATGTACAAAAATTAAAATTTGCAAACCAGGAGAGAGCCAAGTGAAACACTTCCCCCAGTCAATAAACAGTTAAGCAAAAGACCCCCTTCAAAACAACAAAATTGGCCTGTTTCAGATCTTCATGCTAGGCTAAGCTTAGCTGTAGTTGTAGCATCAGGTTCACCAAAACAACCTGTGAGTGGTATTGATATACCTGTCTAACTCTAACTCTTGGCCTGGATATTATTGTTTTCTGACCTGGGATGTCTTCGTAGTGATGTTCTGGTAAGCGAGAGAAAAGCGGGCTGGTTGACCTTGCGATGTCTTCAAACTCAAAGGACTTCCTGTCATGGTGAACAACACATGCAAAAGACTGTCTATGAGCTTTCTAGGGTTCATTCATTTGTCTACCTTCTGCTGTAATAATCTGTATTGTTTTGCGTAGTACAACACCAGGAGTCACTCCCTTTACCTGTTGACGTTGTCTCTGACTCTCTCACCCCTGGGTCTCCCGTAGAAACCAGAGGGAGGTTTTGAGGACGTTTTTTTAGAGGTGGGTGGCAAGGTGGAGGGCAGTGGGGGGAGGTTCCTCTTCTCTCTGTTCTTACTCTGACTTTTCCCGATGGTGACGATCGTTGGATGCTCAAAGGTCCGTTGGGGTTTGGGCACTGGGTTGATGGGGGGCGACCCCGGCTCCGTGTACACATTCTCCTGGTGCTGCTTCCCTTTCACTGAACCAGTACGACCCATAACTACCTGTTTGTCCTTGCTGGGTGGGCTGAAGTAGTTCCCGAGCTCTGGAGGACTTTTCCCATGGTTCTCCCCCATAGCCTCCAGGTTTTTAAAAAGGGTGAACACAGCCCTCTTCTCCTGGTTGGCTTGTTCTGCTGTTCTCTTTTCATTGCTTTTCTTCAACGTCTCCACCTGCACTGCTACTGTAGGCGAGCAAGGCCTTGAATCCCTAAGCTTTTCTACATTCTCTTTCTCGTGATCAGTTCCACCACAGTCCTCCCCTTTTTTGCTCTCACTGAGCTTGCTGCTCTTCAGCATCCCTCTTTGCTTTTTCCCGGTTTCAACAGGCGAACAAGGCCTTGAATCCCCAAGTTTGCCTACATTCTCTTTACCAAGATGTTCCTTTTCCTTTTGGGCTACTCTCTTGGAACTCTCTACGCTCTGCCCATCAGAGTTGTTCCCGTTTTTTGTAAGGGATTCTGTCCTCTTTATGCTGGAGCATTGGCCCAAAGAACTTGACGTAATGGGTGAGTGAGTGGGATCCTTCCCCTCCCATAAAGAAATCTTGTCCTTGATTTTGCCTCCGTTGGATCTGGGCAGCTTGTTGCCTACCAGGAGAGTATTCTCATTGCTGTGAGGGTCAAAGCTCGGCCTCCTGTGCGCCATCATTGGTGATTCTTCCCTCTGGTTGTCTAACGGAGTGAAAGGAAGTTTGTGTGCCCTCTCTCTTCTTTGCCCAACTTTGTTGTTGTCCACTGAAGCAATATGGAAATCACCCTTTTTCACCAGTACGGCCCTTCTTTACCCTAAATGCAAAAAAAAGCCTTTTACTGAGAGCAGTTTGAGGATTCTTCAGTAAAACACAGATTTCAAAATGATAATTGAATCATGGATTACCTAAAAATAATATGCTACAAAAGGCTAAATAACTGACTTTCATTGAGTTTCCTGAACTTCTGAGTGTGGTCAGTGCCAGTCAGGGGACACTAAGTCTTTTTCTGGCGGCAGTGGGAAAATAAAGCCTGAGAGTAAATGCCAGAGGACAAGCCTATGACCGAGCATCTCCTTCTCATCGGCCTCGCTAAATAAACACAACCTTGGACCGAGCCCATTTCATCAAACTGTAATGTTTAATTAAATAAACAAGAGGAAATGGGAAGCCCTAAGTTGAATGCCCTTTTTTTTAGGGGATTAGATGAGTAAATGGCAACCTAAAGACTTTTTTACTTATTCTGAATGAGGAAATTGTGAGGCCAAAATGTCCATTTCTAAAAGGAAGGGAGATACAAACCTGTTGACAGTGGAGTATATGCAGTCCGGAGTGATTGTCATTCTCTTAGAGGACGCCATGATGACTGAACTCCTGAGACAGAGAAAAAGAAAAACGTTTTTTATCCAATTGACTGATTTCTCTTTACTTCATCCTTTTTTCGTGAGTCTCTGTGCCCATTTGATCATTTTCTTTCTCACACTGTGTATCAACACGATATCATAGTCTTTGGTTAGACATTTTAGGCCGTACGATCATTCATTCACATCTGATATCTATGAAATTCTGGGGCCAGCTGGGCAGACTCAAAGAAAAACATGACAGCCAGTGCAACTCCCTCGAGAAGGTCATCACCAAAAACCAGCATCTCAACAGTCATTGGGGAGCTCTTCCGTGATTCAATCACTCTTATAGCTTTTATTTAATTACTGTATTGATGCTTCTTCCACTGCTTTTTCCTCACAGGACAATAACCTTTGCTCTACCCTTCCTCCTCTCGTCTTGACTCTCATACTTTCACATCTCTAAAGGCCCATGTTTCAAAGTTCAGTGCCCTCTAAGATAGTGCTTTGTAATTTCCCAGCTCTGGGGCCGTTGTCATCATTTGTTTAGTTGATATGTAGTCCAAATAACAGTGAGGGACAGCATGAAGCCCTTAAAGACGTATGCTGTAGCTGATAAGCTGGGAAATACATTCAGACGCATTGTTTCTGTGTGATAAAGATAGCAAACCATCCAGAGCTGCACAGTTCATCAAAATGATATAAGCTGTTTTGGAAAATACATTTCACTTCCCCACCAATTTTGTTTTACAGTTAATAAAGTGACAGAGCTGAAAATATATCTGATAGAATTCAATTCAGAAGGAAATCACAGTCCCAAACACAGTCTATATTTTCTATATTTAACTCACAAAATCAAATCCGCTTCTCACCTCTTTCCGTCGTATAGTTTCCATGTGTTTTATAGTGAAATGGGAGCATAGTGCTGTTAAAATCAAAGTATCCATTGGTATAATCTCCAGAGCACCACAGTGTGTTGTATTTCCAGATTGAATCTTCCACAATAAGTTTCCTAACTTGATTTAAGGCTTCAAGGGAGTCGTCACAAGCGTCTCTCTCTGTTTCTTCCGCAATCTTCAATTTCCATTCACTCTTTCTCTCCAAACACACTGGATACGACTTCCTCCCTCACTCTCCCTCCCTCTCGCTCCCTCTCTTTATGTATCTCTATCTGCTGGCTGTTCCTCTCACAGCTCACATTATGAACAAGCTATGTACAATGAATGAATGTCTCTTAATTGTCCTAGTTTCAACTACTTTAAAACCATAAGTGCAGACGAATGACTGACACGTAACAAACCTCATTGTACGGTATACCATTAAAGAGGCCCTATTATGCTATTTTGGGTTTTCCTTTCCCTTTAGTTTGTTTTATAGGTTTTTTTCCCATGTAAATGATTCTTTGTTTACTTCCTTGACATAGTGACTTCATTATGTAAGACTCGTGCTTCTATCGGCTAGCGCGCCATCACATGGTACTTGATAGACTAAGGGGCAGGACATCTCTAAGCGATTGGTTGACCAATCTCAACAGAGCCCGCCAGCTAACCAATCAGAGCAGACTGGGCTCTGGTTTCAGACAGAGGGTGAAAAGAGGTGCTGCAACACAGGCAGCATGAGAAAAATAAATAGCTTTTTGAACATTAAAGCATGGAGAAATGTCACAGTTGATGACCATAAAAGGGGCCCCTTTAATTTCCCTCCAAATCTGAGGTTCTTTGGAATTCACGTCACAACTGCTTCTGAACCACAGCTGCTCGAGCAGATTTAGCATGTCAGCCCACCCCCTTTACCCCGGGGTGTATATTCTCCTGCAAGGAAATTAATACATGAGTTCCAAGGGATTTGAAACAGCAAGTCTCTTAAAATTGTAATGCCAAAGAAAAGCCAACTAGCAGTATGTTTTTTTTAATATAAAGTAACTCTAAGAGGTGAACTTTTTGTAATATATTTCAGAGAGTGTTTTAAAAGTCAGTATAGAAAGAATAGAACTAAATAGGCTATCTCGTACTTTTGACATCCTTTAAAAATGTGTTAATGGAGATATAAGGTTATTTAAAGTCTCTTAAATTCAATAGAAAATAGTAATGCATTCCAGCAGCTTACATTCACTCAAAGATGTTTGTTTTAAGAAGACTGTAAGTTATTCTCATTTTGTCATTTTAACTCTATTAATTAAATACATAATTAAATGATATGGTTGATTGTTTTAATTGTATTATAATTAACAACAAATCAAAATGTAATGTATTGTTGATATTAATTAAACCACAATGAAAATTCTAACAAAGACTAATGTTTTAAAACTACACTACAGATATTCTGCTTATGTAAAATTAGAAATACTGCAGTGTAAACATACTCTAAAAGTACACAAGTATTGGCATAAAAAATATATTAAAGTACTAAAAGTAAAAGTACTTACTCTACATAATGTCCCACTTTAGAATCATTTTGTCAAATCAATTTAGTGGATTAAAAAGTGCAGTATTGGCTTTCAAATTGTATACAATTCAATACTCAAGTGAAGTAAAAGTACTTACCAAAGGCTTACCAGAATCCAAATGCAGGAAAAACTCAGTGACGGATCCTGTTGTCAGTGTCAAACGGTGGCAGTGCTGCCAGAGTATTTAACTACACTGTTTTTGGCGGGGACTTTTAAAAAACCATGTAACAAGTGTCACAGTGACAGGTGAAAGCTGAACAGCTGTCTCGTTTATTTCCAGTGCCTGTCATTCCCCTCCTGTCCTGCGGGGGGCAGCAGTGCGCCTCTCGGCTCTGCTTGGCAGCGACGTCCGTGACACCAGAGTGCACAGTAAACACAAGCCGTCGCCACAACGAGAGCAAGCTGGCAAACAACTACATGAGCAGAAAGGCAAGAAAACACTTGTTTTGTGTGTGTTTTATTAAGAGTGTCAAACTGTGACTATCCGTTTTCTATTCGTAAATGTTTGCTGTGATTTTAACATGTAATACGAACCCTGGACTGGTAGATTGAGGCTACTGTCAACATATGTGACTAAAGCTAGCTGCCTTGTCACTCACAGAGGTGGATAGACACTGTTTTGTATGAGTAAAAGTGGTGAATTCTCCATTTACAGCTGTCAAAATTAAGTACAAACGACTGGATATGCAAGGAGGTGTTGGTAACCAAAAATTAGCTGTTAAATTCTAACATTTGAAACCATTTCTTTAACCACTAAAGCCATGACAACAGTGATTACACGCCCTTGTGTAAAGTGATCTAGAACATTTTATGGCGTCCATAAAAGACGACGTGCTGCCTTTTCCCTTTTAGTGTGCTCTAGTGTAATGGTGCTTTCTGTTTAAAATGTGTAACCAAACACTTGATCCTTCAGGGAGTTTCTGTAACAAGCACTTCTGGAGGTGGTCACTTGCTGTACCTGCCATATGTTGCAAGAACAATGAGGCATTATTGTGGATCCAGCTTTAAAAGTGTAGGGATTTGTTGCTTTTGCTTTTTAAGTATTTGAATTTTAAAGACATTACATTTCATACTTTTAGTTGGACAAAATAAATACTTTAACGTAAGTCACAGGGCACAGGTTTTTGCTTTACTGAATACTTTTTAGTTTGAATACTTTATATACATGTTTCTCACACATAGGACACCTTTTATATTTACACAGCTTAGAGAGTGAGTTTAATGGGTGTGGTAAGCGTCATGTGAAAGAACATAAGCTTGTTATGAAGGAAATGAAAGTGAGGCCATTCAGTTTCATACCTATTTCTTCTAAGGGGGCCATTTCTAAGTGATCCACATTAAATACAGTTTCTTTGTCGTTGACATAAAACATAAATCCATTCAGTCAATGTGCAAGTTTGTCATCCTCTGCAGTATCTGGTATCATGTCTGCCTTTTAAAAACATGAGTTTGTGGGGGTTAAGTATTCTTGTACTACTCTGGCATTGGATCAGTACTCAGTATCGGCAGATACTCCAAGTTGAAGTATCAGCTTCAGGATTTAAAAAAGGTGCTAGAGTTGCTGAATGGCAGGTAGGGGAGGTGTAATGGATCCAGAGGCTGTGAGTACACACTGGGCCCATTGATATCTGTGGGTGCATGCCAGAGCACACCCAAGCGTTCAGAACAGACCTATTCCTGTTCTTCTTATTACTCCCAAATGGATGGATACCTTCTACAAGCTAGCATTGACTGCCGTAAAGCAAGACTCATGCAGGATTGGTAAACAAAATTCAGTTCTCCCTAACTTTTTTGTAATCTGTAGTCAGCTGCTTTCAACCTGGGATGTATGGTGAATGTGTTTAAGCTGTTACTAGATGCACAGCCTTTAATTTTCTCTTGTAATAATGTTTGTGAATATTTATTCATCCAAGGACTCATAAACATTAGTATTCTGTATAAGACATAAAACACATTTTAACATTGGTTTCCAATTCCTTCTTTTCTTTGTTGTTCCCCTAGTGATGTGCTTGTACCATCTGCCATAGCGGGACTCTATAGCTGAACCCCCTCCCTGTCCTGTTGCTGTTCCTCCTGAAGACCTCCACCACTTCCTCCTTTCCTGTCCTCCACCTCCACTTCTTCCTCCCCCTAGCCGCCCCTGTGATGCCTCCCTCGTGCTGTGGCTGCCTGTCACAGTACACTCATCACCATCTGGTTGCCTTCCTCCTCACCTTCTTTAGGTAATTCAGGTTATCCTTAAAGTCTTCCCTTAGAAACCTGCTCTTTCCATATTTCCGTTCACCTTTAATGTCTTCAGAGTAACTGGAAACCCAATAATGATAATAGATTGGTTCAAGCCGTCACTGGAGAGATGGGGAAAAGGAATTTTGCGCTGCGGTTTTGAAAGAACAAACCACAAGAAAGTAGTGGGGTTGAATAAGAGGATACACTGCGAATAGATGAGATGGAAATGTAGGTGAAAGGTTTATAAGATGAGGCTAACCCAGGTCAGACGAGGTCAAGATAACAAGGACAGTAAGGAATGATTTCCAATAAATAGGGGTAATAAACCAATTGGGTGGGAAAAAAGTCTTAAAGAGGCCCTATTGTGCGTTTTCTTTTTGTTGTAGAGTGTTATATAGGTTTTAATGCATGTAAATGGTCCCGAAGGCCATGAAAACACCTCCATTATACTCCTTTGTTTACTTCCGTAACATAGTGACATCTCTATGTCAAAAAGAATCCGTATGTCTTCTCACTATGAAAGAGAAAAAGGAAAACATGCGTATTGTTATTTTTTTAAGAGATATTCTTATGAACCTCTTTACATATCTCATTTTCCAAAACCCTGTTAATAAATATTTGTTTTGCAATGTCAAACAGCCGAGCTTTTTCATGGCCGCCCAGTGAATTCCATGCTGTGTGTTTATTCCAGTCAGTACTGTTAATCTTTAATTACAGTAGACCTGGTGTCACATGTCTGCAGCCGTGTCAACACACTATCAGGAGCAAAGCAAAGTGCCACGTGCAGCAGGTAGCCGCACACAGTCCCCTGATTTCAGCCACTTCCTGTTACTGTTTCAGATATGGATGTGGAATTCCATTGTTTTCTGCAAAGTCTATCTGGAGAAGAAGTCTGCAGCCTTAGACTTGTAGTGGTTAAAGTACAGATTGTAGTATGTTATGGTATAATTATTACGTAAATAATTGCCATTTTTTAACTTATGAGATTTAAGCTTTGGCCTGTTTATTCTAAGCGGAAGGCTTGGAAAAATCTCAATCAAATCCCCGTTGAGTTAACCTGTTCTCTGTTTCCCCAGCTATGTGCTGCTGCATGCTTCCAGGAAGACGTTCAGCAATGTGAAAGTCAGCATTTCCGCCCAGTGGACGCCAACGTTTACAAATGGCAGCCAAGCAGCCTTTTCTCCCGGCGAGGTACCAGTAGAACAGAGCAGCATGAGAGCCCATAACATTTAAACCCTGTGCGTGTGTGTAACACTGTGACTCCCTTCTCTGACTGTTCCAGACATGGGAGGGCAATCATCTGTTTGCAGATAAAGAGCAGGCCACTCTGTTCCTGGGAGCTCTGGACACCATCTTCCTGTTCTCGTACGCAGTGGTGAGTGGGGAACACGATTTAACAAGCCTTTGAGGGTAAAAACATCTGATCTTTTTGTCGTTTGCCTAACTGTATGTGGTCCACACAGGGTCTGTATTTCAGCGGTGTGATTGGGGACCGAGTGAACCTGCGCTACGTGCTCTGCGTCGGCCTGTGTGGCTCTGCTGCAGTGGTGAGTACATACTTATGCTACACAAACCATTCTTTTAAGATAATGATTGATCTTTCCTTGATGAAGGATTTAAGTTATAGGACATCGGGATTTAAAGTCAGCAGAAAAACAAGCTAAGAAACTGCTAGCAGCAGACAAACAGTGAGGGAGAAGCGCTGTATGTTGATGTGAAACTGCTTTACTCAGGGTTTTACGAGGCCCCTCGTAATCGTTTGTGGGTTTCTTTTGAAAACTAAGCACTTTTTGAACATAAAAGCATGAAAAGATGTCATGAAAGAGGCACATAATCAGCTATAAACCTGAAATGAGCATAAAAAGAGCTCCTTCTAATCTGTTCATTTGTTCTCAACATGGTTACAATTAGAGAAACAAATTATACTGGTTCACGTGTCCTGAAAGATTCCAATGCCCCGGACAAATGGAAGGAATACTGCTCAAATATGATCTGTGTTTATTTGGATTTAAAACAATTGGGGCAGGCTATTAACACTCACCTGAGCTCAAAACTACATTTAATGTTATTGACAATTTACATACCGTGCGTTTATTTGAATATCAAAGAGCTGTCAGCATGTATACACTGAAGTTGTATGACATTTTGAAATACAACTGTGTGTCTGCAGGAGTTTCTGTTTGGCACTCTCACCGAATGGCTCAAAATCTACAACGTCTATCTGTACTGCGGGCTGTGGGTGCTGAACGGCCTGCTGCAGTCCGCTGTGTGGCCCTGCGTCGTGGCCGTCATGGGGAACTGGTTCGGCAAGACGGGGTGCGTGACATTTCTCTGTTTACTAAAGCTGCATTTATCTGATCAAGAATGCTCTATCCAGCCTTGGCCTATTTATTTCGATACTCTATTGATGTATGTATTTCTTATTTACATTTTGTATATATTTGCTGGTGATGTTCATGTTTAGATTCTTATTCTATCTTTAAAATATGTTTCACTCTTAACAACACCGCTGCTGGGACAAAATCATTTCCCAAATTGGGATGAATAAAGTATCTATCCATCTAGAAATATGTAGTCTAGAGTTCCAGTCTCAAGTAGAGCTTTATGGTACACACCCACACACCGAAACACATTACACAAAGGCATCCATTCACTAATGCCGCTACCAAAACACAGATGCCATTTAGACACAGTTTACCTTCAGTTTTCCTCATTTGCTCAAAATATAAATCGCGAGTCACTGAGGTGTGTGTGAAGTTGTGTTTAGTGTGTAATGTAAGCAGAGGCATTTTTTTTTTAAATCTCTTTTTCTAATTGAATCCGTGATGCTGTCTTCCAGGCGTGGCTTTGTGTTCGGCCTGTGGAGCGCCTGTGCCTCCGTAGGAAACATACTGGGGGCTTTCCTGGCTTCTAGCGTACTCAAGTATGGATACGAGGTAAGACACACAATGGAAACCAGCACCAGCACACAATTATAGATGCCTTTCCTCAGAAACCAGAAGCTAACATCATGTGCTGTGTGTGTGTGTTGCTGTGTGCAGTACGCCTTCTTGGTGACCTCGGTGGTGCAGTTTGCCGGTGGGGTGGTGGTGTTCTTCGGCCTGCTGACCTCCCCGAAAGAAGTCGGTAAGGACTGCGAGGAACACGTGTATTGTTTGTGTACACCGAAAAAGGACTCTCAAATGACCTATTCTCTATGAAATTCCTCTAAACTCCTTTTTGTCTTCCTGAGCTTGATCTCTTGTTGCCTAAATTGATGTATCTTAGGCCATCTCCACATCAGTACGAGCACGTAACATGCGGTTGACACCACTTGTGTTCATGTGTGTGTCAGGGTTGTGCTTGGAGTCAGAGACTGGACTGAGTCCGGTGGAGACGGACACGGACAGCCACAGGCCTTTGATGAGCGACGAGGAGGATGACGCCGAGGTGGAGGTGTACGACAAACATTACCACTCAATTCAAGAGCCGGAGGAGGATCCTCTGGCGGAGGCCCCTCAACCCGTTACCTTCTGCCAGGCCTTCTGTCTGCCTGGAGTGCTACCGGTGAGTCCACACCTTCCAATTTAACGCTCTTTCACAATAGGCTTTTTAAACAAACAACCTGTTGACTCTGGGTCTGTTTGTCCTGCAGTATTCCCTGGCTTATGCGTGTCTGAAGCTGGTCAACTACTCCTTCTTCTTCTGGCTGCCTTTCTACCTGACCAACAACTTTGGCTGGAAGGAGGCCGATTCCGACCGCCTGTCTGTGTGGTACGATGTCGGAGGAATCCTCGGTGAGCAGCAGGGAAATCTGCATATTTTTCCATATTTAATTTAATCGTACAATTAAAATTTGAGTTGTTGAACAAGTTGTTGTTAAAAATAACTCCTCTGTTTCCTTTACACATAAATATCTGCAGACTTTGGATGTCAGTTTCTCATTATGTGTCTGTCCTTTTGTCTCTGTGTCAGGAGGGACCATTCAGGGTTTGATTTCTGACTTAATGGGAAAGAGATCCCCGGTGTTGGCCGTCAGTCTGGCACTAGCGATTGGAGCCCTGGTGGGGTACAGCCGTGAGTTTACGATTAGTTGATGAGCATGATCGCGTCAATGCCACAATACCAGCCACAGTATCACACTCTCTTTCTCTTTCTCTGTCCTCCTCAGACTCGCCTAGTGACCAGGTGATAAACGCCGTGCTGTTGACAGCAACGGGCTTCTTCATTGGCGGTCCGTCTAATATGATCAGCTCGGCCATATCTGCTGACCTGGGGAGACAGGACGCTCTGAGGGGGAGTCAGAAGGCTTTGGCTACAGTCACCGGCATAGTGGACGGAACAGGAAGTATAGGAGCCGCTGCGGGACAGGTGAACATAATATTCAAAACTCTTTGATCTACAAACACATGCTTTAAATCAGCAGGAAATGACAAGGTGGTTGTTAATCCAAATATGTCCTGCTGCCTCAGTCCATTTTTTTTCCTTCTATTCTTATTTTTCTAACTTATTTCAGTCTTTAATGTAATTTCCTCCTACTAGAACACTTTCATATAAATGTAATCTCTGTCTCCCTGCAGTACCTGGTGTCGCTGATAGAGAGCAAGCTGGGCTGGATACAAGTCTTCTACTTCTTCATCGCCATGGTGAGATAATGTCCACCTATCACAGCAGTCCTTTTTTCGACAGTAGGGAAAGGACAGGTGTAGATGAGAAGGGTCGTTACTGGACAGGGCCCTCATTAGTATCTTTAGTAGCACCTGTGCTTCTCAAAATAAAGCCATTGTTAGTAAGATCTGTGCTTTTCAAAATAAAGCCATCGTTAGAAACATCTGTGCTTTTCAAAATAGAGCCATCGTTAGTTCCACCTGTGCCTTTCAAAATAAAGCCATCGTTAGTTCCACCTGTGCCTTTAAAAATAAAGCCATCGTTAGTTCCACCTGTGCCTTTCAAAATAAAGCCATCGTTAGAAACACCTGTGCTTTTCAAAATAAAGCCATCGTTAGAAACACCTGTGCTTTTCAAAATAAAGCAATGGTTAGTTCCACCTGTGCCTTTCAAAATAAAGCCATCGTTAGTAGCACCTGTGCTTTTCAAAATAAAACCATCGTTAGTTCCATCTGTGCTTTTCAACATTAAGCCATCTTTAGTAGCACCTGTGCTTTTCAAAATAAAGCCACCGGTAGAAACATCTGTGCCTTTCAAAATAAAGCCATCTTTAGTAGCACCTGTGCTTTTCAAAATAAAGCCATCGGTAGTTCCAGCTGTGCTTCTCAAAATAAAGCCATTGTTAGTAAGACCTGTGCTTTTCAAAATAAAGCCATCGTTAGTAGCACCATCGTTAGTTCCATCTGTGCCTTTCAAAATAAAGCCATCGTTAGTTCCACCTGTGCTTTTCAAAATAAAGCCATCGTTAGTTCCATCTGTGCTTTACCAAGTCAAAAACATGTTTGCAAACCCTTGTACGTTTTTCTGCTACAGACGGCGGGCAGCATTGTGTTCATTACTCCCTTGCTCCACAAAGAAGTGCGTGAGATGTGGAGGGAAAGACAAGCGCTGCGTCGCCAGCTGTGAACGCGCCACCAGCCATCATGTTGCTACTCTTATCAAGCTCAGCTCACAAACTGCCCTTGTTAGGTGAGTTTTTGGAGGTGGAAAAACATCCGGGATGTTGTTCCACACAGCCAGGATGGTTAACACCCTTGGGCGCAGGCACAGAGCACAACACCGCAGTCTCATCCTGTCACTAAAAGCCTAAAAATGTAAATGCTAAATTATTTTAGTGTGAAAACAAAGATACACAGTTTTAAAGTGCCAGATTTTAAAAATGTACTTTTAAAAGGGACGATGCTGTCCAATCTGAGCCGTCACACACAGGATTTAAATGGATGTAAAAATAAAATAGGCATTTTAGATATGAAGTTCTTAAGATCAAGCCCTCTGAGACTATCTGGGGGCTTCAGTTGCCTAAAGAATGTGAATAATAATTGTAATGTATAAATTGATTGTCAGCTTTTGTAGATATGTATGATATTTTTTGGTCCGGATGAATAATATTGCACTGTAGTCCAGTAATAAGTCTTAGAGATTTTAGCGAACCTCTCAGATCTTAGCAGGGTTTTGGGAAGCTTTCCACGCGCAGCCACTTGATTTGTCTTTTGTACAGTTTTGTGTAATCAGGTTACTGTTTAAGGGGACTGGTTCTCTCATTTCTCTTTGTGATATGTCAGTCAGTGATTGATATATGCTTATTCCTTTTTTAAGTTTCATGGTCTTAAGTCACACGCAGTTGTTGTAAAAACACACACTTTCACAAACACCTTTTTAAAGGACAGAAACACAGTTCTGTAGAAAAATCCACCAAGCTTATTTCACACACTATTGCACATTGAAGTGTAAACTGCTTACTGACATTTTAGAAAAAACACAGCTGCACATTTGCACGTTTGTTTGGGGAGATGATCATAAAACACCAGCTGTATGCAGGTTAATGTTTTAGCATTGTGAAAAAACTGCTTTCATTTAAACAAGATCATTTTGGTTGAAATCTGTCAAAAAGATACTTTCATCTGTGATTTTGCAGACCACTATAGCCAACAGAAAAAACAAGTAGTTTGCTCCCCTGCTTATTACCACTTGAAGTGCTTTTAGAATCTGGAAACTTTCACATCAGGGCTTCTTTGTGTCGTCATCGCTGATGTGAGACGGGTTCCTTACGTTAAACCTAGAGCACCGGAGCTAAAAATGAGAGTTGATTGTGTAAAAGAATGTCAATTGAAACCCATGTGGAATGTGTAACATGATCTGTCTTTGTTTTATCTTTATTTATGTGTACTTTTCAACTTTTAACTCATGTAAATGCAAATTTTCATTTTAAATAAATGCAAATTACATTTTGTAAATTCTGCAGCATCTATAAAATGTCAGATAATGTAGAAATGGGGGAATTTTTATATATTTATTTTGATTTATTGTTTTCTTTGACGTTTTAAAAAAAGTCATTCCAGGTGTGTGTAATGTAGCTTCAGTCCACCAGGGGTCGCTAGTAGTGCAGAAACTCCTCGGGGTAATACGTCCATGCATAACCCCTGAGACCAGTGCAAAAAAACTTCAGACCAGTATTTTGTAGTTTATATCATTCATTCATTTTATTATTTAGAGCACACTTTATGAAATCCACACATTTTAAAGGCATCAAAGCACCAACAACCCAGCAATATATTTTCTTTACAATTATTATCAAAAAGGATATGATCCTACACAAATACACTTGTTGAAAAGGTAACATAAACCAGCATTAAATTACAATAAAATGATTACCAAAGTTGTACAAAGATTATCACACATTCATGCATAAACAAAAACAAATAAGGCTACACTTCGATATAGCTGCGTCACATGATTTTGAAAAGGGAAGTTTGCTTAGGCACAATGAGATCAATCTTAACACAAATGAGCTTTGAATTGAGTTTTTCCACCAAACACACTTAAGAAACGTTCTCATGAACAAATGTTAAAAACTGTTGTACATGTCAAAACCTGTTCTCCGTATGTTTTCCTTTTTTAAAATTACCTTTAAAAGAAATCTTGTCAACAACGTTTTAAAGTAGTGCAAATATATATAGGTTCGGAAGTAACACAATTAGTTAGTTATACCACAAGCAGGGAGAGGGAATTTCAATTATTTCCCTACATAACAAAATGAGACAAATAAGTTAATATAGATTTTAAAAGTTTCGTCTGGTGCACACACATTGTCTCACACACACACACACACATTGTCTCACATACACACACACACAGATAAATTGACAAAAAAATCCTGAAAATGATTTGAAAAAAAGCCATGTTTGCTATTTTTAGATCTGTGAAACGGCGCCTTGACTGAATAACATGGTTATGAACAACTGCTCTCACTACAGTTTTCCGCAGACTGGGGGGGGGGGGGTTGATTCCTGACAGACGGACTGAGATAAACAAAAGCGTGTCTGAGTCGCGGCCACTTGTCTGGCTGGTTGAAATCCTTTGATCCATGAAGGGGTCTGAAAGACTTTTCTGGTGAAGGTTCCCTTATTAAAACATGTCCCTTTCCCACCCCCTTAAATAGTCCTCTCTGCTTTATTTATGTGGGAGCAAAGTAAGGCAAAGGAAGGGAGAGACAACAATAGCCGCCTTTCCCCCCCACTCCTCCTGAGGGACCCAAGTTTCCTCAGCTCGGAGCGGGGCCCCTCTCTGACACACTGACTCCTTTACATGATGTGAAACTCGACACTGAGCACTGAGCCTCAACAGCTTCTACCACAACAAAATAATAGTCCCCCCCCCCCCCCCCCCCCCCCCCCTGTTTCTGTCTCTCTTTCGCCTGCAGACGAAAACAACCCGAGCTGCATTGGTTTTATTTCTATTTAAATGACTTTTGTTTGTTTCACTGAATCACTTCATGAGGTAGACAGGATGGATTAATCCAGATTAAGGCTTGTTTTCCATAAACAAATTTAAACGACTGTAGAAACAACATCTGATTAGAAGCCCTGACATGTTTGAGACCCTCTATGACTGATCACTCAGACAGTGAGTGACCTGTATAAATGTTTCTAATTTAATGGCACAGCAGTTTCTCTTTGGTTTTATCCGCCTCAGCTGCCACAGCCCTTGAAAAAGCCTCAAGATGTACACCAAACCGAAACACTCATACACAAGTAGATCAATGCGTACACACACAAACAGGTAACGGAACAGAGACAGAAAAGTGAAGCAGCTCGACTCTTCATATAGACAATAACCTAAAGGTTTGGTTCCTCTGAGCTGCGACACACTGAGAAAATGCTACATTATTACACGCATAAAGCTGGAAAAAGATACAGGTATGTTTTTGGACCTAATCTAATCTCATTTATTTGTTTGTAAGGTTGGTTTTTTTTACAATTTACAATTGTGAATAATAAATAAATAGTCACATTAGAATTTAAGTCACCGTTGTACAGCTACAGCCGCATTAGCTCATAGCTAAACCTCCACTGCTGACCTTTACCCTGAAGCTAATCACAGTCGCGCTGCCGAATGTTGAGCCCTTGGTGAGGTTTTGACCCCTCGTGCTATCGGAGCCCCGGGGTGAGACTGAAAGGCTAAGTGTGGTGCGAGGCCAGGAATAGTGTCCCGGCTAATCAAAACCTCTTGTGACTTTAAGCAAAAGTGAGAAAAAGGTCAAGGACTGAGGTCAGAAATCTAAAGCGTGTGTTATGTTATGAAGAGTGCATTCAAAGTAGTTTCACAGTATAGTCAAAAGCTGAGAAAAACAGTATACAGAATATATAGAAGATGTATAAGTATCTATAAAACCATCTGAGCTTGATGAAGTAGAAAAATGGTAGCTTCCTTCTGCTGAAATCTAAGGTATATGGTGTCGGAGGAGTTTTAAAGCCCACGCTGAATGAGCTTGTGAACAGTCAGTTACAAATTGCTACATAAATATACATATGATATGACACATATCAAGGTGAGGTGACGTGTAGACGGATGTCGACCACTAGGTGATCGTCCATGTGTTCGGTGTGTGCTTTTTCTACTGCCGAGAAGAACCTTTGTAATGCAGGAACTTCGTCTTCTTCACTTTGAAGAAATCTGTGGAGGGAAAGAAAACAATGCAAGGTGAGGAAAAGTAAAAAAGTTGGACTTCAAGAAAAAGAGAGTAAGCATACTACAAACTGAACATCCATTGCTGTGTTCAAATACTAACCTGTGATGGTAGACTGTCTGCTTTTCCTTTGCCTCTGGATCCGGTAGGACTCCCTTGTTGAGAACTCCAGATACTCGTCCCCCCATCCTGACGAGCTGCTGGACCCTGGGGACGCCTCGCTTGACGAAGACGATATCCGTCTTCCCACTAGACGCGGCGCCGGCCGAACCGTGCAGCTGTGGTAAAACGCCGGCACGTCCTGGTACCTGAGCGACTCCCACTGGATGTCGGAGTCCTCTCCTGGCACATCACTCTGGAAATTAAAGTTCCAGCGCTTGTTTGCCACCTCCAAGTTAACTCTGATCAGCCGCTGGAAGTCCTGCTGCAGCTGCTGGTGGTCCACGGGCCCGAAGAGGTTCCTCTGTGTCGGCCCCACCTTTAATGTCAAGTCCTCAATGCCCCCCAGGCGTGAAAGCTCTGCCGTAGCTGGTCCTGCTGATGGTGTTGATGGAGACTCCATCGTCATGTCCCTGCGTGAGAGGAAGGTCAGAGGTTGAGTGTGAGGCCTGCAGAGTTTTATTGCGGTGTGATCTGGGTTTTTTTCACTGGCATAGATTACTTCCAAACACACAAGCTATTAAATGCCCAAACCCCCCGACACACCAGCAGTGTGCCCTTTTGTGTTTTATGTGATCAAATACACATGTGCCCAAACCCGCTGAGTAATTACTGCAGCAACAGGTAACTGAACCAACACCAAATAAATCTCCAGCAGAATTCACTGCCCTGCCGTGTCACAGTGAACCTGATTCTCCACCTGCTCCGGTGTCGGCCAGTCAAAGGTCCACCGTTAAGGTCTGCAGGTCACACACATACAAAAATCCCATATGGGCTTCGTGTGAGGAATGTTTCCCACATTCCCCCAGCTGCTATCTACATCTAAAATTCAATTAGAGCCATACTTTCTCTTCAGAGTTAGATTTTCAGCATGCTTTACCAGCTTAGTCTTATCACAGCCTGCAGTCCATCGAGAGACATATAGTTGTTCATGTAGGTGGAAGATAACCACATCCCTCTGAGCGTCAGTACTTTTATCAGCCGTGTATAGGCAGTAAATCGAGATATGTGTTGTATGGGATGGGTTTTAGGGTTGAGAGATACAGTATATTGTTCTGCTGCTGACAGAAAACTACACAATATAAGGTCTAAAATGTGTATTTTCCTGATGAAACTGGTTCAGATTTCTGTCAGCAGTCTGTGCATTCATCTCAACATGCATTTGATCAACTTGGCCCAAAGTAACTTGTGGATAATAAAGAGGGAAGCTTAAGGAGGGTCCCATTGTGGGTTAAATCAGCCCTGCACTAACCTCTATTTCAGAAAAGATTTGACCAATAATTGGAAAGTATTTGTTGGCTTTCATCATTTGCTTAAATGGGGCTGCTGAAAAGCGTTTGGCAAGTGTTTGACCGCCACACAGATATAGCTCTGAAGAGCACTTTCACAAATCAGACAGTCTGTTATTTTACGGTGTCTTTGTACTTTGACAACCTGTTAGAAACTATGTGTTTGAAACCACAGAGGGCGACAAATTCACACATTTACTTAATGCCTCCTACTCTTAATTACTACTAATGAAACATTTGGTGCAACTTCAGTTTTCTCTATTATATTTTCTGTTGAGCTGGATATATATATATATTTAAAAAAGCTTGATGTTGAAGAAAAAAACAAAACTATAGGTGTTTTTCTGAAACTACATGGCTGCTCTCTCCGAGTGAAAGTTGTTGTTTGTGTCGAAAATGGAGTGGGCGCGGTTTGGAGATCGGGTTACTTACTGCTCGGTGTCCCAACTTGCAGAAAACACCGAGAAAAACCCCCAATATCTCACCCCAAACGTTGCAAAAAGTAATCAAACTTGAAATGCAACAACTATTTCTGCAGCTGCAAAGAAATACGGTGCAATATTGAACTAAACAACACAGACGTTTTTACTTAAAGGCGTTGCAAAGTGACTGAACTATGGAGACATATCTTGGTGACGCAGTTAGATTCACCGCTGCGGATGTGGGTCAATGAGATGCGACTGAAACACAGACACGCAGCACAGGCACTTAACACTCATATTACACGCAAAACATCACCAAAATAATGCTTTAAATATATCCAACAACACCAGGGAGTTATTTAGGGAAATTAACACGAGCATTGGATATTAAAATTGGGTACTAACGACAGCCAAAGCGGTTAAAGTCTACTAAAACGACATCAATTTGAGTTCAAATGTAAACTTAACAAATAAAAAATAAACCCAAAGAAGAATACGTGAAAGAATAAGGTCACATAAAAAAAAACTAAGCTTAAATGTCTCTCTTACCATCCGCGTGAATATCTGAAAGTATCGAGACGTTTCGTCCGCAAAGTCCTCACAGGTTATCCGGTCGGAGGAATGAAATGTGTTTTCTGACAGCTCCGTGAAAACAGAGTCACGTTAAAGGGTTTTAGGAGCCACTGCCCACCTGAGGGTCCTCCTTCTTGTCGTCTTATCTGAGACTTGTTTGTTAAAAAAAAAGTACTCAGCAAGACAGCAGGGACGTCCTACTACTCGAGGAGGCAGTCACGTGGTCTCCCTTCAAAAACAGTCAGCACGTAAACAACACGCGATACAACACTGAGCATTGATGCAGAAAACAAAGGGAGAATATTTGAACAGAAAAAAGTCCTTCATTCAAAATGTTAATCGAGTAAAAGTACATAAGTAGTGGCATCAGAATATACTTGAAGTACCCGGAGTACAGATTTGACCCATTGATGTATTAATGTGTTTATCAAAGCTTGTAAAGTGTGGTCACATTTCTATCACTTTGTCATGTTACTCCAGGTTTGAGTGAAGTCTTCCTTTAAGTGTTTTTTATATCTCACATCGTTAATCCAAATGTGCAAAGCAACTTCAGGTATTAATTAGATGTAGTGAAAAATGCTTGAGTAAATCCACATAGCCTACAGTAGTTACTTCCCACCTCTGGGTGTAAAGTACATGTACTGTACATTTCATTTTGAGAGCCTTGTACTTAAATTGAGTATTTCAATGTGTTGCTACTTTGTACTTCTACCCCACTACAATTCAGACACTACATTTATTTAACAGCTTCAGCTTGAGTCAAAATACTCAAGGAAAAGTCCTGCATTCAAAGTCTTACCTAAGTTCAAAAGTATTATCAGCTAAATGTACTTAAAGTGTCAAAACTAATGACTTTTACTTGAGGAACATTTTGATTGCAGGACTACACTCTGGTACTTCTACTTTTATTTAAGTACAAGATCAGTGTAACAGCTGGTTAAATTGAGGCTATCAGAGTGTTATTATTGTTAGTTTCTTACCCTGTTTTAGTCGTCCTGCTTTGTCCTGTTTCATCACTTCTCCTTCAGAGCGAGAAGCAGGTCATAGATCTTGGCAGTGGTGGCCATTTCCCCCTTCTACCTTAAGTGTGACACAACCTCACGTTTTGTTTACTCTGTACGTTTCCTAGAATCACCTTGAAATACAATGTGCGCTTTGTTTCGACCACGGTGAAGACATTCCCATTTGGATGTATAGGCTGTGGGTATTGGAGGTGGAAGGAAACTTTCTAGGAATCTCAGGCTCTCTGACCTTGTGATAGTCATTTTCACTGATCTGACTGCGATGAGTCCCCATATCCTTTCCTTACATTACACTTCTTTCATTCTTACTTTTTGTAATATTGTCATTTCCAATTCTTGAACGATAGATAGAATCGGAGGATGAAACCCTCTTTATTAGTCACATACATGCACACAGCAGAGCACACACAGTGAAATTGGTCCTCTGCATTTAACCCATCCTAGTACTAGGAGCAGTGGGCAGCTTTTGTGCAACCCCGGGGAGCAATGGGGAGGGGGGATTGGAGGTGTCTGGTGCCTTGCTCAAGGGCACCACAGCAGGGCCTAGGAGGTGAACTGGGACCTCTCCAAGTAGCAGTCCACTTTCCATATTTCAAGTCTGTTCGGGGACTTGAACCGGCGACCCTACGATTCCCAGTCCAAGCCCCTACTGACTGAGCCACTGCTGGAAAAATGCTACTGCCCACGTCACTACAAAGAGCGACCGCTTAACAGCCTTTCCTTATTACGTCATGTTAGCGTCCCCTTTGTACACCTACTATTACACACTCTTTCCTTAACTGTTAAAGACACTGTAGGTACTTCTTTCTTATTGTAATTGATAAATAGATTCTCCTCTGTCCCATGGGTTCTTTGTAGTGATGTGGGCAGCAGCATTTTTCCTGCATAGCTTCTCATTGACAGAGTTTTGAAGTCATTGAGAGGCCCTCCCTCGGGGAGGTTATTCCAGGTTTTACATGCACTCACTATTTTTACCCATTAGTCAATGTCTGGACCGGGTCAGACGAGTAACACTTTCCCAGCTCACACCCTGCACATGCATTCATGTTTCCCCATGTGGTTTATGAGATGCACTTCTTTAATAAAGTCGAAGCAGGGAGCGGTCATTGTTTGTGTGCTCTGCGGGTGACGGGGCCTCCGAGTTATTATGTCACCACTATGGAATGTTTCTTGGAAGGAAAAAGCTATTTACACATAAGGGGCTTATCAGCAGTTCAAGGCAGTTCAGCATGGGGTCAAGGCAGAACAATGTATCCATCCAAGGGTGTGTATTTCACAAAGATCCATAAATCTCAACCTTGGACTTGATTTACTTAATTTCTGAATGGTAAGGGGCTGAATGAAAATGATTCAGGCGGGCTTTCATAAAGCAAGATCTTGTCATTACCTCAACAAGTCGTCCAAATGAAACAAAAACCGTTGCCTCATCAGTAGGATGACATCACTTGTCTTTACAACATTACAAACCACACTGGGAAAATCAATCTGTTTTTATGAGGTGACATTAGGGTTAAGGGGTGGGAAGGCAAATCATCTTCATGAAGGTCTAGGGAAAATTGTGGTTTGCGTTCAAATTACATCTGCGCAAATGTTAGTGGAGCTTTGTTGTCATGCTCACAATTCAAATAAATATGTAGTCGGTGGTTAGTGCACAACCATAGAAACGAGGGAGTCTTGCCCGTGCACATCGGAGAACAGGAAACTGGGTTTTTCCGCAACTTGATGCGAAAAAAACGTTGCAAAATTCCAGATTTTCTGACTTTTTTTCTATGTTTTTTTGGACCGGGGAAGGGGAAACACAAGTGACTATGGTTCAGTTGCTTCATTCTCCCTTTCTCTCACTGTCACAACATTTAACCAGCAGATTCCTAAACCCTGGGTGTGGATGTGTGGACCAATGGTTTACCAGTTTCTGTGTTGATTTTAAAACTTTATCCAGTAAAAAATGTAATCCATTCTAACTGTAAACACCCATCTTCTGGTTTACTATATCACAAGGTTTGCTTTGGACTTAAATACGGAGTGTTCATTATTTATACATCATCAACAAAGGGGAATATAGTAATTGTTGCTGGAGGATCTGCATTAAGCACAAACTCTTGTTGTTTTCTTCCACGCTGAGTTATTTTAGGTCCCTCCCATTGTGATACATACTAGTCAATAAGGGTTGTGTCCCAGTTCCCAAATTCCCTGCTAATCTGAGTGTCAAGTGGCCTTTATTCACTGTCATATATTTGAGGATCCGTGAGAGACAATGAGGCCTCAGCAGCATGATCCCTCGCTGTTTTTCCAGCTCTCTGACCTGTATTTACAGCAGTCAGTTTATTGTTCAACGTAAAATTCCTAATCCTCTTCTTGTTGCCTACAGTGCTGTGTGTTTTGGTGTGCCCCCCCCCTGCTCCCACCAATCCTTAATCCTGTGCTGTATGTTACAGTTCAACCCCATTGTCTCCTCTCCACGGTCAGTGCCCTTCGAATACATTAGCTTGTTGGTAAAACAACAGTCACACAGTGCAATGTGACTCGGGTCAGAAGACTATGTGCTGCTGTCACGGTGGGTCGTGTGCTCAGGAAATAAATCAATTCAGCTCTTTTCATTCGAATGTAACTGATTCACTCGGTCGTAAAACAAACAAAGGACACAATAGAGACGCCATTAACAATCTGACCATGCATATATCCTCAAACCGCAGGCGATGGTTTACAAATGTATGTAGTTTAAGTGTTAATCAGCTGGATATGATCTGTAACATAAAGGTTTTTGTAGGGACCTTTATCAGATAAGAGACGGAATAGTGAACATATAGCTTAAAAAAGACCAATTAAAGGTAGAGTTTAACCAAAATACAGTCTATTTTTATAACTACATACCCTAATTTAAACACATTCACCTCTTTGTCTAATTATATTGTGCGATAGATATGAAGCTGTTTAGCTTAGCCTACCATAAAGACGTTATCAGGCTAAAACAGCTAGCCTGACTTCAAATTGAACTCCTACTGAAGCTCTGAAGTTCACAGATGAACACTTTTTTTGTTTTTTTTTATGCGCACAAATAATAAGAAATTGTGGTTTTAGTTTATTCGATTGCATACGTTTAAAAGGCTGTTTGGTTTCACTCCGGATGAGGTTTCAGAAAGCTGCCGGTCAAGGTCACTGGCAAAACCAGAACTTTGAAACTGAGAGTTTGTTGTCAGAGGTGTCAGTGAAGCTCTGAGAGGATGTACAGTGCGTACCATATTGCAGTCTCATTTCAGCAGGAAGTCTCTGCGGTGAAGGGGAAGCTGTGATGGAGACAGGAGGATAACAAACAGAGCAGAGGAAGTTGTTGGTTCACAGGTGCAGTGTGGGGGTTTCCGTGTCCTTCTGCCCCCGAGTTGCGGACGAAAATACTGAGAAGTGGCTCACCACAGACAGTGGATTACTCGCTTCAGACGTAATTGACTGTCACAGCAAAACAAATGTACGGGAAAGTAGAAGAAGAGAGGCATCATGTAGAAATATAGTGTTGCAAATGACAAAATGTAAGATAATTGCAGCATGATGCCAGAAAGGACACGCTGTGTGCACATCGAAAGCTTTCAGTGTGGATTCAAGAGATGGGTGGCCTCACATTTACCGACGTATTTTGACGACCGTTCCCTTATAAGCGGCTCCACACACACATCTGCACATGCAAACATTCACACAGTTCAAAGCAGAGGTAGTACCAAGTCATTGTTTGGTCAAGGCATTAGTATGACTCAAGTCTGGACTCAATTCCCAAGTCAAGTCACATGCCAAGATTGAATAGATCTTGACTTAAAAATCCCCCCATCATGTGCCAGGGCTGATAAGTCCCAAATCAAGACTGAAAACTCCATAGTCAAATCCCAAATTATGTACCAGGTCAATTTAGACAAGTACAGTCAAATCCAGGTCAAGGATTACAAATCATGATTCAAGTTGCATAGACTAAGTACCAACTTAAGACTGTTGCATCCCAAGTCAAGTTTTAAGCCAAGCCAAAGTCCAGTCTAGAGATAAAAACGAGCCCCAAGTCAGATCATTCAAGATTCATGATTCAAAGGTCACCTCACATACACAACTACAGCCTAGACTGACAAGTCCATAGTCAATTCCCTAGTGGAGACTGACAAGTCCTGACTCAAAACCCGAATAAAGATGCCTGCAGGCTAACAAGGAGCAGAAGAGTTTCTAAAGTGGGGATTATCTAACCCTAACAGGATCAACTGCTTCAAAATCACTTCATTTGAATGTATAGCAGAGCCTGATATAAAGCCATTGTTATGGTGTTTGAACAGCAGTAGTTTTTTCTCTCTGACCTGCACATTACAAATCTCCTCTTACAGGAATACATGTGGGAATGGGGAGTAACTTATCGTCATGGATACACAATGCAACGTGTCGTCCTCTGTGCGGCATACTACCTTTACACTTTGTCGGCTGCTATGTGAGTGGGGGTGGGGCATATAGACTACACGGGATTAAAAAAGGGCAGTGAACCCCATAACACACACACACACACACACACACACACACACACACACACACACACACACACACACACACACACACACACACACACACACACACACACACACACTAAATCAGAGTACGTCTCAATCCTACTCCCTCCCCCACAACCCCACCTGTGGCCTCCACAGCTGGGCGAATGCTCCCATGAAAACTCCTCCTCCTTATGTATGGAAATATTTTACTGTGTGTGTGTGTGTGTGTGTGTGTGTGTGTGTGTGTGTGTGTGTGTGCGTGTGTGCGTGTGCGTGTGCGTGCGTGTGTACAGGCAGGGTCTTTTGGGGTGCAGGGAGAGCGAGGCAACTCTCAGGCAGCTGGAAATTGTCAGGGGTTCACCAGGGGAGCTTGCATGTCGGGGTGAACGGGTTTAAGATGAAATGTGCCTGAGGCGACCCTGACTTACTGTGTTTGTTTTGGGGGGTGTGGGGGTGTGTGTGTGTGGGGGGGGGGGGGCAGTATAACACACATAATGGGTTCTTATTTCTCTTTGAGCATTGGTGTCCAGTTAGTGTGCAACCCTTTTGCACTTATTTGTAAATGTAGCACCTTGTTCTTTTTTTATATATATAGTAGCCTGTACTTTGAGGCCAGAAAGACTTTTTATTTGAAATATCGTTTTGTGTGTGTGTGTGTGTGTGTGTATGTGTGTGTGTATACTTGTGGCGCTTGTGGGCGTGGGCAGACAAGGAGGGGGAGGGGTTAAAGGGCGGTGCGAGGGGGTGTAAATCGATCCTTTGTTTTCGTCCCTGCATGTGTCTGAGAGGGAGTTTGTTTTGGACTCACCAAGATGACTTTGAGACGGGTTCAATGTCAAAACTAAAGAAAAAAGCCACAAAAACACAAAGGCATGTCTGAAATGTGAAACTTTTGGTCAAATTCAAGCAAAAACAAGTCTATTTTGGGCAAACACACACATGCAAAGAAATCCTGCTTTAAAATGATACATGCATTTAGTTTTTTGGAAATACAAACAACTACAGTAATGATACTAATAACCGTAACTCTGTCATACTGTATCTGCAGGTTATAACACAAAGAGGTTCGTGCATCTGTTTCTGCTCTGAGCAGCTTAGGTGAAAGGTGGTGTGCTTCAGCTGATGTGTTTTGGCTCTTATCTACATCTGCGGAACATCTGGTTTGCATCTGGCCTTGGCCTCGTAGTATCGGGCTGTGAAGGAGCGTGACAATAAGTGTGTGTGTGTGTGTGTGAGGGAAAGACAAGAGGGCACGCAATATATTAGTGTTTCTGTGTGTGTGTGTGTGTGTGACTGGTTTGCTGGGTATTGTTTGATTATGTTACCTTGCTTTCAATCTGAATGTTGCTTCAATTGTAAGAGCTGAGTTTACTTTTAATAGTTTTTTAACAAGGAAAATTCTATCAGGCAATCTGTTCGACACCTGTGACGATCAGAAAAGAAATGAGCATGCATGACTTTGCAGCTAGCCGTATCTGTTTGACATTTGTGGACGGAAACTTCTTTATGATAGTTTAACAGTTGGAAATATTCCACTGTTGATGCTTCAAAGAGTGTATATAGCATCATTTGAAATTCAAATACACTTGTCCTTAAGGAGATACCATGGGTTCACACCATGACATATTTGGTGCTAAATTTCAGAGGGACATCCAGATGAAGAGACAAAGAGGGGTAAAGGGTGAGGAGATGGAACAGGGGAGGAGGAGGAGGTTGATGTGTCCCCTGAGTTGGGGGCACCTGGTATTAAGGGTAACAGGGTCCTTATTGTGCTTAGGTACAATCCATGTGCTGTCCATGTCTTACTTATGAGCTTGTCCTGCTTAATAGATTTAGAGTCAGAATGTCCTGATATTCTCTGAGTGGCTATAGTTGGGGGGGGGGGGGAGATGGTCTTTAATTATGGACAGATTTGTATTTATTCTGATTGAAAAACAGAGGGACGATAGCTGATGGGATTCCAAAGGTTTTTTATTTTGAAATGTTCATTGTGAACTGCTAAAGTAATAAATATTCTTGAACTTATTTGGCATGTTTCCGAAAATATGAGCTCTCCACCCGAATTCAAAAATGAAACAATCTTATATTACAGTTGTTTATTCAGATCCCATTAAAACTCACTTCAATTTGGAAAACATCTTAGCAAAACTATATGTAGTCTGATATGTTAGCCACTGTATTTTAGATTAAAAAATCATGTTTCTTATTTCGTTGCTAGGGTTTCTGAGGGACAAGATGTGAGTGTGAGTCTGTAATGAGGCCCCTTAAAGAGACCAGAGTGACGTCTTTTTTCTTGATTGAAGTGTGTGTGTATGGGGGGTTACATATCTGGGTTAGATTCCTTGGACTTACGATATGGAACAGCGAGCCTTTAGCAACCCGTGCAGGCTGGAGAGGATAACAGGGAGGGCCCGGCTTCTTTGACCCTGAATAATATCTGCACTGCTGTTACTCTGAAGAGATGTGACCACTGTCGCTGCTTCCAAATGCATGTTCACGTGTCATTTCCATTCTAAGCGGTTCCAAAACTATGTAAGAAAATAGTAGTGACTGTGTGTGTGTGTGTGTGTGTGTGTGTGTGTGTGTGTGTGTGTGTGTGTGTGTGTGTGTGTGTGTGTGTGTGTGTGTGTGTGTGTGTGTGTGTGTGTGTGTGTGTGTGTGTGTGTGTGTGTGTGTGTGTGTGTGTGTATGTGTGAGGGAAAGAGACAGGAAGCAACTAGGGGCCCACTCTTAGCCGCAAGTAGTAGTAGTGACTAAAAAGCGTCTGTATAGGTTACTGCTGTGTGTGTGTGTGTGTGTGTGTGTGTGTGTGTGTGTGTGTGTGTGTGTGTGTGTGTGTGTGTGTGTGTGTGTGTGTGTGTGTGTGTGTGTGTGTGTGTGTGTGTGTGTGTGTGTGTGTGTGTTTAAAACTTAAGAGATCACCATTAAAGCCTCCCAAGTGAAGTGAATGGGTGTGAAATGCAGCTTGTATGAATATATTTCACACTAATTGTGTGACAATGTGAACGTCCCCCTCGGGGGCCCCACGGTGGAAACTCATCAGGGTCTGGGACAACACAAAGGGGGGGCTGCGTTTTTATCGTAAAGACGCCTCTGTAAAGTCACATACATTCCTTTACATACATTTAAATGATGTAGGAGTTTAAAGCAGTTTCTCCCAGAAAAAAAGCCCAATTTTGTAGAAGACGCACCATTTCTCAGTGTTCATGGATCCCTGTCATGAGCTTATGAAGAGCTCCAGGCTGGAGGAGAATCATGTGTCCAGTGATGCAACAGTCATGGGTTCCCCTCAGGCTCTATGTCAGAGACGCTGGAGCACACAGAGCTCTTAATCCCATGTTTTGATCCAAATGCTAACCCCAAGCCTCAAGAGTGATTGGCCTTAAGCTTGTGACTTATTATGAAAATATAACAGAAACAAAACATTGTTTTTAAGCAGGAAATAACCACATGTGAAGGTGTGTTATGTACACTTAAAGTGGCACCCAGGGATCTTAATAATCAGAATCAGACTTACTTTATTAGTGGGGGTAATGTACAGTGTTACAGCCAAAGTGGCATCGGAGGTAAAAAAAGAAAAAGGCATGCAGTCAGAAACAGGAAGCTTACATTACTGATAAAAGCACACATTACTGATAGAATCAAGACAAATAAGTGCACAGCCATGGCTAAAAATGAGTAGCTGCTATTTAGAATTAACTTAGTGGCATTAATAACATATAATGTTTAAACAAAAAATGTGTTTTTCACACAAAAGGAAAACAAAGTGTCTGTATTGCACGTGGTGGTCTCCATACCATCTATAATATGACGTTATTTTGATGGATTGCAACTTGTGGAAGTATTAAAGGTTGAACCTGGTCGACATAGTCACCTGGTGGTGTCCTGGCGCTCTGCAGCTTCACTCTGCAGCGCCATCTGCTGCTGTGGGAAAGCTACAGCTACAGTACGGATATAAAAAGTGTCAAAATGTCAGCTTAGATTGTGAGGCATATGCACTCATAGCTCTCTCTGCTGGAGACCAAGCAGGACTGCAGCTTTAACGTGTGAAAGACAGTCAGTACGAGTCACTTAAGAGTGGGCATTCACAGGTTTAAATGGCTCATGATCACAACAGCAAAGAGAAACCTGAGTGTAATTCTAAATATGTCTCATCATTCATTCACATAATTGATGCTACATAATAATTAGTCAAGCATTTTAAATACTCGAAAGAGCATCTGCATCTTGTAACTGTGTTCAAATTCGCCAACATGTTATTTTGCCAAGAAAAACTGAGGATTTATGCTCTCATAAATATCAGTACAGTCTTTCAAACACTGGTTCAGTTTCCATCCATCCTTACAGCCAGCATGGCCTGAGGCAGTAATAAAGGAACATGTGTCACTGATTTCTGCCCTGGCATCGACCAGCAGAACAGCTGAGTGCTGATAGTGGTGACGGTTTCATCAATGCAGCGCTCCACCCTCTGTCCCAGCCTCTGTCCCAGCCTCTGTCCCAGCCTCGGTCCCACCCTCTGTCCCAGCCTCTGCTTTCAGAACTGTACTTGTCTGTTCTGCTTGATTGCCATAATGTCCACTGGCACGCACACTCCTCGTCCCCAGGTTATGTCACATTCCTGCGAACATGTCGGGACAGAGTGCTCACCTGAAACCAGAATAATAATCACTCTCTTTCTATTCAGCTCAGGAATGTTTTCTCTTCATGATTGCTGAACTTCGGCCAGAGAAGGAGGTTTATTCTCCTCCGGTCCCCCATTGTAAAGTTCATATTTAGCTGGCAAACCAACACACCTGTATCCTCCTTTCATATCTGCCATCCCCAGCTCCACTTCCTGCCCCTCACTCTGGTCTTTCCTGCTTTTTTGTTCCTGCACTCACTGCCAGTTCCACCCCTCTGTGTCACTGTGTCCATTACAGGGTTGGGAGGATGCCTTTAAAAATGTAATCCGTTACAATTACTAGTTACCTCATAGGACCAAGCACCGATTCACCATGTTCAAATCATAAATCAAAACTCACCTTTTCAGAACTGCTTTTAATCTGTCATTTGTGTTTCATATATTTAAAGTGTGTTGTTCTAAATGTGTGTTGATGAATTTCTACGAGTTTCCAGAAAAGCGCTCTATAAATAAAATGCATAATTACCTGTAAAACTTTTTTGAATCAGTAACCAAATCTTGGATTAACCTCAACAATAGTAGAGAAAGAAATATCGATACGATGTTTTTGACCTCAGTATTTTCTGTAAAACAATAGAACAATGTGACCTTAGACAAAAAGGAACAGATATACTGTATATAGGATAAAAAGTAGTAATAGTAGAGCTTGATAAGAAATCAGTATTCTTGTTTTAATAAGGACAACATGAAATTAGCCTAAAATGAAAACCAAAGAAAGTTCTGGCAGTACGTCTACCTGCATTTTGTAATCCCCATTTAAAAAATGTAATCTGATTCATCTTTCTTCATGTAACTGCCAGGGAATACTTTTGTTTGTATCCTATCAAGTAATCCCGTAACCATTACTCCCCCATACCTGGTCGATTACCCAGTCATGGCAGTGACATGTGGAATTTTTCATTACCTCGCCCCGGGGGCACCATGCTGTCCGTGCCTGTGTATCGTGCAGATTTTTTTTCCACCCCTGCCTTCTCTCTCTCTCTCCCTCACACACACTGTCACTCTCCCTCTGTGGTATTATTGTGAGTCAGCCGCTGTTGGCTGGGGTTTGTTGTTTGTGCTTCACTCAGCTGTATGGGGCAGTAGTAGTGGTTGTCAGAGCTGCTCTCCATGGCCTGTCGACCCCCCGGCTCTGGCTCCTACACTGTGGTTATCATCCCGCTGAAGACCAGCCTCTACAGCCTGGACGCTCTGCGCTTCTACCTATGGGTGAGTAGGGAGGTAGGATGTGTGTGTGTGTGTGTGGGGGGGTGATCCAGTATGAACGTGCTTTCTAATCAGCTAGATCTCTTTGACTGAAGTGTGCTTTTCTATGGTTGAGGATTGCTATCAGCTACTGTGTGTACTAACATGTGTTTTGTTTCCCAGTTTTAGCACCAAAGATTGTGGTTATACGGTAAAAGCTTACTGTACAGTTTCTGATTGTAAAAAGTTCCCTGCTTACTGTTACCAGTTGGAAATATCCGGACACGGTACCTTCACGTGACATTTTCTATTCCTCTGGAATGTGGAACTAATTATTCATTTGACTCATCCTTTAAAATAGTTCACTTTTCAATTTGATACCAAAAGAGAGTTGTTTAGTCGATTTAGACACACTCACAATCCCAATAAAAAGGCCTTTATAGGATTTTATCCACGTTAAATGTGTCTGAATTGAGTTGTTATGATTAATGTAACATGGAGGGTGTGTCAACAGGAACGCAGTCATTTGAAATACTAATAATTATTCCAACTTCCTGCAGTACACACCTCCTTAAAGATATCAAACGCCTAAAAGAAAATCTTCAATTTCAAATCAATATTAGAACTTCCACAGCCTTACTGTTAAATTATTCTTCCTGTACCATTTTACATCCCATAGTGAAGGAATTAATGCAGCTCCAAAGCTTCCTCAACACTCCAATTAATACACATGTTGCTGGTAAATTCTAAATTCTATCTAAAGTCACGATGTCCCATTAAGTTCTCCCTACGTTTTTGGATTGGGGAATGAAAAACAAGTACTGATGACTGAACTGACCTTGACTGGCACATGACAGCACGAGTGAATGATTCCTGTAAAAATGAGAACTTGTTTTGTCCATGCTGGACATTTTTTCTCGTAAAGTCCCTGTTTTTAATCGGTTTTCCCATCGTTGCTCCAGTGTTATTTTGAAAGTAGCGTGGCTGCAGTCATCCCGGTGATACATTCCCACATGTCAAGTCTGGCTCTCACAGCTTGCTGTTAAAGGCTGAATATAACCAGTTTTTTAACTACTGTAAATGTATCAGTGTAAGAGTTGAGATCTGAGATTATTATCATAGCTGTAAGATCTTATAATAAAACACAGGGAGCTTGCGGGCATGTATTGGTACTTGATTAATCACACGCAGCTAAAATGAACCATTAACTAGTGATACAATACTGTCATGAGTTCCTAACTTCCTCTTAATCCATGTGATTGCTTTAAAACCGGACTGTTACCCCATGACAGTGGAGGTGTATCACCACCACCCTACAGTATGTTATGATTGCCTGTTGGTTGTTAGCTCTGTGTGAGCCCATTTAAACAGCATGTTATCCAAAGAGCGGGGACAAAAGGACTAAAGGCCTCCTGCGGCTCTGTAGATTGGCTCTGCTGATTCAAACAAAGCCTTGGGGCCTCTGGAAGACAACAGGCAGCGCTGTGCATTAGTCAGCCCCATGGTGACATCAAACACACACACACACCTCACAAAACTGTCTGTATCTCCATAAACAACATGATAGAGTTTCTGGGGGGGTTTTCTGCTTTATTCAATTGTGGAAATGTGACCTGAAGAGTCTGGATGCTGACTATGAGAGATAATTGTTTGTTTCTAATGGGGGTTTTATGAAGTACTTATCATAGTGACAGTATTATCTACAGTAGATGGTGGTCAACCTGCCACCAGTTTGGATAAATAGGAAGGATAACAGGTGCAGCAGTGGAAGATATTTTAGCCACCTAAACGAGCGCCCACCCTTAAAACTGTGTGAGTTCCCTGTATTAACCAGAATAATTTCACTGCTTCCCCTTGCCGTTGGACAGCCTGAGTAAGGTAAAATTGCTATTTTATCAAAGAAGAGTGGTGTCTTTGACCAGAACAAATTCCCAGTACCATCCAAAAAGGGGTTGGTGGTAAGGTAAAGGGGAGGAGATATTCTTACCGGATGTGTCTCTGGGGGCAAATGGGCAGCAACCAATTAAAGAGTTTGTGGTTCATCCTACAGCCCATGCAGTCAACATGTCCGAGTGTCCTAGAGCAAGACACCTTAACCCCCAGTTGCTCCCTTAGGCATGTCAATGGGATTTCAGTACACTGATTCCCCAGTTCACAGCAGGACATTTCTTAGCTTCCTTGCAAGTACTCCTGTCTGGTTCTCCAGAAAGGGTATCTCCTGCTGCAGGTGATACACTTAAGGATAAGTACCTTAATTAAACCCCACTTCAAACATCCTGAAGTACCCCCCTGAATTCACGTGATTGAGATGTGTTCCTCCCTCGTCAGGTTAAGCGTCGTAAGGACTTAGAGCAGGAGAAGGACGCCCTGTGCTCGGGCCTGGAGGTTCTGGAGAAAGCCCGCCTCTGGTACATCCAGCGGCTGGAGGAGAACCGAGCCAGGAAGGGCATCATCCAGACCCAGAGTGGGGTCGGCATCCGGCAGGACGGTGCAGCAGAGGTACAAAGCGGGGCCCGGGTGCATGGCCTTATTTACTTTACTGATCATAACTCAGTGTGCTGTCACTCATGGTGTGTATAAACGCCCGCCTCCCTGCGTCTCTGCAGGCCTGGTCTTGCCTCCTCAGGTCTCGAATCCAGCGGGTGAACGGTTCCCTGGGCTCTGTGATGAGTGAGCCAAACGTCACCAGCGGCAGCAGCGCCTCTCTGCCCGGCGCAGTGACCGACAGCGACCTCCGGTGGCAGAACACAGCACTGGCTCAGGTAAGGAGAATGTAATTACTGTAAACCTTTAAAAGTCTAATTGTTTTACTTTCTTTTGACATGATTTTGTGAAATTAAATCCCCCCCCACCCCCTTTCATTTTTCTTTTCAAACAAATGATGCCTTTGTTTCAATTTGCAATAATTTCTGATGGATTAGTCTGTTTCCGTCTTTTTGATGTGGCCATTTTTCCCCCATATCTTTGACAGGAGGTGAGTGACAAGAACCGTAAGATCTCACTTTTGGAATTTGAAAAAGATGCCATCCTTGAGCAGCTTGATGAACTGCAGGCACGTTAATCACATCATTTCACTTCATGTCACACGGTTGCTAACTTATACCCACTTGTAAATATGTATTTAATTTAATAAATAACACTTAAGGGTGCATCATTGACTTCTGTATGATCCTTTAAGAACCAACCAGTTTTTGCTGAGTCACTGAAACTTCACTGACTTGATAGTACTGCTGTGATGATTAGTAACTTTATTATAACCAAGCCCTGTTGTCATTATGCATCATGAAACAATAACTATTATAATTGTCCACTCCCTGCATCTCACAATTGATACAGTGAATCAGAGAGATTGTTTTAAGTGCATCAGCATATTTTCTCTGCAGTGTTTAGGGTACAGCCTTGCATCATTGTGTGTCCTGTTACTCGCATTTGTTCCGTCTCTGAATGTGGGCTCTGTGTCTCGACACGTTGCAAAAACCTTACCTGGTGGTCCCGCACTGATCTTATTTAACTGATAACGTTATCTATCATAGTCATAGTGCATGTTTGCAGGTATGTTCTCTCCTGCACAGCACACATCTGCAGCCTTCAACACAGAAGGCAACACTAGCAGGCTTATCAAAGAACTCTAATCTGTGGCACACACACACACACACACACACACACACACACACACACACACACACACACACACACACACACACACACACACACACACACACACACACACACACACACACAGGTGTTCTCTGATCATGTTGTTTAAGATATTTATTAATCCCATCTGTAATAACCCATTCCCTCCTCCATCTTGGTTAATTATTTCAGCCATGGATTGATTTTTTTAACAGGACCAGGAGCCCAAAGTTGCAGGGGTCCAACTGGCCTTCAGCTACAAAATGTCACTCGAAGATATATACCAACGAGGAAGAATGTCAAATGACCACAACGAAACACATCCCACTCTGCAGTCAGCTGCAAAGAGACCACAACAAGACTCTAAATTGTGAAGACAATAAGGCAACTATAAAGACTCCAAAATAACGACAGAGAGAGGCAAAACACCTGCAAAATAACTACAAATAGACTTAAAATGACAACAAAATTACTTCAGAGACACAAATTGACTAGATCAAGACTCAAAATAACAACAAAAACACAGAAAATTATGTAAAAGCTAAACAAACATCCATGAAGTCTGTCTTGCTTATGTTGCAGAGATGCCCAGGCTTTTTTAAATGACTGTCCCAGGGGCCATTGTCAAATTGTTTGCTAATGATTCTACTTTCTTAATATCCTTAATTAGGAAACCTTTTTCTTTGCATGTGCATGTATGATGTAAAGATATTGAATACAAGTGTGCAGTATAATGTGGGAATCTTAGACTACAAGGTTAATGTAGAATATTTTTCAACAGATATTCAAGGATATGATCCTTAAAGTTACCGAAGCCTTTTTGTTAAATCCCATTCATGTATTAGCAACTACCCTCCTGTAAAATAAAGCAATGCCTGTGAGGAATATGTGCAGGAATGAGATTAAAATCAGCATGTGAGCATCCGGAGAGAAAACATCCATTATAGAGGAGGCTTTCATTTAAGTAGCTCCATCTTCCCTATCTTCAGAATGCCACTGAACCATCCAGCCCCGGGTACCAGCACTTGGATAATTATTGGGTCTAATTCACACACTGCACAGCCGAACACCTTTGTTGTGTCACGCTGTTGTGGTAGGCAGTGCTTTTCTTCCACAGCAGCACGGTTCATTTGAAAAGCACTCTGCTGGTCTCTCCAAACCTCTTCTATTTGTCTACATTATCATGTTTACTCCCCCCCCCCCCCATTTGTGGTTTGGGTTTTTCTTAAAATCTGAAATTGTGAGCTGTTTCCGTGAGGGTCAGCGGAGGTGGGAAGTATAAACACAAAAGCATGGCTTCCTGATAAATGCATTCTTAAAGCTGTTAGGGAGGAAAGCTTCCTGAGATATACAGTGCAGTCAGTAGGTGGTCTTTGAAGAGCACTCAGGGAATACACACATGGTTTGGGGTGTCATTTGTGGGCTTCAGAAGCCAGTTAAGCCTACTTGTTATTTATAGCTTTAAAGCACATTTTGTAGCTTTGTAATATATTAAAAGTATTTAAGATCTGTTGTGTAAAAATGTATATTAAATATTAATCAAGATCTTGTCTTTATCAAATGTTCTTCTGGAAAAAGCATTTTCACACCTTTAAAATATCTAGCATGAAAGGAGTGACACTATAAAACACAATGTTGGAAAAAAGTGTGTCCGCACTGTCAACATAATAATTAAAATGACTGTAAATGGGATCCATCCACAGTATCTTTTGAGGTTATACTGTCATGTCTTAATATGTTTGTTATTTATGTCGTTTTTCCTGTATTAAATACACTGATAAAAAACGATAATCAACCCCCAAAAAAACGTTACAATAACCCTAATGTATTGATGTGTCTGTCAATTGTACCACAAAATAACCATAATTCTTCTTTGTAAAATGAACTCTGAATTCTTACGCCCAATATTGTTATATGAAAGAATTACGTTTTTTTATTTCGTGCTATATTAACCTCATTCAGTTTTTAAAATATTGAGAAGCTACGGGTTTTTTTTCTTCATGTTTTCAATGTCACAACTAAAACAACCAATGAGCAGTTACCACAAAGCACATAACCACTATAAATGTAACATGCAAAAAAGATATTTAAGCTTTAAAATATTAACTGCTTTGTTAATCTGATTCTAATTCTGATGGTTGTTTGTTATTTGTTAACTATGTTCATTTCTGTTAATGCAGACTATGGAATAAAATCAGACAGTTGAATATTGTTTCCATTTGGCATGTTTTACTTTACAATTTAAATAATGTACGACAGATCACCTAGAGACATGCACTTAATATCAGTAAACAATTTCCCCACTATCATTGAGGCCAGTTTTGGATTCTCCATCACTGTTGCACTCTGTCCCCTGCGGCAGCGACGCACGGTTACGCGCATCTCCAACAAGTGGCATCTCCATCCCGGACACGTTTAAGTCCAGTAGACTCTGCAGCTGTTTGATATAGTCAATAGCAGCGCGCAGGGTCTCCACTTTGCTGAGCCGCTTGTCCCCAAACTCCTGCGGCAGATGCTCTCTGAGCCGTGCATAACCTTCGTTTACGCAGCGCACTCGGTGCCGCTCCCTTTCGTTCCTCTTCCGGATAAACGCAGGCTCAAATGAATAATCATACACACCGAGGGGAACATGGAAAGGGAAATAAGGTAGCTGTCTGTAAGGTAACCTCTGTCCGTGCACTGGGTCCAGATATGCGTCCAGGTGGAGGGGCAGTCTCAGTCTTAACGCATCCTTGTAGTGTGCTGCACCGTCCAAGCCGTGGAGAGCCAGTGGAGGGATGAATGGAGTATGCTCCATTATATCCTTACAAGTATGGGACATCTTTCTGAAAGAAAAAAAAGACAAATTGAAATACATAGCTGTTAAGTATGAAATACACTTTGCTCCATCAATGCAACTTACCCTGAGTCTCCTCACAGTCATCTCGTGTTTTCAGCAAGAATTTCCTTTAAATCTCACCACTTCGTCACTAAATATCTAGGTTATGATCTTCTGAAAGTGGGCCCCTCTTGATTGGGTAAATGTTCTGTCCGTATGTCATCTTGTTAGTTTGGGTTTTGAGGCTGGAGGTATGGTGGGTGTGATACGGGGCGGAGATGCAGCGTGGTTTTCTTATCAAGATAAATGTGTTTACATGAAGTTTCTTCCTTCCGTTCACACTGTGAAGCAACTCTCATCACGAAACTGACTTTTTAATTGTAAATGTGTCGCACATTTAACCAAAATTAACTTGGTTTAATTTGTAATGATCTAAGCTGTGTATAAATATGTTATGTCAAAGAATGATCATTTAAGTTTACTCTTGGGTAGTGAAAGATGACATTTGTGTGGTGGAACATCTAACAATGAATTCAAATTATGAGTGACATTAAATTATTTGACAATTTCGGTGACATATGTTCAACATTGTATATTAGTTAGATAGATAGATAGATAGATAGATAGATAGATAGATAGATAGATAGATAGATAGATAGATAGATAGATAGATAGATAGATAGATGGATTTTTAAAAAAGGGTCCCCAGTAATTTTAATGACAGTATTCTTGGAAGTAATGAATCTCTTACTATGGTATTATTTTATCATATTAAGTCATTAAAAGGGAAAGTTTAGAATAATGACTTACATATTTATCGGTAGAGTGAAGGACGGAAAATCTGACCTGAGCTAGAGCCCACGTTCGCTCTTACATCTGCGCATGCGCACTATGGGCTAGAATACTGTCATGGCCCCGTTCAGGGAGCTATTGTGCTGGTATGTTTTTATTTTTAAGTCATACTCCTTTTCAAATAAGCAGTATTTTTGGAATGGAGATTCACATTCGGTGGTGACAGGTATTTATGCACTTTAAGATAGCTAAAATGCATGATGATTCTCTGTTTTGACGATGTTTGTATTTGTAAGTTAGCAAGGCTAATGTTAGCATTGTAACACAACTGGTTGAAGGTACTTGCAAAAAATGTCGCTTTAAATGCTATTCTTTGTTTTATTGGAGCTGCTCGAATGGAAAATCTACAAGAAGTATGAACTGGGTGTTGTTTAGGTAATGTTGTTATTATACCAGGTGTTTTATTTCACAGGGAGAGACGAATAAAAGCACCCCTCAGCAGTACGAGGTGAAGGATGGGCAGTTGTTGAATTCAGGTAACGTTGCTTAAGTGTACTAACTATGTGTCTCTACATGCTAACAATTACATAAGGGCAATACATCGAAATTAAGACTGATAAAATAGACTTAATCTAAGTGTTCATGATAGCTAACAGTGACTAAACAGTAGCCAGATAACAAACACTGTTTGCATGCTATGAGCTCGCTGACTTATAGATAAATAGATACTTTTTGGATCCCAAATTTGCAGCAACTGAAATATACACTTATACTACAGGAGCAGAAACATATACACACAGCATACACTTCTTTCTCTGGAGTAACGCTGCTGTTGTTCCTGCAGGATGAATGACATGAACCTGAGTCCTGTGGGCATGGACCAGCTCAGTGTGCCCTCAGTGAGTGCCAGCCACCTGGGTCTGCCCACCTCCCCCACACACAACCCCATTCCCACTACAGGTAGGAAAGACACCACCAGCCAGGCCTGTTCGCTCAAACAACGCACTATAGCAAGACCAAGTGTGATAAGACAAAGCGTCACATGGTCAGAGACTGTATAGATTGAAGTTAAAGAGGGGCACAAATTCCTCGTATGTGTAAACCAACTTGGTTATAAAATCGATTCTGATTCAGTTTTTTTGTTGACATCCTCTCAAACTATTGGGTCATGTTTAGATTTGCCCTGTTTTTAATTTTTGAATGTTTTATATAGAGTAACATACACTTTTAAAGTTTATAAAATAGTTATTCTACATTAGTCTTTGTTGGATTAGATATTAAGGATCAAGTCTCAGGCTTCTGCTTTCTTTCCTTTCTTTACAAAAAAATATTCTTGATGTCATTTCTTTTTTATTATGGTTCAGGCATGCCAGTGGCCATCCCCAGCCTGGGCCCTTCCCTGGGCTCCCTCCCCTCGGCCCTATCGCTGATGCTCCCCATGGGTCCGCTGAGTGACAGAGGAGTGATGTGCGGCCTGCCGGAGAGGAACTACTCTTTGCCCCCGCCTCCGTACCCCCACTTGGAGAGCAGCTACTTCCGACACATACTGCCAGGTAAGAAGCTGTTTGTGTGTGGGATATAAAACTCATCTCAGAGCAGTCTTCCAGATTCTTGTGTTGTGGACGCTCATTTAATTTGGCTTTATCCCAGATGGTCTAAATTGTTAGCCTTTCCTCCAGTTGCATTTTGTAATTTTGAAGTGACAGTAATCACGTTCCCTCTTACGTTCCTGCTGTAGGTATCCTGTCCTATCTGGCTGACCGTCCACCCCCTCAGTACATTCATCCCAGCAGCCTCAACATGGATGGGACCCTGTCTGTGGCCAGCAACAACCCCTCAGGTCTGGATCACTACAGTGGCCCTGGAGGCCCCCTGGAGCAGGGCCTGGTGCCCATGGACTCCAGACAGGTCAGCGGCCAGGGGGACCTCCACCAGCCCGGCACTCATGAGCTGGACTCTTCGGGATTGGCCATGGAGTCACGTGTCAGCAGCCCCATGTCCCCTGACCGGATGGGGGAGGAGCTGGCTTCCATGGAGGGAGTCGGAGTGGTGTCGGTGTCTGACTCCCAGCAGCAGCTCGGAGGTGGGAGGCAGTCTCAGCAGCACGATGGACTGAACGGGGTGGACTCGTCCGGCGGGGTTATGCCCCTCCATGGACCCCCTGTTCTGGAACTACCCGTGGTAATGGAGCCAGATCACATGGGGGGTCGAGTGGGGAACACTGGAGGAGGAGGAGGAGCAGGAGGACTCCACACAAATGGGGAGTTGAACTCGGGCGTAGTCAGTGTGGTGCTGAGCCAGGGCCAGCTGGAGCCAGTGTCGCTCCACGGACACTCTGGGATGGGGCTGGAGGCGGTGAACGTGTCCCCCATCACTGCAGAAGTGTCGCTGGGGCCCGAAAATAACCTGGTGCTGGTCAACTCCACCCTGCAGCTGGAGGACTCCACCTCCAACAAGGAGAACATGGTCACTGCCTACACCATCTGTGAGTGTGTTTTTTTCTTTTAACCTTAAAAATATCAATGGATTTTAAAATCATTTTCTAGGTCTGACAAAAGTTTTAGAAGCTATGAAGCTCTGGAAAAACTATTATTCCTCCAAAATTAGTTAAGTACATTACTTTATTCTTACCTTCTCCCATTTTTTTTCTCACTAATACCTTTTTGACAGCAATTAATTCTAGAAATCAGTCTTGAAGTTAAAGTAAAAAAAACATGGTGCACACAAAGCAGGTCCTCGACTCCCTATAAGGCAATAGTCTTGTATCTGTATTACCTCGTTATGTTGTTATTGTCTCCCAGGGTGCACGCTGTGTGAGCGCTCGTATACCTCAGACTGCCCAGAGCACGGACCGGTCACCTTCATCCCTGACGCTCCGATCCAAAGCCGGGCGCGCCTCTCTCTGCCGCGTCCGCTGTGCCTGCGCATCTCAGTGGCTGACGAACCGCTCGGTAAGAGCGTTGTGATCATTTATACGTCTGCTAGTTCATTTTTATCCGTGTTTATATAAAGAAATTATAATTTGTATATAAAAAAACTAACACATAAGTAGACAAAGCTTTTAGTAGACTATAAATTAGCTTGCTGACATGATGTGCCCCCTTTAGGAGTTTTTGCACGGGACATCATTCCCCCAAGGACCTGCTTTGGACCAATGGCGGGCCAGCACTGTAGCAACGTGGATTTCTCTGATTGGCCAGAAAAGGACACGCCACAAATATGGAAGGTCAGTGCGGTGGATTCTTTTTTTTTGGACTGTGGGTTTTCCCGTCACAATCAGTGCAAAACTATATTAAGTGATAAACCCGTCTCTTTTGTCTCAGATGTACCACAACAATGTGCTGGAATTCTACATCGTGACAACAGACGAGAACGAGTGCAACTGGATGATGTTTGTACGCAAAGCAAGGTAAGGAGTTAATATGTATTTCAAGACAACCAGAATTTTGATAAATGGCAAATACAATAATGAGAAGTGCCAATTTGTCATCGCTCGGGATCAATGTTTGCATTGACATTTCGCCAATATGTAAATAAACCTGTGGTGTTTATGTGTGTGTGTGTGTGATTGTGTGTGTTTAGGAGCCGTGAGGAGCAGAACCTGGTGGCGTACTCGGCCAACGGTAAACTGTTCTTCTGCACAACCACAGAGATCCACCCGGACCAGGAGCTGCTCTTCTACTACAGCCGAGACTACTGCAGGCTGATGGGTGAGATGACGGATGACTTTACATGTTGTGATTTAGGTTATCCACTGCTTGATGTTGACCTTTATACTGCCTTTGGGTCTCCACAGGTGTTCCTCAAGAGCCAGAGGGCCAGATCTGCCAATGTGGCAAAGAGTGCTCCTCTTTCTCCGAGCTCAAGTCTCACCTTGGCAGCCATAACAGCAACCACAGCCATAACCAACCTCCACACAGCCACAGCCCAGCGCAGCAGGACCACTCTCAACAGCAGCAGCAACAGCAGCAGCAGCAGCAACAGCAGCAACAGCAAGAGCAGCAGCAGCAGCAACACCAGGAAGAGAAGCTGACCAATGGGACCTCAAGCTCTTCCTCCTCCCCATGGCCCTGTCACGCCCACGCTGGGGGACAATTACACAGCAGCAGCAGCAGCAGCAGCAAAGGCGGCGGTGATAGAAACTCTAACAATGTAACAGCCAGAGGAAAAGGTCAGGGTCATGTTCGGGAGAAGAAATTCAAGTGCAGCATGTGTTCCCGGGCTTTCATCACATCCACCAGGCTCAACGTGCACTTCATGGGGCACGTGGGCATGAAACCACACAAGTGTGATTACTGCAGTAAGGCCTTCAGCGATCCCAGCAACCTCAGGCAGCACCTCAAGATTCACACAGGTAAAGGGGCCTTATTATGCTTTGGGGGGTTTTCCCTTTCCTCTAGTGTGATTATATAGGTTTAAGTGCATGTAAATGGTGCGCAAAGGCTAACATCCTAAAGTTCCTACACACTCATTCCCCTCCAGCACAGGCAGTATGGGAAAAATAAAGATCTTTTTGAACAGTAAACGTGTAAACATGTCACAGTAGAGGTACCAAATACCAAAATGAACCTGAAAATGAAATGAATACGGCTTTTTTTTTCTTTTCGGCACAACAGGTCAGAAGAACTACAGATGCACTGTTTGCGAGAAGCTGTTCACCCAGAAATCCCATGTGGCGTCGCACATGCTCATCCACACCGTTGCAGAGAAATTCAAGTGTGACCTCTGTGAACGAGCATTCATCAGGAAACATGACCTGAAACAGCACATGTTCTCTCACACACAGTACGTTACTTATTTATTGCACTTTATATAAAACTGTAGAACTAAGCTGATGTTTTAGTTTGTTTGCCTTTTCTTTCAGTCTGCTGGTCTCTTTTGCAGGAGAGATTTTTTGCAACCAAGGATATAAACGTTATATAATGTGTGTATTGTCCGTTTTTCCCCGCAGCGAGCGCCGGATACAGTGCCCAAAGTGCAACAAACATTTCCTCAAAAACAACCACCTGAAGAAGCACATGAACTCTCACGAGGGCCGGCGAGACTTTGTCTGTGAGAAATGCCACAAAGCTTTCCTCACCAAGTACCACCTTACCCGTCACCTCAAAATATGCAAAGGGCCCAAGACTGAGAGAGCGTCGCGTAAGGAGCAGGAAATAGAAGAGGAAGAAGAAGAAGATGAGGAGGAGGAGGAAGAAGATGAGGACGATGGCAGTAGAGGAAGAGGAGCAGATTCAGCCAGCAATGAAGACTGCGGTTTAGACGTTGGGGGATACAACTCGGAGAAGTCCCTGTCACCCCCCCATTGACAACACTGTGCCTTTTTGAGATTTTATTTATATACTTTACTACAAAACTGATGTTTACCTCCAGTTTTTTGCCAAATGTCTGTTTCATTGTCACATATTCACTGCATTGCAATTACCACATTGTATATAATTACACGTCAAGTCTCACAATATTATCAGTGCTGCTAAAATAATATTTGTCCTATTAAAAGAGAACTGATAAACATCTGACTGTATTTCTACAAAGCTCTCCTTTCTCTTCATTACCTCAGACCTGTGTAATATTGGTTACTTATTTCTTTTAACCCTCAATAACATGGGATGAATGGCTGGTGTTCATTTGTAGTTGCGTAATAATGTCAATTCAAACTTCTGATGCCATATTCTTGCATTTTAGAGCTGATATGTTATTGCTAACTGGACTGTGCATTACTCTATATATTTAAAAACAGGATTTTGTATTTCTTTTTATTTAAGTAAAAATGTCTGTGTGAATGAAAGTAAGACAGGAAAACGGGAATCTGGGCATTAAATTGATATTCCTTTTTGTTTGTGTTTAAATCATGAAATGTTATAGCTCCATCCTATCTGTTGCATTATGTTTGAATAAATGGACATTAACTGCTGCTTTATGTTGTTGACTGATTGAATTGAAAGCATACATAACTACTTCACTGAATACATATGTTGCTGCTGTACACCCATCGCATCTTCATTTTGTGCAATACTATACAGATCAAATTGAGCTATAACGCCCTCCTTTGGCAGTATACGATTATATCACTTCTGGCTAAAAATCCGACGATAATAACCATATAAATTAATACATATTATTGCTTTGCTAAGGGTGCTACTTATCTAAATATCAAACATAATTTAGCATATATCTTCAAACACTATCATAAAAAATATGTATGTATTTCTTCAATTCTATCTGTAACTGTCAGGGAATTAAAACAGCCCTTTTTCCTTTTGTTTTTGACTACTTGTCAATATTATGCTGCATTTCCTGGAGACGTATGTTATAGCAAAAACATTTAAACTTAAAGTTATTTAAAAACAAATGAAGTGCTAGTACCGGAAGTACATAGTGTAGCTTCCGGTTAAAATACAAAACATGCAGCGCTGCAGCTATCATTCACTTTAACGTGGTATGAATTATTTATATTACATGCATGTTCTGTTTTTTATGTTGGTTGTATTATAGTATCGGTAAAGCAAGTATGTATTTTTAGTGTTTGAAATGTACACTAAAATCTATATTTCCACGCGTTTTCGGTACTGTTTATATGTAAGCTAGCTAACTTATGCTAACCGTTTAGCTAGCATGTCTGCTAACTGTTCTGCACTTCCAGCATGTGTATCATGTAGCCACAGTCTTGCGGCACTATGTTTTATACGCTAAATGAGAGGGATTTGTTTGTAACACAAGCTACATGTTATTAGTTATTGTTATAGTAGTTATGGTTTAAGATCACTCCTGGAATGTAGCTTGGACAAAACAATACTGTCACTGGTACTGGATCTTTATTTTGTGAATGTGCAGTTGTTATTTTTATCCTAAATATTTGTATGCGTGGTTCTCAATTAATATTAAGCTATCTTTGTCTCATTACTTGCTGTAACAATGAACATTTCCCTTCTGTGTTGCAAATACAGATATTCTGATTTCTGTCTGCATGCTCATTTTGTCTGACTGTCTTTCTGTGCTTCATGCCTCAGCCTGAACAGATCAGATCATGTTGAGTCCAGTGAAGGACGGGATGCCCAGCATGATTGACAGGGCGCTGAGGATGAGGAGGGAGGAGCAGGCTCGACAGGTGGTCCTGGCCTGGGCTGTGCTGAATGTGTCTCTAGCTGGCATGATTTACACTGAAATGTAAGTTGGTCAGCAATGTTCTCTCCTGCAAACCCTAGCAATCGTTTTAATGACCACCTAATGATATGTTTACCTCTTGTACTTTATTTTAGGTCAGGGAAGTTGCTGAGCCGATACTACAACATCACCTACTGGCCTATCTGGTACATCGGTGAGGTCCCACTGCTCACTCATTTATTAATGGATGTGGATCTAAATTATATTGAAAATCAAAAATCTGAAATTGAATTTGACAATAACAGACATACGTGTGTCCTTGTATTCTTTCCTTGTTTGCAGAACTGGCGCTCGCCTCTCTTTTTAGCCTCAATGGTCTGTTTGACTTCTGGAAATATTTCAAATACACCATGGCTCCCTCCTCCATTGCTGTATCCCCAGAGCAGCATAAACTCCTGGGTCTAAGAAACACAAGTAAGGCTCTGTTTCTTTACCTAGAAATGTTGTTTTAGATGTTAGTAAAGAAATGTAGTTCTAAGTATGCTGGTTGTTGTCTCTCCCCTCCTAGGTATTCTGGCCTCTCCGCCTCAGAAGCCTGAAAAAAAGGAGACTCCAGTCCCCGCTCAGTCGTCTCCTCTGCAGGGTCAAAGCGTGCTGAGTTTCAGCCCCTCAAGGCCGGCCAGTACCAGCCCAAAGTTTTCCCCGAGCTGTGTACCTGGGTACAGCCCTCCACTCAGCAGCCCATCCACCCCCAACAGTGCAGGGGGGCCCTTTTCCCCTTCAGTGGCCTTTGGAAAGGTGCGTTCATCACATCACTGTTATCCCTTGTAGTCTGAGGGGTTGTGGTTGGTCAATTTATTGTATGACTTTTCCTCTTTACATTGAACACATTATGTCCTCCTCAGGTGTTGAACTACAGTCCCACCCCGGGCTCCTCTCCCTACGCCAGCAGCATCGGACCAGCAGAAGGCTCCAGTTTGAGAGCCCGATACCGCACATCCCCCTCTGTATTTAACTCCCCTGGAAGCAAGGAGGACTACATGGAGGATTTGAAAAGCCTGGAGAGGTTCATCCGCACAGAGGAGGAGAGGAGTCACCGCAGCCAGCTAGGTACAGTCTTTAGATTATTCAGTCATCTCAATCTGAGTTAACGTGGAGGGACATGCCCATGTTTGTGATCACCAAATGAAACCTGTTGGACATCATGATGTATTGATGTTCTCTATAGGGAGTCCAGAGTCTGTGTCTCCGAGCCACAGCCCAACATTTTGGAACTACAACCGCTCTGTGGGAGACTACGCCCAGAGCCTGAGGAAGTTCCTGTACCAGCCGGCCTGCCGCTCTCTGGCTCCGTCAGCCAGCAAGGACGAGACGGACCTGGGCTCCAAACAGGCTGCAGAGGAGGTCCGTGAATGAGCCGTATTGGTGTACTGTTATAAAGAAAATGATTACGGATTTTCAAAACTGGATAAGTTAGTCTGTCGGTGTCATAGTTGAATGCATGATTTACATTATATATTTTCCTCTTCCGGTTCTGCAGGTGTGGGCCAGAATCACAACCAGTCGCCCTGTAGTGGACCGCATTGATAGCTGGACCGCCAAACTTCGAAATGTGAGAGTTCAAACATATACACAAAACCACAAAAGAATTCCACTATTATAATAATGTACTTGCTATTTTTGTACCTAACATTGCAGCTTCACTGTATTGTGCATCATTTGTTTTGATTAAACAAATCTTTACAAAAATAGAAAATAACCGTAATATGTGTCTCTTCAGTGGATCAGTGACACCATCTTGGTCCCTCTGGTGAAGGAAATCGACTCCGTCAACAGTCAGCTCAGGAGGATGGGCTGCCCTGAGCTGCAGATAGGAGGTAAACCATCAGCATTTCGGCTGTGTGTGTCCACGGCCCACTGTAGATCCGTAAAAAAGGCTGTCATGAATGTAGATCTTATAGTATAATATTTCATTAAGTCAATATTCAAAGGCTTTATTTTCCCATGCACAATACATACTTATGCTTCCTCCACCAGAGGCCAGCATAAGCAGTTTAAAGCAGGCAGCCGTGATGAAGGCTTCCTCCATCCCCACCATGAACTCTATTGTTCAGTATCTGGACATCACCCCCAACCAGGAATACCTCGTGGAACGTGTGAAGGGTACGTTCAACAACACAGTACATGTGTGTGTGTCTGACATTTGATGTGATGGTTTGTGTGCGAGTACGTGTGTTTAAGTGAGGAGAAGGGAACAACTATATATTTCATGGTGGAATGGGTGAACGTGGAACATATTTGTTATTCCTTATCTGTGTGTTGTTTTTAATTCTGTCCTGTCAGAGCTCGCCCACAGCGGCTGCATGAGCTCCTTTCGCTGGAATGGTGGCGGAGATCTGAAGAACAGGAAGTGGGACACGGACCTCCCCACGGACTGCGCTGTGAGTAAACACACACACTCAGCTAATGTGACGCAACAACCAGATATTTTCGGGATTTATCTGGTCCATTAAGTATCGGCAAAGTGGGAAATGTGGACAAATGGAGTGCATCCAGTGACTTGGAGTAATCACAGTCTCAGCAAAAATTGCCTCTTTTACGGTTACAGTATAAACTGCAATGTTCTCAGATATTTACTTGATTTTCCCCCAAAAAAGGCAATCGGTGCATCTCAAATTTGTATCAATGGGTTTTTTATTTTTAAAACAAATACCAGCAAGAGAGCCGCCTCCTCCGGCTGGGAATAGATAGTCTTGCAACATAAAGTCACACAGTTTACAGAATGCTTAATGATATGTACTTACCAGCTGACATGGCCTTCCTTTAGTCTTATGTCTGCAGGATCTGTGCTGCAAACTGGATACAGTGACCGTGTGGGGGGCTTTTCCTCGTCAGTGTGGGGTTACTCACCAGATACCTCTGCTTCACACTCTGTCTCTTTAGATCCTCATGCATATGTGTTGCACATACTTGGACTCCAGGCTGCCCCCACACCCAAAGTACCTAGACGGGAAGACCTTTACCTCGCAGCACTTCAGCCACACCCCCGACAAACCTGGTGAGCACGCACGCACGCACACACACACACACACACACACACACACACACACACACACACACACACACACACACACACACACACACACACACACACACACACGAAAGAGGAATATTAAAAGGCTTGTGATTTCTTTGCTTCACATCGTCGTGCTGCTTCATGTCTCTTTCTGTGCTATTTCTCTCAGATGTTACCAAGGAGAGCCTTTTCTGCATCCACCAAAGCAGCACCACCCCCCCTCACTACCAGCTCATCTACCAGGGACACATCTACAGTCTACCCAAGGTGACAGCAAAGACAAACCGTGTACTCACTTTCTTTTTATTCAGATTTTTATCAAAAACTGTTTGTGCTCTTATTTTCCCCTTAACAACTTCAAATCCAATCCCAAGAGGTTTCAGTTCTTCTTATTTCTTTTTATACATCTCCTTCAAGGTGGAAGATCGAACCATCTTTACTCACTCCCTTAGGGATTGAACTGTCTTAATAGATCATAAAAAGCAAAATAATAAATGCAAAGTACATTAAAATAACGGGGTGACAGAAAGTAGCAAACATTTCCAGGAGTAAGAGGTTATATTCAGTACATCTGAACAAGGCATGCGATGATAGGAACATGATTATCGAGGGCCATGTAAAGTGTGATTTACAATGTTATCCTGATTATCATCAAAATGGGTTCACAACTTTTAAAATGGCACTACTTAAGCCTTTACTTTTCTATTGCATCACAGATAAAATAATTTTAGTCAGCATCCTTATTAGTAAAACATAAGGATGAGGTTATCATAAGCTTGTGAATACAGATGAAAGGAATTATCATTCCTGTGTTGAACAATCAATTCATCAGTCGTTAATTTTTTTAATTGGTATAAAATCTTATTGTGAACACAGCAGAGATCAGATGAATGTGGTTTAGTTGCATTCTGTAGGCTTTTCAATATGTCTGAATAGTTTGTTTGTACAGGGCTTTGTGGATTAGATCCACGGTTATAATTTATACAAGTGATACAACATAGAGAGCTTCGTATGTATGTGCGTTCATAATAGTAATCCACACGTATGTGAAAAATACCACTGAGAAATTCCAGGGAACTCAAGGGTTCTTGAACAGACACTCATTCATAAAAAATCAGCAGGTCTTCATTATTGCTATTACATAAACCCATCCTGATTTGTATTTCAGGGCAGGAACAACCTGTTCCACACTATCCTCATGTTCCTCTACGTCATCAAGACCAAGGAGTCAGGGATGCTGGGGTGAGTCCGTCTAATGCCGCTGCTACTATGTAATTTCACAGTGTAATCAAATATTGATTCATTCGCTGAGGCCAAACCCCAAATTGCAGATTGCATGTTGTTATGTAAGGGTTTGACCCTGCTTGTCTTCAGTATGATCATTTAATTCCTTTTTCTTATTTCCTTCAGGAGGGTAAATCTCGGCCTCTCTGGTGTGAACATCTTGTGGATATTTGAAAACTAACGTGTCATCATTTACGAGCAACAAAAAGCTACAAGTGGATTTTTCCACCCACAACGCTGTGTGGCCACACTGGTTGGAATAGCGCTCCAAATAAAGGACTGCCCTTTCAGCAGCACTGAAGACGATAATGCATATTTTTGGACATTTTTCTCAATTTTAGTGTAACAATCTGTACTGTCATTTTAAGGACACCTTTATGTTGCGCCAAAGTGTGCTTAAGATACGCTGCAGAGTTTTTTTATAACATGGTAAGGTTTTCGGATTTTGTATTTTGAGAATGTACCAGCCGTGTGAAATAATGCAATGTCAGTTTTATCTGGTGACATGTTGAGCGCTCAGACCCATTTAGCTTGAATGTAAATACAGTATGTGTGGAATTGACTTTTGTTACTTCAGTTGTAATAAATCTTTTGGAATTAGTATTATTTTTATTCCCTAGAGTTGAATGATTGCTTTAGTAGAGGCGTTCCTGACATGCTTGAAGTCACCCACAGAAATGGGACTTGCATTTGGAAGCAATACACACAAGTTTTAGGCTTTTAGTATTCTGTTTTCCCAAAGCTTCCCATAGTACTGGGCTGCAATGCAACACAACCCTGCTGGTAATTATTTTGGTATGAGATGAACAAATAAAAAGCCTTTGAACTACCAAAGCCCTTTTCTTCGGAATATAACGACCCTCAGAAGGGTTTAATGTGTACATGTTCAAACCTTCACATGGTTGCATATTTTCTAAACTGTCATTTTACATTTGTCAGATGAGACTTGAAAATAAAATTGAGATATTGACAAAAAAAAGAAGCAAATTCGTGTTCATCTTCCTCTACCTACTGACATGTGTTTTCTACTATCACAATGAAACACTTGGTGGCAGTGTAGTTCATTGTTTAAGATTTGACCTTACTCCTGGTCGCATTTTCTCATGACATACTGCATATCCACTGCACAAGCACTGTAATGTGATGCAGTATGTTGTGCTGCAGAACTGTAGAACATGCTGATTTAAAATGTCAAGTAACATTGAAATAACGTTGGGGAAACTCTTGCTGGGAAATTATTTTAAAATGCAAACAGCAAGTGCATCCTGGTGCATTCAATCATATGTGACACTGATGATTAAGCACATGATTCAGAGTGCATCATTTCCTAAAACCATGTGTAAATGTTCTATGAGATTTTCCTGTGAGCAAAACAGCCCTGTGTTGCATAAATCGGTTTGTTTTGTAGTTTGATGTCGTCTTCTTTTACGACAAACACCGTTTCCCACAATGCAGTTCGCAGTGGAGCTTGTCCTGCTGGGGAATGTGGTCACTTAATCAATTACGAGTCCTTTATAGATCAATTAAATTAATATGTCAACGGTTTGATTTGTTGTTTTTTTACCCATGTTGACTCGTGTTTTGTCAAATCTCACATGTATGCCCAATATTGGTACTGAATGTGGTCTGTGTTGGGGGACATGTTTTAAATACTTCTAAGAACTACACGGACCACAATGCATTTGGGCCGTAGTCGCTCCACGGTTCACATCCGCTCGACTCGCTATTTGTGTTAGAAAAAAAGGACTTTGTGAAACTGCAGCGATGTCAGTCCAGGTTGTGGCAGCGAAAATGGCAGAGGTCGAACTCAAAGACGTACCCACCGGCAAAGACTTACCGGCGGGTTCCCCGATGACACCGACCTCGGAGGGCAAAACCCTGGGCAGAAACGACCCACATGAGGCCGGTTCCTCCGCTGCTACGTCCCCTACAGCGGAGCCCTCCAAAGCCGGGGAAGGCAGCCTGGGTTTGCTGAACACGAACCCGGCGAAGATGCCTCAGGCGTCGGCTTTGAAGCGGACAGACCCGCAGCAGAACGGCGGAGAGGCGTTTGTCAACCGGGACGGTACCGTGGCCGAGGCTCCGCGTATGAAAAAGGCGAGTGAGACAACGTTTTTCTCCCCGATATACACTCTGTGTTATTGGATCAACCGCTTTGGAAAGCCTGCATTGTGTGACGATGCTAACAGGCTAGCTGGTCCCAATGCTGGTTCAGTGGTGACAGTTGTGGAAGAAGTATTTATGTTTTATCCCCAAGTAAAAGTACCAGAGTGTAGGAATACTCTGTTACAAGTAACATTCCTGCATTAGGAATGTTACTCAAGTAAAAGTAGAAACGTGTTAGCGTCAACATGCACTTCAATTGCCAAAAGTTTGCAGATTGGCCAATTTCAGAACCATATAAAGGATGTGTTTTGATTAAATGTAGTGAAGCATGCATGTGTTTATCAAAGCTGATACTTATACTGCAGGGTAGCTTTTGAATTTACTCCAGGTGCAAGTAAAGTCTTTTTATATTTCACATCATTAATCCAATTGTGCAAACATAGCTAAAGGTATTTAATACATGTAGTGGACTAAAAGTACATGATTTAACTCTGAATTGTAGAAGTACAAAGAAAAGGAAAGTACTTGAGTAAATGTACTGAGTTACTTTACACCCCTGCAGTCAACGCTTTTAATAATGCTCTTGGATTTTAATTGCAGTGTAGAGGGTGTAATAATGGCTAAACACTGTTTGTATGCATATCATATAGGCTGACATAGCTAAATATTGAGGACACACACTCAATTATAAAAAAGTATCCATAAGTTTTGTGGAGACTGGGTTTTGCTATTCCCTTTTGCTAAACTAGGTTACTTGTATTGCTTTGTGAATGTGTGAAAAACGACTATCCTGAACAGAAACCCCTTAAGCCAAACACAAAATACAGGCTATGATGCGAGCTAAGAAAGCTGTGTCAGTCACTTGAAAGATTGCTTAGCCTGTGGTCTTGGCTAAGCTGTTTAAAAAAACATGTTACCACAAGGACATCATAGTAACTTCCATTTAAAGTGGCTACAGGATTTGGACGCAGTAAAGCAAAAGTGAAGACTTGATTTTGGTAGTTCAAATGATCCTTGCACCTTGCTTGACCTCAGCTTCGAGATATTTACAGTTCACTGCCTTACATACACGCCATTGTAAACACGGTTTGATTGATGCATTGCCACCCAAGGTGTATGAACTGAGGCAGACATAACAGTAGTAACTAATCCCTGACCCCAGAGCACTGCTGTCACTTTTCTCAAGCCGGGTTTAGCCTGTATGGCACATTTACGTCAGCTAAGGGAGTTCCTGTCCTTGTTGCTTAATTCAGAGGTCGGACTGACTGAGCATGACTTTTCCTCTGCGAGCAAGGATCCAAAAATGTCTTTCTGTGGTTGTGACCTACATGCATCTTATCTCTTTGTGTCTCACAAAGTATTGATTGGGATAGAGTGAATATGAAGGACAAGGTTCAAGGAGAGAACGTTATTGATAAGAAATCCTTTGAGGAAGCTTCCAGCTCTAATCCTTTGATCAGTTATTATTAAAAGTTGACAGTAATTTATAGACTCCCGTACACTTTATCAGTGAATGTCAGAATCAGGAATTTACTTTAGATATCGGATCTTAATAAGCCTAATGCTTAAGTTGTTTCACTCATTGTGCTTGCCAGTTTCTGCTTCTACTGTGACACCATTGCAAAATACTTGTGTGTTTTTAGCTTTTGGGAATTATTTTAAGACATAATCAGAGTCCTATGTATCTGTATCTCTAGAAAAAAAGACTGTAATCTCTACCTAGTTAATCATTAACACCATATTATTATATATAATACTGAAATGTTCCTCAAATGTACATTACAGTTGTTTAAATCAAGGCCTAATGTCTTATAAAATGCTAAGTATTTTAAGTTAAAGTAATGAAATCAAATAAAACAAACATGTGCTTATACTTAGAGAGGCTGCAGGCCCTGTACGTATACATTTGTTTTATTTAAGCTCCAATCCAGTCACTCTAATTTAATTTTATATGAAGAATAATCATTTTAATGATGAAGTGAATAATAAAAATAATGTGAGGGTAATTCTCTGTCTGGTTAATCCACTTAAATGTTAAGGGATCATGTTAATGTAAAGAGAAACTGTACAATAAGGAACGTTTCAACCTAAAAGGCATTTCTGAATGTTTAGGGTCAAAGGTTGTTTTTATTGATATAATACAGAGACCTCTAAGCCTGAGTAACGGGTAATATACTCTTAAATACATTGGGGCTGGTATCAATCCATTATATTCATTTAAATACTCTATAGTTGCTGCATGTGTGTTCATCAACCACTTCAGTGTGTATCCACTGGTGCTTCCAGCCTATTTATAGTCCACAACGCATATATGGCACACTGCATTATAGATATACGACCACAGTCTGGCCTCGCACATCTGCTAGTTCCTGCTTGCCCAGTGCAGTAAAGGGTAAGTGAATCAGGACGCAGGCAGGCAGCAGTGTTTCCTGACTGACTGTACGACTGGCTGTCTTTTAATCCATGCCTTTATCATGTCGCCACATGAGGGGGATTAACTGACCAAACCCTCTGTTGTCGGTGGTCCCACATGTTGGCTTTTAGAGTCCAGTGATGAGTTTCATTCATGGCTCGGCACGCACATGTCCAGAAGTCTCATATTCAGCACACAAGGGTCGGCTGCGTGGCTTCACTGAGGCTTTGTTGGTAGAACACGGTTTACCTGTTGAGCACACTGACTACCACAGTGATTAGCATGATATTTGCAGGGTGTTGGTAAGGTCATCCCTCGCTGATGTAATGTGATGTCACCCACTAAGCCGGTGTTCTTGGTAGTGCTCGCAGGCTTACGGTGGCTGCTCCACTTGGGTTGAAGAGGTTATGTATCCAAAAAGACATTTAGGGTTTAATGCAGTGCTCCACTTCTCTCAGTCTGATTCTGTATTTTGTAACCATTCCATCCTGCTCGGCATTAGTGTCCCATTAAAAGCCTTTTTGGCAACCGATTATGTTTTGCATTTGGTGTTGCACACGTGTAATCCCTCAGCATTTCTATGGATGTCATATTCTTTAAATGACTAACACTACAGTGATTTCATTATGGTGGGAAAAGGTAGACAAGCATGCTCGTTGGAGCCAAAGGGTAATGGATAGTGAAGAAATTAATTAAGCGAACATAAGGCCACAGGTTGATGTTAGTTCATTAGCCAGTTTACTCATTAGTTCCCTTCATATGACGATGGAAAGTTAACCAATAACTAGCATTATTAAATAGGGAGATGAAAGCCAAAAAACATCCAACATCTGTTCAATTATCAGTAAAAAGGCCCCATTTTTTTCTGGATTTCCCTTTCCTTTATTGTGTTTGTGTAGGTTTTGGTGCATATAAATGGTCTGGAAAGGCTAAATTCCCTAGAAACTATATAGCTCTGTATCATATTTGTTTCATTTTTTTGTTAAATTGAACCTCGTTCTCTTGCATATCGTGTTTGATAATTGTGTTGAGCGATCTGAGGGAACAACTTCCCCATAATACCTTTTTGCTGATCGAGTTACTGTTACATTTCTGTCAAAATTCAACAAAGCATAGGTGGATCTCTCTGTAAGAGCACTGTAACGCGCTGTGTTGATTTCCAGAATTCTCATTGAGCATCTTCATCTGCCTGTGATGTCATCGGCTATAAAAGAGAACTCTTTCCACTACTATGCCTTCTTATTTGTGAGTCACCACCAACAGGAGCTGGTCTGCAATGCATGTTTCACTGGGAGCAAGCACAGTGGAAATCGCACGCAGTTTCCCAAGGGAATCCTGTCTTCTTTTATTGGAGTCAAAATGTGGCCAGAGTTTATCCTGCCGTCGATTTTGAGTAGATATAATATGGATTTTATTTGCCTGAATGACATCGTCACCCTCTTATACAAACTTGTCTAACGTTGGCCTTTAGGCTATAGAAACCAACAGTATTAATGAATGTCCTTGGCCCAGCAAAACCAACATTACATCACGGCTGTTATGTACTGTGACATTATGGCATTCATCTTTAAAAGATCCATTTCTATATCCACATAAACACGTTTGAGATGACATCTTAGTGCGACTGGAAGGTGATAAAATATAATATACGTGGCATTAAAACTCACATCTGCAGTCACAGTGAGTAAACCAGCACTCGCCAGCTGCGCCGTCTTTGGCAGCAGCATAAAAAAGTACCAAATGTGATTTCATTCTTAGTGTACTAGACACTTTACCACATTAGACGGATAGAGTGTCCTTTTTAAGAAGTCCAAACACACACATCCAGACATCCTTTTGCTGTGTGTCGACAAGGGGAATGTGGAGCCCTGGTGTGAAGTCTGAGAAATGCCCTGAAAGAAGGACAGGTTGGACTCAAATCCCTCAGTCCTCCACACGAAAAATAACCTTGAATGTAGGCATAGATATTTTTTAAAACGGCAAGGCCTTTCAGAGAACCATTACTATTGATTTAGAAACCGAGTGACAGGAGTTTGCCTTAAAGCTCCTGCTATCTCCGTGCAGCCCTGTAATAGATTCAGCTCTGCAGTGCTGGTTAGTGTGCTGACAGCAGCTTTCATTGGCTCTCCGAGGGCAGGAAGTCAGTTTGACCATTGTCAGAGGGAGCTCTCTGAGGAAGAGAAACACTCAGGTTAGGGCTGTATTTAGAAAAAGGGGTGGGGAGTGGATGGCGTTTTTCTGTTTGCTTTAACACATACCTTGGCTGTTAATGATTCACAGATGAAGAGTTAGTCACCTCTAAGGTTTGTGGGTAGTAATCCATGTGAAATATCAGTGCTAGGGTTTGTTTAGTAGACACCTCCCCAGTGTCCTGTCATGAACAACCCTGAAAAAACATTGGGACTTAACTGATGACGAATAAGGGAAATGACTGGAAAAGTATCGTCCCTTTTTTGCGTCCAATAAATGCTGCATGTAAGGGAGTATGTTGCGTAATTGGTAGGGAGAAATAATCAACACTACCTATAATTATACAGTATTTAGTGTCCTTTTTTACTTTTATGAAGTCTTCAATGTGTATAAATGTAGTAGATGATCAGAAGGTGTATAGTAAGTGATCTTTGTTTCCAATTATACACATACAGTATGCTCTTGTTCTTCTTTTGCTGCTGTGACACCTTCATCCCGTGGATTTTTTAAGTTAATATAATTGCGGTTCAAGATCCTTTAAATCTTTGTCTTAACTATACTGACTTATTGTGTGTTCTCCCAACCACGTGCTCTCAGCCACGGCCACTTTTCTGCGTAGAAACCCCATAATTATCTTATATTAGTCATATAACCGTCACAGACACCCTTTTTATTAGTCATTTAAGAGTATTTTTTTACATACTTTCTGGAGGCTCACTCTAATCCCTTTTTTCATTTAATTATTGTACTCGATCTTTGTGTATTTAATCACGGTTGTTCTCTCTTATTTGATGGACTCGTTGGCACCTTTAACCCTGTAAATGAGTTACAGTATCTTGCTAGACAATCAGTGTTGGCGGGGCGGACTAGACGTGTTTGGTTTTGTAATTCTGTAAACCTGAAGAAATAAGAGTCTTTCACCTACTGTAAAACTCTACCCTGCAGCAGAAGAAGGAACCCTTCAAATGAATTGTTATAATTCAGCATGTCTTAGCTACCATGGAAGAGGGATGGGATATATTTGGCAAGTTTAGCCCTCTGTGCACTTATCTCTGTTTTGATGACCTGTGAGTGAAACCTCGATTCATCTGATCTTTTCGTGGCGCTTTCACTCCTTTCTTTGCCTCAAATTTCCGTGTCACAACACTTTTATTTTTCCCTTTTCTCCCTTCGTACACTATTACACTCCTCTTCCTCTGTCTTTAGTTCCAAAATACACCAGCCCCAGGCCGCCACTTCCTCTGTAGTTTTTATTGTTTTGTTCTGGAGTTCCTGTCTTCTCACAGTCTCATTGTGTTCATGTGCTGAGCATTCTGTAAATCTCAGCAGCTCACAGCAAAGGCCTGAGTGAGATCTCACCCCGCTAACCATCTTCATCCGTGCCACGGAGGCCGACTCGGGGACAGGACTTTTTGGCACTTCACACCAGTTTGAGTTTCTCTCACCCCCGGGCTGCCAGAAAGTGATCTCTCCTTCTCATCACGGTCCAGACGGGATGTTCTAGCAGCTACATTGCTGTCGGGCTGCATGATAGGATTTAAGATCACAATTTTATCTTGATCTCAAAAGTCTTTGGAAGAATATTCTTTCAAGTGTGAAATATTTATTTAAAACCATATTTGTAAGCCTCAAAAAGAGACACGGTATCAACATAGGATTGAATAAGATTCACCTTAAGGAAATGACACTGATTTACAGTCTCTTTCAATGTAAGTCAATCCCATGACGGATGTGGAAGCGTTATACTAGCGCTTGGCCACTACGAGTAACTTGTTTCAACGCCCGGCTCACTTTCTGGGGGCTTGATGCTGCATACTAATAGCCTTATCTCTGTTTTTCTTCAATACAGAGGTACTGTACATGCATGAACACAGATGTTGGAGTGCCTTTGTCGAGGAATTCAAGCCAATATCTAGCAAAACTATTGCATAAACTTGAATTACCTCAAAGTTTGGCCGGTAGACCTTTTTAATGATCACCTCCAACCTTTTTGTGACATTTTAAAACGGTATGAGTTGAAAAGAGTCCCTGGTATGTATGAGTTCTGTCAGTTTCTGCCATTTTCCTATCCGACACCTGTGCATGATGTCGGAGGAATTACTTGCCTTGCCAATGGCAGTCACTTCCGAGCACCCATTGACTGTCTCTACATGCAACATTCATTTTCACACTCCGTATATTGGATTCCTTACACCAGGGGTCTTCAACGTTTTTCAGGCCAGGGACCCCCAAACTGATGGAGAGTTGGAGCAGGGACCCCCTACTATTAATATGGCATACAATTGTATTTTATATTAAACGGGGCCTAGTGCAGTGTGTAAACATAGATACTGTTATTGTACATTCAATACTAAGCTATTCAAATAATACACAGGTTAATATATTCATGTTTTTATTTTAAACAAGTGCAAGGTACAGTGTGGCCGTACCACTGCCATTTATGAACATATATCTTGCACACAACACAGGGCTATTAAAATAAATCACAATAAAAGTTTGAACTTTAAACAAGTGCAAGGTGCAGAGTGGCTGTGCCACTGTCATTTATAAACAAACACTGAGCTATGAGATTTTAACACTAAACATGCATGTAGATGGGACAATGAATCCTCAAACCATCTGTGGATGGCACACGTACTCTCACATCAGTGAGATGTCTGACCCTGATGAGCAGCACACAGCTGATCCAGCCTTGGACGGATGGAGGTTGTCAGGCAGAGGGTCATATCAGCCTCAGGCTGCAGCCTTGACCTGTATTTGTTTTTCAAGTAAGTCAGTGAGGAAAATCCAAAGATAGGTTGTGGCAAAGGGCAAAAGGCTCATCATGGCTTTTCCTGCCAATTGCGGAAAGTCTTTCTGGCAAGAGATCCAGAACTGGGTGAGTGGTTTTGTGTCATATATGTGTCTGAACGTACTGTCAGTGGATAGTTCGATTAGCTGATCCTCCTCCGTCAATGTCAGGTGTGTGCCGTCTGCTGCGTTGTCTGTGAATGGAAACAGTATCCATGTCTTGTCCCTGCGCCAGGAGTCAGCCTCAGAAAAGTAGTGCCCAAATTGTCCCTCGAGCGCCTCCAAATGCGCAAGAATTGCGCGTGTAATGGGGGGCGAGAGCACAGCAGAATCTCCCAGCTCATCCACTGATGGAAACATGGAAAATATTTCCTCCCCGATGCGCTCCCTCCACCTTTTGATTTTTTTTAGAAAGCCTTCCATTTTGTCATACAGTTGAATGGCATGGGTATTGCGGCCTTGCATTGAACTGTTCAGTTTGTTCAGCTCAGCGAAAACATCAGCAAGATAGGCAAGTTTGGTGACCCAAACATTGTCACTGAAAAGTGCAGCCAGCTCTGTGCGCTTTTGGAGAAGTAAAAACTCCCGAATAGACTTGCGCAATTCCAGCACACGTGACAACACTGTTCCACGTGAAAGCCACCGAACCTCGGAATGGTAGAGTAGCGCAGTGTGTTCTTCTCCCTCAGCAGCATAGAGATTCGAGAAGAGACGTGTTTGCAATGCGCTCTTCTTGACTAGGTTGACTACTTTCACTACCGAGTCCATGACATCTGCCAATTCAGCGCTCATATCTTTGGCAACAAGTGACTCCCTGTGTAGCATGCAGTGCGTCCAAATCACTTGCGGAGACACATCCCTTACAAGCGCGATTAGTCCACTTTTTAAACCAGCCATGGCTCTTGCACCCTCAGTGCACAGCGCAATACATTTTGTCCACGGAATGTCATTCTCTCTGAAAAAAACATCGATCACTTTGAAGATTTCAGAACTACAGAAAAAGGGAGGCACTTACAAAACAAAAATTCCTCCTGCATTTCCTTATCATCGACAAAGCGCACAAACGCCAGAAGCTGGGCGTCCTTCGACACATCTGTTGACTCGTCTAATTGTAACGCAAATGCATCTGCCAACCTCAGCTTCTCTATCAGTTGCATCCTCACATCAGATGCCATCTCGTCTATACGGCGAGCTATGGTTGTGTCCGACACTGGAATGGTTTTCAGTTTATTAATGTCAATATCATTTCCATACATGGTTTTACACATATCGGTTGCTGAAGGCAATATTAAATCCTCTGCAAGTGTGTATGGCTGTTTCTTCTGGGCAATCCGAAGAGCAATTTGATAAGAGCATTTCAAAGCTAGCTCCCCAACTTTGGCTGATTTTCTGATCAATGTCTGTTGACCTTGGAGGGATTTGAGGCTAGCTTGGAAGTATTCAACAGGTTTGTCTTTTAAGTGGCTGTGTGTTGTCTCCAAGTGACGCTGCAGCTTTGATGGCTTCATAGATTTGAAAGAACAGTAGAGCAAATGACACACATTGGAAACTCAATGCCATCTGTCTCCTTAAAGGTAAACTACTTCAGATAATGATCTGAATATTTTCGTGTCTTCTCCCTTTTGCGCTTACCCTTATTAGCTGCAACATCTGCAGGCGCAGCAGGTTCTGCCTCGTCACTTGCATGTTCACTGGTGGATGGTATCTCGCTTGTGCTTGTTGATTTTTTCGCTCGAGTTACAAAACGATCCATTTTATATGTATGGTCTTCTCAATAATGTCGCTGCGTGCATCCCTGTGTCTGGGTCTTCAGTAAACTGGGGCCTGAATAGGCTCTCGTCCAATCACAGGGAACCTGACATAATATTATGTCTATGAGCCAGCGTGTGTCACACGGCCTCGTGATTGGCACATCTGCCTCCATTTTTCCGTTCGCTATAATATTTTGGATTTGTGTTGTGCATTTAAAGACATTGCAATTTGTGGGAAAAAACGGTTTGTAAAAAAAAAAAATATATATAAAAAATTGTCTAATCAACCAAAGATTTCGCGACCCCCCTGCAGTACCTCTGCGGACCCCCTGGGGGTCGCGACCCCCCTGTTGAAGACCTCTGCCTTACACTATCCTAAGGCAGAGAAAAGAGTATCTTTGCTCTGGTTTCTGGCAAGTGGCTCTTGGGTTTTAGTCTCTCAGCTCTGTTTTTATGCTGCTATTGCCAACGCCTGTGTTTCCTTGTTCCTCCGTGTACTGTACCACCCACACATGTGCATCTGTGACTCCCCAGCTGACACTCATTTCCTGCCCCGTCATCCCAGCTTGCTATCTCTGAGCGTGTGTTCATCTCATTGAGTTACATATTTCTATTATAGACACATTTATTTTTCTCAGGTTCTTGGAACAGGGAAGTAAACAGAAAGAGATAGGACTCACTTTTCCAGGAACCTGTGCTCACAACAAGCCATCGTAGTGTGACATTTTAAACCCCTTGGTTTGGTTACTGTTGCATGGGTCAGTGTGTGTGTTTGTGCACACAGTGTTGAGTTTACATGAGGATCAGTAGACAGTAGCGGACATTAACACTGAACTGGCTTTGCACCATGACGAGGAATGCAGCTCCATATTTGAGCACTGCATGTGAACAAAGGACCAGTATTGTGTACAAAAAGTGCTGCCTCACAAAAGGGCCCTCACAAAGCCTGAAATGAACCCCCAACACTCCCATTAGTCTGCCCTGCTTCCTATTAGTCAGACCAAACCACCAACCCCTGGCAGACAGAGGGGAAAGCTGTTAGGCCTGGGAAATGGATATATACGTTCATATCATCGTATAGGTTTACATCAGGCAAACATGGAGCGTTATTCTCTTTCTTTTGGAGATGTATTCCTTGCCAAAAATAGAGTAGCACAAGTATCCAGTAGATTTAGGGTCCATTTCTTAATAGAAAACTTGCTGCTGTTTGAAGGAAACCAAACCGAGACTATAAAGTCGACAGCAGTCAAACCAAAACAAGAAGCTGAAAGAGGCTAAAACGTCCAGTGAAACTGAGTGGAGAGTGAGGTGATATTTACGTGAGCTCATCAATAAAAGTAGTTGATCGGATTTATACATTGCATTTCCTCACATTTAAGTCTTTTTTGCCAGCATCGACTTATCTAGAGCTTTTTCACCAAGAGGATAACAACATTTGAAATCCAGCCTAATAACCGACGAAGAATTGCTCCACAGCCCTTATTAAACATTGATCGTTGACCCCCTTAACAGGTTTATTCAAACAAAGACCAGCTTCACCTGGGTATGTGTGGTTTTCAGTGTAGTTATACCTTCCCCATTTGGCGATTCAAGAGCCGAGAAGAAACAGACAACTTTGTATTTTTGAGACTTTTTCTAGCTGTTAAATCTGTCGTTTTGCTTATGGGAGGATTCCTTTCAGCTTAAGGTCTGACAGTAACAATCCATTTGTTTAATTCAGTGAAAGGATTTAACCCTTAAGAGCTGGAATGGTTTTTAAAAACATGACTAGTGGAGTGGATTGATTTTGATAAAGTATACACAGCTTTTGTTTAATTCACGTAAAAGCCTCTGCGCTGTTGATCCATCGTTGAATCAAATCTCTTCATCTGCTGCATGCGTTCATTGGGTTTTAGCTCCGATTTGAGCACCCTATAGGGTCGGAAACAATATATATTTTAAACGATATGATCGATATTGCTGATCACTTTGCAGTCGGCGTCATTAGCTGCGATCGCTAAGCCTCGGGGCTCCAAACTGTGCCCTAGTTTGGTCAACTCAGGCAACAAGACCCCCGTCACACTACAGAAGTGTATTTGAGAAAGGGAGATAACATTTAGAAGTAATAATGGAATTTAAGGGGAAAACCACATACCTGTAGCAGACCTAGCTACAAAAAAGATCATTCTTGGGCATATTGCAAACAGATTTCTTTGATACCAGCAACCCAGTGAAAGCTTGTCCTTGAATGACCTGAAGCCTGCAGTCTTGGCATTCTGCAGCAGATAAGAAGGGGAAAAGCATGTGAACGAGAAGCACAAAGTTACAGAAAGCCTGAAGTGTGTGTGTGTGTGTGTGTGTGTGTGTGGACTCCTCTCCCCCCCCTCTCTGTTGAGACATAGGTAGGGTTTAATCTGTCACTAAGCCCCATCATTCATTGCCTGTTCTCCTTTTTAGTATCCGTGTCTCTGACTTTTTGCGGTGAATATCAGACCCTATCACAAGGAGTGTTCTAGTGGCCAGTGCTCGCTGGAGATGGCCCTGCATACTTTCCATAGTTTCACAGCAGCCCTGGGATTATTTAGGGCTGTAACAGTCAGTGAGTTTGTTTACATGGACATGAATAAACCGTTTATGAGGCTTATCCTGGTCATGATCATATTGGATATGTTGTTTACATAAGCATTAAGGCATCGGGTAATGGATGATAAATACTTAAACAGGTCACTGAATACTGCTTTCCATTGGCATAGGCACCTCATTTGTATAAAAACAGACAATACAGCCGTACATAAGTTTGCCTGTACATTAACTGCTAAGCAATGGTGTCACTGTCTCAAAAATAAACTTCACTACCGGTCATGCTTTAGTATTTCTGTCATTCACTGGTGCAGTGATTGCTAGACAGAAAGCAGTAGTAATTTTATATTGAACTTAGGATGTTGCAGATAATAAGCTCCTTGGCACACACACATTTATGACATCTACATATCAACACATGTGTAATAGTTTAGGCATACATGCAATCTCCAAAAGTAAAAAGCTAAAGTGAGGCTATGGATAAACTACATGACAGTGGCATGCCTTCACAAACTGCCGCTAAGCTAAAGGCAGCTAATGTTTGACTTGATGACGTTTAGTAGTCTCGTTTAGCCACTTGTTAGCAACATCGTTTTAAGATGCATTAAAGCATCAGGCATTCACCAGTGTGGTGTTTGTGATTTATGTCTTTAAAACAAAATGGGAAAGCTAACTGAAAACTAATTTTGGAGGGAACTCAGAAGTGCTAAAATGCTAACTAATTTCCTGGTTTAGGACTTATTCCTTCACCAGTTCATGATGGGTCCTATTGAGAGTTGTCTAAATGCAAGTGCTGTAGAATTGATTCATTCATCAAGTTTTTAGCACGGCAAACTGTGGCGCTCTCTTCCAATAACAGACATTTGTTACACCTGACCACCAGTTTGTCGAGCAGCAGGGACTTATGCTGTTAGCCTTTCCTCTGTATGCAGACGCTGTTTGTAGTATTCATAGAGGAGCGGCATTGGAGGACTTGGTCTGCTGCTGGTGGTGACGTGGCTGCAGTAGTGCAATTTTGTGTGTGTGTATGTTTGTGTGTGTGGGTGGGGGCATGTGTTAGGCCACTGGTAATTGCGTGTAGGACTATGTATGGTGGTGTGTGTGTCTAGGCAGTTGTCTGTATACATAAATCATCACGGCTCGTTCTTACATCACAGCCACCCTCAGGGCTGCATGCTGCGCTCTGATACGCACACTTACACACACACCACCACCTCACAGTAGCTGCTGCTCTTTCTTTCATTGGTTAGCTAGTCTTTACTATTCCATGAGAGGAGGATAATTGAGCTAATACTGGAGCAGCCACCTTCCCTTTCAGGATGTTCTTGTACTTGTGCCCTACTTTTTTGTATTTTCTCTCACTGTGCACGCAGACTCGCCTGTTGGATTTCTCGTATGTTGCATAAAAATCCCGTAGAAAATTGCACGTAGTCTAGTACAGGGACCTCCCACCATAGTGACCCTTGTATGGAAATGTCAAGGTCATAACAGCTGGTTCACATTAGAGGCATACAGTGACAGGAAAACACCAGTAATGTGTGCATGCACTCTGAAGATGAACACGTTTATGTATCTATGTCTCTCTTGCTTCTTCCCTGGGCTTTGACTTGAAGGTTTATCGCTTGCATTTACTTGGAGCAGTTTTTTCCGCTGAACTGGAGTCCACTCCACTGCTTGCAAGTGTCTGTAAAGTGTAAGCCAGTAACTTGACTTGTGACTCCGAAAATGCAAGTTAAGCTAAATTTGCCATTACTCAGACAAAAGGTGAACACAGACGGGGGTAAACACGCACATTGCACCCCTGCTGCTCAGTGTGAGTTAGTGGACTGCGCTTTGAGCTGTTAAATGATAACCTACTGCACAACACATTAAAGTTGTGTTCATGGATCTCAGTCTGTCTATTATATGGAAAAGTGCATAAAACACTAATTATTTTGTAGCTCAACGGCTTTTATAGTACTCATTATGGGGGATATTATAGAAATATAAAGCAGGGCTTCATTCTCAACTGCTATACAACTTGGTAAGCATTTCTAAGAACCGTGTTTACCACCAGTCTGAGGCTGTATACAGTTCAGTCTGTCCTTTTTTAATCCCTAAACATGGAAGCTGTGCGAGTTGAAACGGATGCCAGTGGATTGTGTTTGATGTAGCTTCATTAGGGATGCAGGGAAGGTGTGGAAAGGGCTGGTGGAGGGATGACAGAAAGGCAGAAGAAGGAAATCATAAGCACTGCTTTTGTTTTTCTTGCAAACATTGACAATTGGTCTTCCAGGAATAGTAGTTGAAAGCATAGAGAAACACATTTCCAGTGAACCACTCTTTGATGCGCCATGCAAACGGCTTCATAACATGGACATAATGAAACTCTGCTCTACTCTCCAGTCCATCAACTTGTATAACGACGAGTGTTTTTAACAGTGGGAAGGAAGAAAGGAGCATTTGAAAAGGAGTGAAATGAAAGGAGAAAAAGCACAAACAAGCCTCTGCAGAGTGTTGCGTGTGGGAAATCTGAAAATAACACGTCTCCTGCTTTGTCCAGTAGCCTCTCGTGTCCAACTGAAAGGCAGCTAAACAAAAGGACTCCGGCCTCTCATTTCTTTTTCACCTCTCTGTCAGAACATTTTGAGTTTTGCAGGCCTGTATTTTACTCTAAATGACTCCCAGATTTGGGAGAGCGTGGCAGAAGCACTTTCAGGATTTAGCTTTGAGGATATTTCCAGTCATTTGTTTATAGCATTAAGCCATTAACAGGACACGCTCCTCTGTTCCTCTTCCTGTAGCCCTTTCTGATACCATCACTCACTTTCGAGGTCTTTTGGCAGACGTCATAACATAAAGCTATTAAAAGCCCATTGGCACTTTGATTTGAGACGAACCCTCCCTGCACTTAGCCAGTCTCATCTCTGTGTGATCCCATTTTAACTTTGTTCAGTCATCAGTAGCTCTTCGGCTGCTAGCATCACATGGCCTGCCTGTGGAGAAGCATTAGAGCCAAACGCTGGCTGTTCGCCCTCTGAAAAAAGGCCTGTGGGTTTAACATTTGTACACCATGAGCTTTGACAGCTGTCCTATTCGTGGTCATGTTGTCTTTGAAACATTTAAATGAGATGCTGTTTATTTAATCCTTTGAGGCTTCTACCGCTGTATGTCTGGAGGAAATCATATCATAAGCCTGACTGAGCTACTTGTTGACAACACACTCATCCTCGCATCACCGACACACACGCTGACTCTGTGTCTGTCGGGTAATACGAGATTTCCTGTTCTGTGCTAGCTTTCCAGAACGGAGAAGGTGTTGATACTACACATACTGTAGTAGCGGTCCAAGTTTTCAGTTAACAGTGAAAATAGTACATTGTGTTTTGGTTTGATGTGGGTGAAGGACTCTTTACTGAGCAAATACCTCCAAGAATACTGCTTATTGGGATGACCAAAGCGTACTTTAATACCTTAATTTACTAATGTGATAAAGAAGTTGCAGTTATTTTCCAGAAATGATCACTCCCTCTTTTTATCTATTTACACAATGACATGGTTACCCTTAAAGAGAGCAACAAAAAAAGGTACTATTTTAAGGTGATTAATCCTTTATAGGACATTTAATTGTTGTCCACATAGACAATATAAAGTATAGGTAAATGTAAGACTTTAAAAATGCTTCTTTTCACTATTATTTGGGGAATATCTTAATATTTTATGGATATCCTGAGCCTAAATATGGTAATATGACAGTGTATTGCTGGATTTACAGGTTGCAAAATGGTAAAGTGATGTCATTCTCTGAACTAAGCAGACTTTTCTAGCTGTGCATTATTTGCCTTTCCCCATTCAGTCATTATACTGACATTACACATGATCATTTATCAAAAAAAGGTATTTTTTGTGAAAGAATCAATGGTCAAACCTCCGATGTCATTGCTACATTGATACTGAAGTATTTGGCCAAAGATATTGGTATACAATCCTCTCCTTCTCTGGTGTTGTTCCTTAATACCAGGCCCTGGCATATATACCCTTTGGCTGGAGCTCAGGTTGTGTTGCCAGCGACAGAGGCCTTGTTCCCCCATAGGAACGCAGCCAGGAGGAGGTATGAACGGCCAGCTTCCCAATGGGCCGTTATGGAGAACACTTCCTTCCCTTCCCTCCCTTTAGGCTTCCCCACAAAGGACCTTGCAACAGGTCCCTGCTGGTTTAGTTTTCCGCGAGAGCCTCTCTCTTCCCTGATTCAGATAGACATACAGGCTAAGAGAAGTTTACAGAAAGCTGCCGTTCTGCAACACACTCTAAACTTATTTCAGGAACAACGAATCCTGAGAAACATTAATCCTTAGGTCACAGCCGCTCCAAGTCCTGTAATTCCATCTCAATGTTAATAGCTTTTAAAATGTGTCAAATACTTAACATACTCTTTGTCTTTGTACGTTACATTGCATCATCTCAAAACCCAAGCTTGTAAACTTGAACAGAAGTTGGAAATTAACCCACAGGGTTCCAAACGGGTTGCCTGAAAACCATGAGATATCTTAAATCCTTATGTGATGTCTTCAAACCTTTTAAATATCCTTGCATTTTGAAGAGATGGGATTGAAACCGCTTGAAAGTGTAACGGCCAGACTTGGCACACAATGTATGTTTAGTGGAGCACAATAAAATTGCACGTGATAAATGTGTAAAATAATCAGGACACAGTACATCCTTTAAACTGTTTTAACTACTTAATTAACCAAAGGTGCTGGAAAAGCTTGGAAATGCACCTCGAAAGTGCTTGAATTCTTCCAATTTCGGTCAGATTTTTGATAAATTGTTGGGTGGAGTAACGGTACAAACGGAAACGCCTAAAGTCAAAGAAGTTGAGCTTTTGTTTTCTCAGTCAAGGAAAAATTGGCTCTGACTTTATCTTTATAAACACAGATGTGTTAGAACAGTTCCTTTCCTTACATTCAATTTGGTCTCTGGGCAATGGCTCCTTGTTTTTTTGCGATGGAGGTGTGAGTGATGTGACATTTAATGGTCTGTGGCAGGTCTTTGAGGTGCAGGTCTAGAAACAGACAACTGTCTGCGGTGATGGATGATTTAGTGTCTAAAGGGCAGTAATTATAGATGTCGTGCAGCTTGAAAGGCTGCGTTGAGGTGCTATAAATATCAATGTTTGTGGGAGTGTTTCTTTTTTTCCAATTTGATTTAATGATGAAAGACCAGGCTTGTCTTATTTTGTCTTCATTATATTGATGTTCTGCTTCCTCACTTCATCCTCTCATTTGCTGAAGGGTATAGAATTGCACAGAGAAACAAACCCATGAATCAGAAACATGTAACCGAGTGGATAAAAATAAGCGCACCCGTGACCTTGTCGAACAGTTTCAAGGTGGCGCTTTATCGTGAAGAGCTGAACCTCGCAGAGCACAATGGTGGAGTCGCTGTGCATCAGAGCAGATGAAGCCAAAACAAGCTTTCCATTTTCCGCCAATGAACACCATCACATTTACATTTTCTAAAATATGGGAATCTGCAAACGATGGTAAAGGTTCATTTTAAACTGGCCAACAAGTACATCCAATTTATTGAGGTCTAATTAACTGTTTCCGTGGACCAGTCCAATAATGGGGGTCAAAACTGGCTGCCAAAATGGTTTCATGATTTAGAATGTCTATTACGTTAGACCTTTGGCTACTACCCTAAAAAACCAAATTGAAGCACTTGGTTGCCATGTCTTCAATATGGTTTGCAGTTTAAGCAGCAAAACCAAGACATTGCTATTTCCAGCTGACAGCTGAAGAGGCCCAGTGTCGGCTCGCTTGCTGGGGTCTTCATCCCGTGACCCCTTTGTGTTTGATTAGGATCCGGTTCCCCTGTGACACATGTGTGGAAACATACTGAAGATGAATCTCTTCTGGTGTGGATCCGCTATAAAAATAAGCACAGGAAAAGCTCATACAGCGAGACAAATGTTATTTTTTTTAGATTTGTGGAGTCAGGTACTTTTGTTTTGAGAGACCCCAATGTTCAGTTCCTCTGCAGTGGTCTGGGAGGGGGGATTCTCATGTGTGGACTCCCTGCAGCTGTAGAGACATTGCTGTATGTCTTTAGCGTCACATACCATCTTGTATCTTCAGCTGAATACACACACACACGGCACACATGCAGCGTTGGTGTCGCCACGGATGTTAGCATCACCTTTAAATGTAAAATATTTAGCTGACTGCAGGTAATGCACGGGAAGGAGCTTCTGTTTTCCAGCAAGAATCCTTACCCAAGGACAAACGATAGAACTGTGATGTGTGCACATTTAAATGAGTAACGTATTCCCTATAATCCTATGTTAGGCGAAAACTAACACGCCATTAGATTTGTGTCGCTTGTATGACTATGACCCATTCAACCATCTCTAGTTAAAGACAAGCCAAAGAGTGTGTGTGTGTGTGTCTGTCTGTCTGTGTCTTAAGTTACACATTTCTATGCTCATCAACCAGGGACATCAGAGATGACGTCAAACTGGAGATACTGCAGTCCTGTTACCTTAACGTCTTGACATCAGAGATACTGTTTGACTTTTTCGAGACGTCACCACTGCTGATGTTTTGCCAAAGCTCCGACTAATCTGCTACGGTTTTAGACAGATTCCAGAGTCATGCCAAAGGCTTAGAGTGAGTGCAGCTGAGGGAGCTTGGCATTTTGAACTTCATGTGTACATTGTTCTTGTGTCATTTCAAGCTTTTCTGTAGAAGAGAAAAGTAACTTACATTGGCAGACAAATCCAAGCTATGCCTCGATTTCTCCGATCTGTCGATTTTGTTTTAGTAAACAGAGATTACTTTAGATCCAGCGGAAAAATATCAAGTGTCAGCCATACAAAATGAAACCTACGCACGCACACACATCCCTACCTGTAACCAAATCCACCCATCTTGTATGGTTTTTCGAACAGGAGCTGTATTCATTAACATAACTGCTAACCACCGAGTTGGGAAAAACCATTCCCGTACGGATTATGTAATAGTTTATAGTATTTAGGGTATTACTGTATACTATCACCAGTTAGATAAGCAGATGGAACACAAAGCCTGTGTGTGATCTCCTGGGTCGGATATTCATTGAGTTTGTATTTTGAGTTACAATGATGAATGAATTATTACTCAAGCTTACTCCTATACCCCGTCCCAGCTCACACATGGAATTTCTACATACATTTTTACTGACATTTGTGAGTGGTGTCTAATTTGTCCTATAGACCCTAGGAAGAAATCAAATCAATGTGTTAATATTTGAAAGCGTGAGTTGTAAAATTAAGCCACTTTTCTGACCAGTTGCGTAACATTTCCTGGAGGAATCATGGTGTGAATCTTTATTTGTATACCTCATTTAAATGTGTTAAGGAGTCGTAATCAAGAGGGCTGGGTTCTGCCAAGTCTGTGTGTTTGGTTTTCAATTGAAACACATGAAAAGAAAATCCAAGACTGTAGGTTACCGTATTTTAGTTTTCAGTACTTTGGGTGCCAGTGTGTGTCAGAAGAGTCATGGTCCCTTAGCAACACTAGGAACTATTATCAGCCTTTTGCACGGGCATTTGTATCGGACTGCTAGCGTCGTAAACAAGTTCCCGAGTCACCGTTGCCAAACTTCACAGTCCACCTCGGTGGGGTTGCTGCACCTGGCTTCACTCCCAGTATCCCACATCCGTGTCAATCCCACGCGTATAGTATCTAAAAGCAAGTTTTAGCTACTATGCCATTTGGTTTCCCTGCAGTCCAATTTGGAGTGCACGGTGTCGGTCTTGGGTGAGCTCCCATGTGTCCCAGTATTGAGTGAACATTCATTATTCACATGTCACCCTGTTCCCAATCAGTCACCATCCATAATGTAAAGCAGTGCGACGTTAGAGAGGTTAAAGGAGGATGGAAAATGTCACAGAAGGACGGCAAAAGAGACGGGAGGAGAAAAACGTCCAGTTTGCATCTTGTCACGGACACAACAGATTGTTTGTTCAGCAGTCTGCATACATTTCTCATCCCCATGAGGTATTTTCTACACTCTTATATGTAAAATAAGAGAAGATCTTACCCAGATATGGTAGAAATATTCCTTTCTTCATAGTCAGTCAGATTTATTTTCCCAAGCTGTACTCTAAATGTAGATTCAATGAACTCTACATGGTAACCTTTCTGAAAAAGCAGCCAGTGGTTTGTAAAATGAGCGTTTCACATGTTGCTGAGTCACTATAGAGTGAACTAGAATCTCTGCCTCCATTAGCTGTCCTCCGTGTATTTCTTACATAAGGGATAATACATCTCGGGGGTGGGGGGGGCTCTGTCATGTTTATAATGTGAGCTCAGGTCGCCCTCATTTGATGAACAGCTGTTTGTTTCAATATTGCCATTTGACCCCTCATAATGCGACAGACTTCTGTACTTGCACTCGCTCTATTGAGTGCGTTCATACTCAGAATTATGACAAGAAATCTCGGTGCTATGAGTACCCAGATGGTGCAGTCAAAATTCCCCACTCTAAATCCAAAATGTTCTCTGTGCGACATTTCAAACTACTGGGCGAGACACGGTATATGTATTAAAGGGGCCCTATTATGCTCTCAGAGGTTTGCCCTTTTCCTGTAGTTTCGTTCTATAGGTTTTGTGCATGTAAAGGGTCTGCAAAGGCTAAAATTCCAGAAGGAGTTTTTCTCCGACAGAATACCCCCCCCCCCCTCTGCCTGAAACCCCTCAATTGTAGTTTGTTGTTTACCTCTGCGTCATCACTACATAACACTCGTGCTTCGATTTGCTAGCGCTCCAACACCTTGTACGTGCTAGGCTAAGGGGCGGGACATCTCTAAGCGGTTGACCGATCACAACAGAGCCGGCCAGCTAACCAATCAGAGCAGACTGGGCTCTGGTTTCAGACAGAGGGTGAAAAGAGGAGCTGCAGCACAGGACAGTATGAGAAAAATAAAGAGCTTTCTGAACATTAAAGCATGGAGACGTGTCCCAGTAGAGACACTAAATATTAATAGGAACCTGAGAATAACCGTTATAGGGCCCCTTTAAGAAATTGCTCACAGAACTGAGAAAAAAGGCAAGACATTATTATAGTCTATCATGAAAAGTATAACACTTTTGTGCGAGACCTCCGGCAGACTCAATGTTCTTTGTGAGCTCGGTGCTTTTCAGAAGAGCGTACAGAACAGAAATCCTGCAATTTCTCTTTGATTGAAACCTAAAAATATTTGCTTCTATTGTACTCAAGGACGGTCCTTTTTCAACAAGGAGAATGAGGACGGTGAAAAATGAAAAGCACTGACTCATTCTGCTCCTCTTTTAATGCCGCTCACCACCTCCGTCTGCGTGGCATTGGCGAATTTGACGTCATTCAAAAGCTTTTCTCACTTAGAAAAACACACTTCAATTGCTTTTTCACCGAACTCCATTCACATGTTTTTTTTATGATAGGAATAAGTGAGCTATTTATTCTCCATAATGTTATCACTACATGGATTATAATGCACCAAGCTATTGACTGTAATAACGGAAAGAGATCAACAAAGAGATAGGATCATGGTCAGTTTGTGGCTACCGTTAATAAAACCTATTTCACAGACCCGAGATGAACTGTTGTACCTTGGGTCTGCTGTGTGGCCTTGTTGTCGGGTAGATAACGGCCCCATTGTCTTCATTATCTTATAAAAGTCAGAGTGAACTCAACTACTCCCTTGCAGACGGCACTGCAAACGTTCTGTCTTTTCTTTTTATCGTCAGCCTTATATCTTAAAAAAAAAGAAGCTTATTCCGCTGTCCTTGTATCGACGCAGGGAAAGAAAGTCATAAAAAAAGAGATTTGCTCTGAAGTCTACTGACAGCCCTGACGACCATATCACAACAGTGTGTGTTTACACAATAACTGTATATGTGTTCAAAACCTGGTGGTTATTTCCAAGAAGTAAGAGATACCTAAAGGCCCATGTCCACATACAACTTTTTCAATTGAACCAATGAGAACAGAGCACATGCCGTTGAATGGGGTTGCCTCATGAAAAACTACATCCAGAAAGAAAAGTAGCAGCCGAAAGTATTGAAAGCTTTCAGAAACAGCCGGTAGACATTTGTGAAGAAGCTTGTGTTTTTTTTCTCACTATAAGGCTTTCAGACTGAGGCATGAAGCTCATTAATACAGAGTGTGAGAGCAAGCACCTTCTAGATGGATGTAAGAGTAAAAAAAAAACAGATGTCAAACTGGAATATAGTACCACCAACAGATCCAAGGGCGCGACGCTAGTCTGTCATACAACAGTGGTGATTTGTTGCCTTTCTGACAGAAAAAGGCACTATTTGGACACAGGTTCTTTATATATGTGGTGGCTTGAAACTTCATAATGCCAGAAAAACAACCCTTTTTATGTGATCTTCATTACTGTGGTTGTAAATCTGTATCGCGCTCTGATCTCTGTCGCTTTTTGCTCTCTCCACCAGCAGATCCAGTTTGCGGACCAGAAGCAGGAGTTCAACAAGCGGCCCTCCAAGATTGGCCGGCGCTCCCTGTCCCGCTCCATCTCCCAGTCCTCCACAGACAGCTACAGCTCAGGTACACACTTCCTGTTGCTCAATGCCAAACAGCCCACTACTTATCAGATAGTGGACATGTTCCATTACGGTTTGTTTTTTTTATGACACCAGAGATAAAGAAAGTGATTCCCCTTGGAAATCTGTTTGCTTGGCCTGATTGTAGTTTCTATTAAGGGTCAAGTGAGATGGGTAAAACAAGGGAAAGTGGCACTAAAGGCTGAAAACGGAGGGAAACAGCTTCTCTAAAAAGCAACCTAATGTATCTTCCAGCTGCTTTTAAGCCCACAAGTTAAACATTATTCAAGAATGATTGTTAATTGGTTTTACGGGGGATTAATGCTGGACTGTTTCCTTACTTCCGGTGCTTGTCTCAATGAGTGGTCACGGCAAACGACCTTCTTTGACTCAGTGTTAATGTTGGCAGCTATTTTAGATTTAGTCTTAGTCTTAGTCTTTGGACAAAAATGGTTATTAGTTTAGTCACATTTTAGTCCTTTTTATCCTTCATAGTTTTAGTCTAGTTTTAGTCGACGACAACTCAAAACGTTTTAGTCCAGTTTTAGTCGATGAAAAATCATTACATTTTAGTCAACTTTTAGTCAAAATGTTTTTCTCTCTATAAACTAATTCAGTTAGGCAAATACAGGTATCTGAAATTGGAATCAAGGTGACAGTATTAAGTGTTGGAATTCGTAAAGCAACATTTCACCCTCTTAACACTTTGTGTAATATCTGGTGTTCTGCTATAAGGTTCATGCAGAGGCAGATCGCCCATCCCATTAAGAGAGAGAGAGAGAGAGAGAGAGAGAGAGAGAGAGAGAGAGAGAGAGAGAGAGAGAGAGAGAGAGAGAGAGAGAGAGAGAGAGAGAGAGAGAGAGAGAGAGAGAGAGAGAGAGAGAGAGAGAGAGAGAGAGAGAGAGAGAGAGAGAGAGAGAGAGAGAGAGAGAGAGAGAGAGAGAGAGAGAGAGAGAGAGAGAGAGAGAGAGAGAGAGAGAGAGAGAGAGAGAGAGAGAGAGAGAGAGAGAGAGAGAGAGAGAGAGAGAGAGAGAGAGAGAGAGAGAGAGAGAGAGAGAGAGAGAGAGAGAGAGAGAGAGAGAGAGAGAGAGAGAGAGAGAGAGAGAGGCGTGGCGCTGCATGTGTGTGTGCATGGTAGAGCGAGCAAGAGTGAGCGTGTATGTGTCTGGAGAAGTGAGCGGAACAGCAACAACAAAAGTATATGTGTAACAGGTTTTAATAAATACAACGGCCTCCAAAAGAAGAGCTTGCCTGTCCACTTATTTGGAAAAAGTGGGTTATTGAACCCGAAGCCGGAAGAGGAAAATAAAATATCCTGCATTTTGAATGTCCGATAGTCCACCATTTACACTTTAGTCCTGTCTCGTCTCGTCAACGAAAACAAAATACAGATTTCGTCATAGTTTTTAATAATCAAAAATCTATTTTTAGCTCGTCATCGTCTCCTCTTAGTCATGTTGAAAAGGTTGTTGACGAACTTTTTTCGTCATAGTTTTCGTTGACGAAATTAACACTGCTTTGACTACAGGTCAAAATCACTGTTTTTCCAAAAATGTCCAACTTCACTTCACAAAAGGCAACCTCTAAAGAAAAGTATTGTCTTCAAGAGAGACCGTCTGATATGAATAATCCTGTTCTGCCCTCGGAGCATCCATAGTTGAAACACAGTGTGTACACATTGGTGAACTCTGCTTTTAGAGTTCCAGCAGTGTGTCAGGGTCATTGACGTGATGGCTTAATCTTCATTAGCAGAATATGATGGACAAACAGATGGCCGGCAGATGCACAAATGGAGTTTCAGTTAGTAATATGGGATGGGTGCTTAAAATATAGTTAGTATATATTACTCTTTCTGAGAAATGATGACTTGTGACTTCCCACTGGGACGTTTGCCGGCCATCAAAGGCCGTTTAGGGTTAGGGTTAGCAACAAGGGTCAGCTGACCTGCAATGCATTACTCTATGTTTTCAAGGGGACTGCTGGAACTTGTATATCTATTGATTTGCTTCTTGAATTCAGCTCTGCTTTGATCTAGACCTTTGCTGGTCTAAGATCAAAGTTAGCTGGCTCGATGTTGGGTCCCCTTTATGGTGGGATTTGGATTTGTTCCCATTTCACTTTAACACACATCTTGTGTTGTCCTGTCTTCAATCTTTCCCTCCTCTCACCTCCCGCCAAGAGCCTTCCTCTCCAGCCTGAGGTGCTCTCATTAAGTATGATCTGGATTTATTCTACTAGATATTGAGATAATGATCAGAGCTGCATTTATTTCACTCAGTTATTCGACAAACTAGCTGTGCTTTCGGATTCCTTGCGTATTAAGCAGCAACTGTAAAAGTGAAATGCGTCAGTGCAGCCAACATTATTTTTCTCAGAAACATGTGTGGCCCTATTATCCCCCTTTTTGAACCATCTGTGTTATTATCCTCTTTCTTTTTTTTCTCTCCCACCCTGTCCGCTGATTCCCTGTCTTCTCCCATAATTCCCTCACCACAGTGCCTCTCATTTCTTTGATGGTTCCCACAGTGCAGAGGAGAACTTTTCCCAGGAACACTTTGGTTTAGATTAAGATTATAAAAGGTTCCCTTTAAGATTGTGGGCCTTGTAATACGTTTTTGAATGAGAGGAAAACAAGACATATTGGTTTGTGGTAATTTAGTTGTGTGAAATAAGAGTTTTAGATTTGTTACGGCCAAATATTTTCAAACAAGTCGTTCATTTTTACCCAATTTTTACCCTTTTGTGGCTCCAGTAAGTCTGAAGAAATTGCTTGTAGTGCATTCACTGTCCGGGCGACAAGACTACAAATTATAAAAATAAAAACAATATGGAAATGTGGTCGGGCTTAATATACCCCCAGAAACACCGCCACCATTATCCTCAAAGTGGAACCGATACCAATGCAGTTCTTGTTTGTTTCAGTCTGTTTACTTTGATCAAATCATGTCGATGGAAGCAGTTAATCGTGTGAAGTTCCACCACTTTTTCCCCCATAGCTCCTTTTGTAGCAAGCGCCAATCACACGTAGAAGAACGCTTGCGGTGATTTGCTTAGAGCGAAACCATTTGAATAGATAAGAGTACAAAAGGACTGAATGCAGGTCTACAGTAGTTTAACGGGACAGCTGGTGTTACTCTTTGAACTGGGTCGGGTTTTGGACGAATGCCCATAAGAAAAAGACAAATCTGACTGTAGGGGTACAATTCTACATCATTGGATGACTTTTTTTAATGCACACCAAGTTTTATCTTAAATCTATAATAACAGTTATAGATATAAGGAGTAATATTCCCTAGTTTAAGAATGGTAAAGTATTTCCTCCTCCATGTCTTTATCTTCACCAGCTCACTGTATTTGGCTTTGTCCCAGACACAAGTCTCTGTACCCCCCCCCCCACCATCACCCTTTCCTCCTGTCAGTATGGATGGGAGGTTTCAAAAGAAAAACGGTACTCATGGAATATTCTTTTTTTTTCCTTTAAAGCTCTTTCCCTTTCTTGCACAGTACAGCATGTTCTCTAACTGCAGTGTTGCTACAGTGCTGGCGAGGTACCCAGTGTTATCTGGTACTGATCCATGGTCATTTTGCATGGTCATGTGCTGCGGGGACACGTTTCCTTTGTGCATTTTTACCATCTTTACGTTCCACTGCAGTATTATATTGCGAAGACACTGGGGTTTTTGCAGAGGGGTTTTACACATGGCTTTATAATCAATTAAACTCTGAGCTGGCCAGCATGAATCTGTGGCCTACCAAAGTCTAATTGCAGGCTTGAGTAAAAATACAGGCTTTATTCACAGTGAAGAAACCAAAGGACGCATTGTGTTTGTTCCTGCGGTATGAAACCTTAAAGCTCTAAATTGCCTTTGCTGTTGAAAGGACAAACACACAAATCTGCAAGATATTCAAGGTGCTTTACATGCAAATAAAGTCATTAAGGCGAGGTGTAAACCCATGGCATGGTAAACACACGTAAATAGGCTTTAAAGGGATTAAAAACAAAGTAAAACAGAAGATTAAAGTAAGATTCCACGTGGCCGTGACCGCGGGCTGGATTTAATTCCCGCATTAACCAGCGTTTCTGTTTTTATCAGTGCATCCCAAGAGAGATGAGGCAGAGGATGGTGAAGGGAAGAGGATTTATGAGACTGATCCATAAGCTGGTTGTAAACACGCTGACATTGAGGCTGTGATGTTTTGTCTTAGCGGTGCCGGGTGCCGCGTGTCATCCTCAGGGCCGATGGGAAATAGTCCATCGGCCCTTTAACTCCCCCGACATAATGCCTGCGCTTAAAGGCACCATGTAATCGATCCTTTTCACACCGCAGGAATTGCCGAGTCATGGGTTGAGATCTCTTAGTCGGCTGAACATGCTGATCCCTCTGTTGACCATTGGCAGCGGTCCATACGGTTAAACAGTTCAATGAAACCCTTGTAATCTAGGGGTTACCGATGCAAAAACACAGGCCATAGTTGAAGTGCCATGGAGGTCAGAAGACTTCAGCATTGGGTAAATATCCTTGCCTTGAGTTTGAGTAATCTTCTCTAACGGAGAACAACAGTGTGTGTACTTTGTTGATTATGATAGCATAGCAAGTTCTGGGCACAAGGCTGTCAATCTGCATTTCCGCTTAATTATACTCCACTGCTCTACACAACTTACTCTTTCTGTGTTTTCCATTAGCAAAGTTGTGGATAATACCTGGTTTAATTAACCCGTTGGCCGGTTCGAAGCTAGCTAAAAGGGTATTAAAAGGTAGAGCAAAACACTGACTGGTCCAAGAGAATCATTGCTTGCCTTTTTTGCTTTTACTCTAACCCGAAGTGAGTCGAGTGGCGCAGAACCGATAAGTAGAAATTAAGTTTCTGTTAGAGTCGTGTTAATGTCTTGTTAGCAGATGGCACTTATAAGTAGATAATGGCCTCCTCCAAAATTCTTAATAGGAAACCAGCTTTTAATACGTTGTAGTTTGAAACGAGTAGAAATAAAATCATGAAAACAGTCAATTCGTTACAAGCCTATTTTCTACCTCCTTTATGTGTGTGAGATACTGACAGATAGTGTTTATGTGCTTGTTTCTTCTTTAGCGGCGTCGTACACGGACAGCTCTGACGATGAGACGTCTCCTCGGGACAAACAGCAGAAGAACTCCAAGGGTAACGGAGACTTCTGCATCAAAAACATCAAACAGGCCGACTTCGGACGCAGAGAGATCGAGATTGCAGAGCAAGGTAAACCAAACGACCATCAGTCATTACTTAATTAATTCACCGAGTCCATCACTAATCCAGACATAAAGTGTGTGTGTGAGACTGTGAGGACAACATTTAGAAACCAACGCATAAACACCAATCATACATATCACTACGTACACACACACACACACACACACACACACACACACACCCTTAGCATCAGTAACTGCTTCAGCAGGATGAGTCGATGGATTAGCGATGAAGTGTCAGAAGGATTAAACGTTTGGAGTTCCTCAAACATCCAGCTGATTATCTGCTCTCTCGTGTGTCTTTCAGAGATGCCGGCCCTGATGGCTCTGAGGAAGCGAGCCCAGGGGGAGAAACCCCTCGCCGGGGCCAAGGTGGTGGGCTGCACCCACATCACTGCCCAGACTGCTGTGAGTGGGAATGCAAAACACACACACCTTTTTATCATAAGTTATCTTTACTGCAGCTGTGATGACACACTCTCCTCCTCAGGTGCTGATGGAGACCCTCTCAGCTCTGGGGGCTCAGTGTAGATGGGCCGCCTGCAACATCTACTCCACCCAGAACGAAGTGGCAGCTGCTCTGGCAGAAGGAGGTGAGACTGAAAGCTTATTGATGTGTGTGACCAAATCCTTTTCCTGCTTTTTTCGGTATATGAATAAAATGCTTCCTGTCTCGGTTCTAGGTTTCAGTGTTTTTGCATGGAAGGGTGAGTCAGAGGACGACTTCTGGTGGTGCATCGATCGCTGTGTCAACGTGGAAGGCTGGCAACCCAATATGGTAGCACACCTACACTCTAAACAAAGCTTACGTACTGTCTTTCATACCCAATTTAAATATTTTCTCTCTGTTCTACTCTGTCAGATCCTGGATGACGGTGGAGACCTGACTCACTGGATCTATAAAAAGTACCCCAACATGTTCAAGAAGATAAAGGGCATTGTAGAGGAGAGTGTTACCGGTGTGCACAGGTAAGACACATGTGAACACATCCTTCTTTATCTTAAGCAATGTTTTTGAAATATATATTACGTCTTACCCCAGATAAAACCAGTTCACTCTAGTTTAAATGAGAGAATGTACAAGTAGTTTTTCCAAACTTCACACACTTATTGACACTCACAGTTTCTGGTGCACCATCGCCATCTAGTGGTGGAAATGTTAACAATAATAACTATTTATACATCCTTTCATACAAACATTCAGCCAAAAGGGTTCACACAAAAGAACAGATGCATAATCTACATTTTGCAAGACATAACAAATATGGAGCTTGACAATCTAACATTTCACAGAGCTTATATTTCACAGTTGCATAGTATTGTTTCTGACTTGTGTGATCGGAACACCTCCAGATCAGAAAATCAATATTTAATGAAATAAATACAATCATTTCCAAAATTCACATTCTTTTATTTGACAGAATATTCCCTTTCAAGCTGTATTTGTTCCAAAAACCAAAAAAAAATAATGTTAAAGAGCAATATTTGTTTGATAATACATACAAAACTGCCTACGGGTTGAAGCTGCATTGGCAACACTAGTCATACAAATGATTTGTTTGTGTTTGTGTGTAGGTTGTATCAGCTGTCCAAGGCGGGGAAGCTGTGTGTTCCAGCCATGAACGTCAACGACTCGGTGACCAAGCAGAAGTTTGACAACCTGTACTGCTGCAGGGAGTCCATCCTAGACGGGTATGAGACGTATATTAAAACAGAACAGAGTATTTATTGTGGGGCGGTTCCACTCTGTTCCAAACAGTCTGAATATGTATTACTCTGCCGGGGAAAATAATGGTGTTTCTGTCCTCAGCCTGAAGAGGACCACTGATGTCATGTTCGGAGGCAAACAGGTGGTGGTGTGTGGGTACGGAGAGGTAAGGAGGACATTCTCATACGGGAACATATATCTTACACCTCTATTCTGAAATACTGTTATTACTGAAATAATAAGAATCTACTTCACTATACGGAGAGATCTAGAGATAGAGGATCGGCCTCCCCCTTTTTTTAGGCACCAAAGTACGTAGGGGACAGGGAATTAAGTACGCCAAAGGTTTTCTTTTCAGCATATTGATTAATATAAATGGTGACAGGTCATTATAGAGCTATGCAATCCTCACCATCTATAGCATTGGCCAGCTGCTGTTGACAGCTTCTGTTTGATTCTGTTTTGCTGGATGGTTCATCATCAAAGACTACCAGACCGTGGAAAACTGTTGAATAATTCATGGTAAAAAAATGATATTGTGTTTTTTAAAGAAAGGTGAAAACAACAAAAATGACTTTTATTCGGGACATCCATTTTGGGTTTCCACTAGTGTTAAAAATGAAATACTAATTTGGAGTATAGATTAGCTGCTATATTAGCAAATACAAAGAAATGGGTAAGCCAGCCAGCCAATCTATGGCTTAATGAAGGGGAAGAATCTCCCCCTCTGTTATGCTTTGGGATTTTAAATTTCAGGACATTTGGGAATATGTGGTTCATGCATATTCCTGGAAATTACCTTTTTGTTTTGTTTTGATTTTTCTTAGTTTTCTAAACTTCAAATGAAAAGCAGACAATGTTTTCAACAGTCACAATATCACAATCTGAAAACGTTGATCATTCTCTAATGAGTAACAAAATGAAAGTCTGTAATGAGACTCCACATAAAGTAAAAAAGGATAAACAGTAAAACAGCCGATACGATAAGACAGGCTCCCACTGAAACACCGCCTGCTTTAACTGACGGATAAATGATTGAAACATACTGCTGTGCTTATTATCTCTTGTCGTTCACTCCCAGGTGGGCAAAGGCTGCTGCGCTGCCCTCAAAGCCATGGGCTCCATCGTGTACGTCACAGAGATCGACCCCATCTGTGCCTTGCAGGCGTGGTAAGACTCCACTCGTCTCACTTCCTATGCACCACTGCTGTGTTCCATTAGCTTCACACACTTTTATCTCCCAACCACAGCATGGACGGCTTCAGGCTGGTGAAACTGAATGAAGTCATCAGACAAGTGGACATCGTCATCACCTGCACAGGTGGGCTCAGCCGCCGCCGCCGCCGCTCTCTGTGCGAGCAACATGGCGTTCTCTCGGCGTTTCTTCAGGATGACTGGGCAGATTCTCAGTCTCTGTCGTCACAGTCGCTAATCAAGTTCTCAGATCAGCAGCCAGGGAGTTGCACTTAATTAGAGCTGAGAATTACTCGCCTCTCTGCGTCTTTACTTAATGTTTCGCTGGCAGGCCTGCAGCAGTGGGGGGGTCTCAAAGGGTGACTGCAATATGACAGACAGAAAGATAATAAGGTAGAAGAAGCTGCATGGGACTCATGAAAGATGTTCCCTTTTTAAAACAAAGTGGTGTAAATTAAGTTAGCTCCTTTAACTTGTTTGATTCTTGTGAATTAATAATGCTTCTGTAGTGAAATAAGGGGGAAATAAGCTGTCATAAAAATATCGAGCAGCTTTTGGACATAAATGATAAAGCTCCTCTACTGTCTTTCGTTGTGTCTATCTTTTTGTCTATTTCATATTTTTGATTTGTGACCGTCTTGCTCTGCGTTCTGTCATTTGTCCTCATCTTTTATCGTCTCTCCTCCTCCCTCAGGCAATAAGAACGTGGTGGTGAGAGAGTACCTGGACCGCATGAAGAACGGCTGCATCGTCTGCAACATGGGACACTCCAACACTGAGATCGATGTGGTCAGTTTCCAGCTAGAGATACCTTGTAAAGAAACCGAAACATTAGTGAATAAAACAAACCACGTGACATGAGGACAAGAGTTTGATGTAAGATGAACCATTTGTGGTCAGAATTTTAAAAAGCCAGGGACAAATGAACTATAAGCTTCCTTTACTGCTTCCTTTTTTACCTCTTTAACCTTTCCCAAACCCTTAATGAAGGTTATGATCCCACTGTGTAATGCTGTTGTTAGAACAGCTTAGTTCTTAAGTATAATTAAGCTTTTTACCCGTGTGCTCATGCAGAGTGTCTTACAATTAGTGTGCAGAGATGAGGGTCACGGTGCAATGATTCTATTCTCCTAAACATAAAAATGCACTCGAAAATATTGCAATTTTGATAAACTTATGATGAATTTTGCAGCTTTAACAAATGTGTGACTGATTGATTATTTGCTCCTCCTGTAGGCGAGCCTCCGGACTCCTGAGCTGACCTGGGAGAGAGTGCGCTCTCAGGTGGACCACGTCATCTGGCCTGATGGCAAGAGGATAGTGCTGCTGGCTGAGGTACACTCACTCACTCACTCACTCACTCACTCACTCACTCACTCACTCACTCACTCACTCACTCACTCACTCAGAACACATCAGTATAAGCACTTTTAAAATTCCTAGCTGGAGACTGTTATTTATTTGAGATGTTGTAAATAAATTTGAAAAGAACGAGGGATTATACTTACAGAAACAACACTGCAGATGCACATTGCAGTTTAAGAATAGGCGTGTGTGTCACACTGACAGAATGAGAGCAGTCTGTCTATCGACGGCTGTGTCTCTGCTGCTGTTAGATCTCCAGCAGGTTTTAACCTCATCAGTAGATCCTCCACCCTCACCTCTCCTGCCTCCATCATAGCTCTCTGTTCCAAAATATATTTAAAGAGCTGATACATAATCTTAACGTAATCATTTAGTGCTTCAGAAATAGTGACTTTTCGATAGCTGGTTTTCAAAATAAGAGCTTTGTCACCTTGTTTTACAATGCAAGGCTTCACAATCATACATTCTCATACACTTGTCTTCCTCTACAGGGTCGTCTGCTGAACCTCAGCTGTTCCACTGTGCCCACCTTTGTTCTCTCCATCACCGCCACCACCCAGGTAAAACAATTTAGTTCACATGATTTAGTTTTTGTATTTCACATTTATAAAGATGTTGGCAAAAGTGTGTTTGTGACTCACACTTGTGTTCTCCGCCCAGGCGCTGGCTCTGATAGAGCTGTACAACGCCCCAGAGGGACGCTACAAACAGGATGTTTACCTGCTGCCCAAGAAGATGGGTAAGACTATTATTCAGGCCACAATTTGCTAAGGAATCAACCAGACCTCTGAATACAAAAATACTTCAAACACGTGGCAAGATATCACGCCAGCATGATCCAAAATTCCCCTGTTTGGTACTGAAGTAGCCACTAAGCAGGAAGTCGTTCCAGGGAGGTTGTTTCTGCCCGAGCAGAGAGCCTGCAGGCAAATTGCTTTTATCTCTATAGACAACACAGTCAGTCTCATCTGCTCAGACTGTGGATATCATTCACAGTGGACTGACTCTGTGTGTGTGTGTGTCTGTGCAGCATGTCTGCAGCGCTGCCCGTCACATCTCTTAGCGTTCTCTCTGTGACTTAAAGCAGAGCACACACAAAGTAAATAAAAACAGAGGCAAATGTAGGTCAGTGTCGGCTGCTGCTAGCACAGCACACACTGATGATGGATGCGAGGAGAGGAAGGGGTGAGATGAGGAAGGAAGGAAGAATGTGGAGAAGGAAGAAGGAAAGAAACAGACGGTAAATCAGAGAGCTTCCGTCATTGGATAATGGATCAGCCACAGACACCTGGTCATGGTGAAATGTTTATTTTCTTTTTTGCCATTTCAGATGAGTATGTGGCCAGCCTACATCTCCCCACATTCGACGCACATCTCACAGAGCTGAGCGACGAGCAGGCCAAGTATCTGGGCTTGAACAAGAACGGGCCCTTTAAGCCAAACTACTATAGGTAAGCAAACACGTCAACACTTGACAACAATCTTATTTTGAAAGGACTTTAGGTGCTTTATACGACAACGTGTTGGAAGCATTGTATGTTGTATAGAATAAAGTGAAGCCACATGGAGGGTGGTACATTTCTCTGTAAACACTCAGGATTTCCGGGATTACATCTGTAAATGAATCTCAGATATCTGCCGGTTTAAATAGGTACAATGGCAAGATCAAACTCAGAAATTAAGTTCAATTAAAGTCACACATTTAAAAGAAAATATCCTAGAAAAATAGTGTGTGAAAAATTTGCAGGGTTGATTTTAAATAGTTTTTTTTAATGATTTAATAACATTATATTCTTTGGAGAAATTCCCCTTTTTCTCAGATTATTACCCCCTACCCTTGCTCGGTAATTTATTTATTTTTTAGCTACTATGTGCTGACATTTAAGGGATTATCCTTTAAAGGAAGAGACCGTAAAGTTGTTTTCACCTTTCTATATTTAAATCAACTATCATCCTAACGTGTGTGCTTTCTCCCTTTTCTCCCTCAGGTATTAAACCAGTGTCGGCGTTTGACTGCAGAAATACAAATACTCCATGATTGGCACAGACTCATAGAGGGGGAGGAGGAGGAGGAGGAGGAGGAGAACAGAAGGAAGGACACACCTGCTTTATATATTGGGGGGGGAGGTAGGGGAGGAGCTCTGACTGAACCTGAGGAGGGGCCTGGGCTTATCTTGCGTTATGGCAGCCGTTTTATTTATTCTCGCTCGACAACAATAATGGTAATTCTAAATCTGTGGAGCTGCTCCCGCCATTAGCCGTGAGCTAGCTCCGCGACGTCTTCTTCTGGAAGATGTTTTTCTTCCTTTTTCACCACAATTATCTCTCTTTCTCTTTAATCACTCGTTTGTATGTCGACTTGTATGTAAATCCTCCATCCACCCTCCCCTTCCCATTGCCAGATCTTTTATTGTTTAACTATTAAAGATGAAATTATTGATGCTTAAAAGATATATACTATATAAAAACAAAAAACTTGATTTAAGAAAAAAAAATCTGTGTGAATGATGGCCGTTGAAGATTCAGTGACGGACACTTTTCTTTCATGTCCTATTTTTGTTGTCTTCTCTTTTCTACCTGTGATTTTGTTTTTCTCTTGCGTAATATTGAGAGGGCGGGGTTAAGATCTAGTGGGCGGGGATTAGGCGGGATCTCAGGGTCCAATCATATCATGTCTTTTATTTGATCCTCCTCATTGAGATTCACCGTTGTGTCTGTTTTTAAACGGTTCTTTTTATGTTTTCTGTCCTATCCGATCAGCCTGTAGTTTTTCAGAACTTTTCTTAGTATGACTGGACCGGGTCTTCCCACCTGTCACTCAAAGCCACAGTGAAAACATCTCATTGGCTGCTTCTTTCTCGGCTTCCATGCTCACAAGGCGCCTGTGTTGAAGTATTTCCATCTTGTGAGAGATTTCATTTAGTCTCTTCCTTTACCAATACTGACTTTACTGTATTAGAAGCATGGCAGGTTGTCAGACCATTAAATACTGTATATTTAGATATTTATATTGAAGCATTTTCTATCCTTTTCTCTCCTGCGCCACCTCCTATCATTACTTTTCGAAAGGAATCATCATATGTCCTAAAGATAAGCAATTAAGTGTTCTGATGATAAGTGTAATAAATGTATTTAAGCCCTCACTTTGAATACTGTGACAGAAAATATTTAAAGAGAAACCAAATGAGCAGCTAATTGCTGCCTGGCCGGTACTTAAACAGATCTTCAATCAGGTCCTCAACAAAAAAAATGTATGTTTTTTTTTACAGTATTTACCATACACACTACAACTCTTTGGTACTCACTGAAAAAGTTCTGTTTAACAAGTAAGAATTATTCTCTCTTCAAGAAGCACATTTACCCTCGCTGTAAATCCACATGAATCTGCCTGTAAATGGAAATGTCCCCCCTTTTAAAAAAGAAAAAAAAAACTTGGCTTGCTAGCCTTGAAATATTTGAGTTTCTTCTTCCCCTCCTGAAAGGCTTAGATTCTCTCCAGCTGACATGACGGTGCAAATTAGAAAGTCCTGACAGTCATTTCAGCTGACAGCCAAGTTCTCCCCGCCCGCCGCAATACTGGCTCTGCACCTGAACCCATCAGGTGCTCTGCTAACCTGCTGAGAGACGCTGCCACCATTCCCCTCACAGAGAGGGATCACATGCTTAAAAACACATATTCAGGTCTTGGATCATTTTACACATTTCTAATGAGAGGAAATAGCACAAAAAGCTTTTTCATTTACCAGTTTTGCTCATTCAGACTAAAAATAGGCACAGGTAATGCAGTTTATTTGCTGTGTAACACTGACTAGTATATTAACAAACTTTTTAACATCAACAAAAGTCTTTTGAGAACTCTTAAGAAAATGTATGCCAGCAGCCAGTTAGCTCATTTTAGCATGAAGGTTAAAGGGCAACATTGTCCAACTACAAACGCCTCTGAAAGTTGGGTTTGCTTTAAAAACATTTTAAAAATTAGCAAAACTTAAGTGAGCTTTAAAGATGCTTGCAGCTAAATTTTGTTCATTTTGGACAAAGCCAGGGTAGCAGTTTTCCGCTGTTTACCGTCTTCGACCTAAGCTAACTGGCGGCTATCCACAGCTACAATTTTAGCATACAGTTATGAGTAGGATTGATCTTATTATCCAAGTTTCAACAAGTATGTCAATTAGAGTATTTCCCAAATGTCAAACTATTCCTTATTCATTTGATAAAAGCAAATTAAAGTATAAAGAAATATACATTTATAGGCGCGTAGTGACCTAGCATACGCCCAAAGATCCTACACTGTGTCACAGTGCACAACCTCATTATCACAATGTGTGTGCATTAATGTCTCCTTGTGCAGTTGAGAAACCCTTCTTATAGTCGTGCGACCTGTGCTCTTAAACCTGTTGTCTTACTTTACCCTTTTGTAGGTGTGAATGTGTGTATAACCTCTGGAGAGAAAGATAAGGTGATTATAGATGATGAGGTGTGTGTGTGTGTGTGTTAATGTCCTTCAGTGTTTTGAACACATCTTTTCGTCTACAATTGCTTTCCGTTAACAGCTGCCTCAGGATCCTATAGCCTGTGCGTTAGGGGGAGAAAGCATTTTTTTAGTTTGGTCGTACGGGTGGGCGGGGGAAGACACCAGCATCATATCTGTATATACTCTATATACAGATATGACAACCTTTAAAAGTATAGGAAGGTAAAAGAAGATCCACTCCTGTATTTATTGTTGTAAATCCTAATACAGTGCAAACTGGCAAATTCTCAAACATGTTTTAAGTTGTCGATTAAATAAAAAAATACCCTATGTTTAAATATTGCAAGTGATAATGGTAGATGATGAGCAATAATTTAAAACATTCTGTAATCTTACTGAATAAAGATGTAAAAAAACGGTAACCCCTTTGTGTTCATCTTCTTTATTCGACTGGTCTCTACACATAATCACCCACTTGTGTAGGTGTTTGTGTGTCTTTGCAGTCCGGTTTCTCAGTCGTAGTGGTTATGTGTGTTGGGGGAAGGGGTGCAGCTGCTGAGATCTGTCCCAGCCACAGTGATGTCATCTGAGCCAGGAGCCAACACACTGGGACGTCTCTGACATCTACAGCTGGCTGTGAGCCTTTTATTTATTTGTGACACACAAATCAACTCTACAAAGTTAGCCCATTTGGACCCTGAAAGTTAAATGTTTAAGACCTACAGGCACAAGGTCTGAAGAGATTTTCAAAATCTGTTCAGATGGAAAGTGAGTTTTCATTGTACTGTATTAAAGTCATCCGGCTCAGGGGACTACTCCTTTTTCTTTTGACTATATTAAAGGAGAAAGACTTAATATAGTCATGAAATTGCTGAACTGTATCTTTAGAAAATATAACTATATTTCAAATATTAACCCATCATGGTCGATATCAAAGAAATGTACACTTTTACATTGTAAACAATTGTATAAAATAAACACAATGAAAGTGTTCATTTAAAAATGAAAATCCTGACTTTGACCATTAACAGAAGTGTAATTCTATTCTCTGATCTGAAAAATGTCGTTTTGGGAGAACAAATGTGCTGGCTTCAGAGTATTTGGAACATCATTTTAAATGTGCACGCAAATTTGAGTGTAATCTGGAGCCGTGTCAATTGTTATTTTTGGAGATGCTCTATGGAGGCGTTTTAGAAATAACCCTGATGTCACCAACTTTATTTCAACTTGGGCTTGGAGACTATAAGTGTAAAATAAGCAGCATCCTAGAACCACAGATACAACCATCTGACAACTTCTAGAAAACTCTCATCTAGATAGATAGAATCGGAGGATGAAACCCTCTTTATTAGTCACATACATGCACACAGCAGAGCACACACAGTGAAATTGGTCCTCTGCATTTAACCCATCCTAGTACTAGGAGCAGTGGGCAGCTATCGAGCAATGGGGAGGGGGGATTGGAGGTGTCCGGTGCCTTGCTCAAGGGCACCACAGCAGGGCCTAGGAGGTGAACTGGGACCTCTCCAAGTAGCAGTCCACTTTCCATTTTACAAGTCTGTTCGGGAACTTGAACCGGCGACCCTACGATTCCCAGTCCAAGCCACTGACTGAGCCACTGCTGGACAGTTGTCATCATTATAGAAAATATGCATGGATATATAGCTTTGTGAGACTTGAGTCTAAAGTGATTTAACCAGCAGTACCAGAAGCTCGACTGTACAATCTAATCATGTCATCGTAAGTGGTTTTTCACAGTCAGGCGTTAGTGTGTGTTGGTAGAAATTGTTGCCATTATACACACAAGCCCCCACCTCCATATATCAATAATTCACTTGCTTCCCTGAAGGGAGGGTGTGGGCGCCTCCACCTCCATCTTACAATTGAACTGTCACAGAAATAAAGAAGCAGACACAACTGATGTGTACCACTGACAGCAGATTGAATTGCTCAACGTTTTATTACCAAGGACAAATCCTGTTTCATGTTGATTCAGTCTGACACAGCTGGTGGGGAACATCATCCATCATCCAAAGCTGGTAAAAATGTGATGGTTCATATTTTTCTACAGGCAACTGTAGCCACCCTGCTGTGCTGCCAAGGGCAAAACACAGTGACCACTATTTGATCAAAGGGTAACTTAAGAACACAATATGATGATAAGAGTTTATCCTTTTTTTGTTGTGTTTTTACATAAGATTACACAAATACACAGAATATCTACCTCCATATTTATCAAGCATTGGCTCTTGAGTTTTGAATGCACCACCTCGTTTTACTTTCATGTGGTCCTCTCTGATGTTAGATCTCTAACCCCGCCTTCTCCGGGCGTCCAGGGACAGCAAACCAAATAGATAGGAGGAGGAGGAAGAGGAAAAGGAGGAAGAGGAGGAGGAGATCCTCAACTTGAGCTCAGGAGCCGGTGCCTTGCTCCAGTCTCAGCTCTCCACCGGACCGGTATGCACTATCCGCCTCAGAGGAAGTGATCCGCGGCGACCGAGAACGATGCAGGCGGAGGACATGGAGGTACCTATCATAAATAACCTTAACGATAACGGCGACAGACAGAGGCCGAAAGGGAAAGATGTGTTCAAGGATCTGCAGAAGGAGTCGGAGGTAAATCGGAAGGGGTGTTTGTGTACACTCGGATACTACTGCTTATGGCATAGGAGTGTGTATGTGTGTGCGCGTGTTGTTGCTGGGGAGCTTTCACGCGTCCTTTTCCACGCAGAGACTCCGTGTCTTGGCTGGAGAGCAGGCAGGCAGGCAGGCAGGCAGGCAGACAGCGAGGTGTTATTTTGGACCCGGCTCCTATAAATAACCCAGCCGTAAGCTTACTGTGGAAGTCAACGTGGAGAAGAATGCAGGTGGAGGAATGTCAGGACAACACCACCACCACCACCACCACCAAACATACACCTGCATATTAGAGTCATGGTGTGGGAATTAGTCCATGACTTATAATATCTGTATTCTTCAAGTTGACATTGACTTCTGTCCTTTAATTCGTTGCTTTGTTGACATTTTGATAGTCTGCTATAAAAGCTAATAGTCGATGGTAAACATTTAGCAGGTTTCGACTTCAGATAGGCAATATAATCGTCACTTAATGTCATTATAAAGAGGTTTGCTAGTCAAATCTAATACATGACATGATAAGGCTATGGACATATGTTTGAAAAACACTTGATTGTAGGTGAGCCACTATCAATTATTTTCAATATTGTTTCATCAACTGTTTTCACCTTTCACCAGTTAATCATTTTGTCCATTACTTAAAGATTAACAGTGATAATTAGATATATTTTTTCCTCACCTTGCTTGTTTCATTAGACCAGCTGTCAAAAACCAGAAAAGATCCACCTTAACATTATATAAAAGCACCAAATCCCTACATATGAGATCTTGAGGAGCATCAGTTGTTGGCATTTCCTGTTGGAAAAATAACCAAAAACGTTACATTTTAGATTGCCTTTTTAGCGGCTGAGTCATTCCAGTTTACAAACCAACTTGATGTGATTTCAACAGTGTTTCGAGCCAGCTTCTAAAAATACGTAAGTCTGCTCTGCTTCTCTAAACATGAAAGCAGCGTGGCTCAGTCTGATGATGCCTCTTTTTCCTGCAGCTATAATTCATCCCCTCATAAAAAAATTAGAAGAAGATGTGTTTTCATTCCTGGGTTCCTCAGCCCTAGATACACCAGAGGAGCTGAGCAGTCAAGGCTGTCGTCCAAGCCAAAACTCCAGCCACCCCTGATGTCTGTGTGTGTGTGCGTGTGTGTGTGTCTGTGTCGTCTAAGCACATTGAATGGTTTTGAGGGGAATTAGAGCATATTCATCTGACAGCCATTGCATTCCGGGAGAGGGGGGTTTGATGGTGGTGTGTTTGGGGGGTGAATGACATGGATGTTGAAAGCACTTAACATCAACGTTGTGTTGAGGCTGAAACTCTCTGGCCACTGCAGTCTGTCAGCTAACTTGACCTTAAATCTGATTCACCCATGTATGTGAATTGTCATGTGTGCTGGGTAGAGGACTCGTCTATGTGGCATATGTTGCTGGGAGTGGGGGTGGTCTGCCTTGACATTGTGCCCAGTGTTTGCACATGATGTGGTGTAGGAGCACAGGAGCGGTGCCAGTTTGGAGCTTTGGTTATCAGCTGGGGTAGACTGGAGGAGGGCAATAATAGGGAGACAGGGTGAGAAAAAGGAGAAGTAGAAACTCAGGCGTTTTCTTTCCAGTGTGGATCCCTATTATTTAACGGGCAATGAGGTGCTCCATATCAAGGCACAGTTCCTTATAGTCGGCCTTCTAATAGAGCTTGTCCTTAATTGGTATTGGTTGCACAGCATCAGAAGATTTTAAGTTAAATCATTAATTCTCCTTGAATTATAATGTACTAAATTAATAATTATGACAGATAGTAATGAGGCTGCTGTCCCCTAAATGCCTCATGCCACTGGGTGAATATTAATCAAGTCAAGACATATGCCAGAAACAACATACTGGTGATATTTATTAACATCATAATTAGATTTTCAAATGACATCATGGTGTTTTAACTGCAAGGCCGCGCAGTTTACCAAAGAAACATTTCAAGTTGTAAGCCTCCAAAAAATGCCACTTCAGTTGTTTTTCTTGGTGATTTTTTTTTTTACAACTAGTTGTAAAAGTGAGGCAGCACCAAACACCCACAGGCTTCCTTCACTCGTACTCAAGAGTTGTGGGTAATTTTGTTGAATCATCCGAGCTCCCAAGTGGATATGATTTCTTGGTTTACACAAGCAGCAATGACGTCAAATCTCACTGCTGTGGCTCATCAAAAACAAACCGCCGTCTGACGTCCTGTTTATTTCAGATCCTGCTGACTGGGCCGCAGCAGGTATTTATAGCAGACAGTTACATGACATCACATGGAGTTATTAAAGATGACTCGCAGCAAATTTAATTAGATTCTGTCCCTGGGACACTTCTCACAGGGTAAACATAAAACACTCGTAGCTTGGGGCCTTGAGTTTTTTTTAATTGTGTATTCTCATTTACATAAAATGAATTGGTAGGCTTCCCTGGAGGGACATTTCATCAGTTCCCATCCTCTACCCGAAAGACAGAGAGATGATCCAGTCTCCAGGCTTACTCTCTTACTAAAATGAAGCTTCTTTATCGTCCCAGGTGTTTATCATATGCAGATTAGACTCTCAAAGTTCTTATTAAGGAGGCCCTACTATGCTTTTTTAGGTTTTCCCTTCCTTGTAGTGTGTTAAATAGATTTGCGTGTATGTATATGTTCTGCAAAAGGCTAAAATCCCAAAGTTGGAGTTCCTCTCAAGCACAACCCCCCTCCCCCACTGCCTGAAACGCCTTAATCGTAGTCCTTTGTTTATTTCCGTACCATAGTGACATCTCAATGTAACAGTTGCGCTTCTATTGGCTAGCACTCCAACACGTTGTACGTTATAGGCTAAGGGGCGGTATCTCTAAGCGGTTGACCAATTACAACAGAGCAGACCAGCTAACCAATCAGACTAGACTGGGCTCTGGTTTTCAGACAGAGATAGTAACTGGTCCTAGAAACGTTGTGCTAATCACAAAAGGACGCTAAATACAGAAGACCCTAAACCTACAGGAGCTTTAACTGCTCTAAAACAAGGGTCCATGTTGCCTGCTGCTCCGTATCTTTCCTTCATCTTTGCAGTAAAAATACTTAAACCTACGATCTGGATCTTTGTCATCGTTCAATCAGTCCAATCAAAGTTTTCCCGCAGTGAGCATCTGTGGTTGTGAGTAAAATGACTAATCAACCCTGTCTCAAAAGTACAAACAATGAGAGCAAACTGTGAACGAGCCTGAAGCGTGTGTGTGCGTGGGTGATGTGTGGTGACTGGAGTGGTGGTAGGTGTTGCGGATTGTGAACAGCCTGCAGTATGTTTGATTATTAGCTGCAATCAGTGTCATATTGTCATGTTTATGCTCATGTGTGTTTTCTTCTTCACAGAGCTCCATGGAGTCCCCTAACCTGGAGTTTGAGTACGGAGATACAGACGTGCTGACTGCTGAGCTTTCAGGTAACAGTGATCAGCAACTAAAAATAACCTCTAGGCCAATGGTGCATTCTAGACGTAGAGAGTTGTTCATCCAACTTCTGTGTGTTCATTCGATTCAAATTGTGATGTGGAAACAACATGGACAGAACCAACATTTTCATTAACTTTACGAGCGGTTGTCCAGACTTACATTTTTTTATTCCGACACCACATGAATGCAGCGCAATTCCCGTACATGAAAATGTTAACCAAGGTGTAAAATAATGAATCCACTGATGATTTGAATCTGATCAATAAGAATGTGTTATTCCTTGGCCCATTCTTCACCTTTCCACAACATTTAATGCAAAGTAGTTTTTCCAGTCATTCCGCTGAAGCTGACATGCACACATCTTGCCTGGTAGCTTGCTTGAACCTGTCCCTTTGCACGATGCAAAACAGAATTATAGCTTTTATTGTGAATGCTTCGCACGAGCATTCATGCGGTAATAACTCTGTTTCAAATTAGCATACAGACTACAATGTGCTATTGATTAGAAAATATAATTCCCCGTCTGCTTTCTTCATGTTGTTTTCAGCTGTTTTAAGTTACAGTGTTATATATCAAAACACAACAATGTGCTCACACAACGCCGAAGGAACAAAACATCATCTGGTCCTGACATCAATTCCAGACGCAGGGCACATTGAATGACTAATTTTATGAGCACTCATAAGAACTGAGATTATTTATTTTCATGATCCAGTATCTGGTAACAGCTCATGCATGACTTGGAACATGACTTCTAAACACCTAAAGATGCATGAATGACAGAAGAGCTGAATTCAACAACACTGACAGATGTTACTGATTGTAATCTGGTACAATTGTTTATTCCAAGTGCCTCATTTCGATTCCTATTTAGCACCAAAATAACAACATTGATTGACAGTCAAAACGTAGGGGCTTGGACTGGGAATCGTAGGGTCGCCGGTTCAAGTCCTCGAACAGACTTGAAATATGGAAAGTGGACTGCTACTTGGAGAGGTCCCAGTTCACCTCCTAGGCCCTGCTGTGGTGCCCTTGAGCAAGGCACCGGACACCTCCAATCCCCCCTCCCCATTGCTCCCCGGGCGCTGCACGATAGCTGCCCACTGCTCCTAGTACTAGGATGGGTTAAATGCAGAGGACTAATTTCACTGTGTGTGCTCTGCTGTGTGCATGCATGTGACAAATAAAGAGGGTTTCATCCTCCGATTCTATCTATCTATCTATCTATCTAACGAGTGTTCTCCTGTTGGATGGCAAGCAGCAGTCCACGTTAGTCACATTGGCATACACACACAACCAGACAGACATTCACATCGGCTTTCTAGTGACAGCTACTCAGGGTCGAGATGGAGAATCATGGCAACGTGACGAATCATTAGTTGTGCATGAGACAGATGAGATCACCAATGAGGAGACAGCTGCTTGTCTGTGTGTGTCATTACCGAGCACTGTGTTGATTATGGATTCATTTATGACCCGTTTAATCTATCAAATGTGGTGAAAACAAGTCTTCTAAGCTGTGGCGATTGCTAGGAAATGTATTAAAATCATAGATGGAACAACAAAAAAATGGCCAATTATTTCCTGTCTCTCATCTAATCGATTCTTAACTGATGTTCTTAATCTCTGATTCTTTTGTCTTCTGTCCACAGAGCTCTACAGTTACACAGAAGAGCCGGAGTTTGCGCTGAACAGAGACTACTTTGAGGAGGACTTCAGGAGCCATGGTAGTGTGTGTCTGTGTGTGTCTGTGTGTGTCTGTGTGTTTTAACTGAATAGGGCATGTTAAATGGATTGCATGTCCTTTAAATTACCTGTAATCTAATCTTCAGTGCTTATGTAAAGAGTAGAAACTGGGCTATCTGCACTCACAAATACTGACACTGATATGGCACAGCAGAGAAAGCTTGGCACACACACACACGTCCACAGCGTTGTTTCTCACAAAGACCTTGATAGCTCCACCGGCAATGTGTCTGCCGATGACTGACAGAATAGAGTCTTTTATTGTAGCTCTGAATATCCCTATTAAGTGTTTCATAATAGTTGTAAGATGTTGAAGGTTAATTAAACAAAATGTACACACACAGATGATAAAATGTGTGCCCGAAGGGAGTAACGTTGGTTTGTGCCATTACATGTGCACATAGTCAATTTTCCACCTCCCAAGATAATGAAATGTTATTATACACGAATCATGAGTCCATTTTCATGCTCCAGTGCATTTCCAAACTTCACACAAAAAGCTATTAAAGTGATGTGTTAAACTCCACTCCATTTTCTCACCTTTGAAGTGCGAAACGCGCTCATCAATGTGCTGCTGTGTTTTTTTTATTCATAAGCTGTCCTGTGTTAGGCGAGGGTAACCGGGCACATTAAAGCTCCGCTCTTTTAAGCTGTTCAAAGAATGAATATTCCCATGATTAATATGTGGTTAGCAAGAACTAGGCAGCTTTTTCAGCTCGCGTTAAGATATTTTGAATCACACTGTATTGGATTTCTCCTCTCTTTGGTGCATTTGGATGCACTTTAAACAGGTTTTTGGGTTGAGGATATATTGTCTAACATACCATAAATAAGCCATAAAGGTCTCAAGTCTCTGGCATCCAGACAAGCTTCATCCTCTTCATCTGTCGCCTCCTCTCCAAGCTGAGCGATAATGAATAGCAGGATTAGATGAGAGCATCTCTGGCTGCTGTTTTACAGCGATAGACCGTGGAGCCGCCTCTTCACGTTACATCCTTTTCATTAGCGTATTATTGTGTGTTTGTGCATGTGTGTTTAGTGTGCACTGCAGTTGTCTAAGGGTGGTGCTCCTGTTTGACTTTCTGTTTGCTGTGTATATATCAGGGCCCCTGACAATGTGCTCATCAATGTGTCCTGCCACTACCCATAAATTCCCACTCACCTAAACACTGTGATTATCTCGACAGGTCTAATGTTCATCTTGTCTCAGAAGAAAAAGATGTTTTTTTTAACTGACAGTGAAATTAGAAAGCCTTTTTGTTCTCCTGATTTCTAAGTAGACAGAGCATTTTAGAAGATCTTAAGTAAAGGAAGCACTGAGCTCCACATATCATGATGTTACGCTGCTTATTGCCTATTACTGTCTGTTTAATCAAATGAAAAGTCTAAGATTAGAAGACATACCTTGTAAAAACAGCCTTCCATGCACATATTGAATACTTGCCAGAGAAGGTCTGCAATTCTCATAAAAAATCCTGATTCAGTGAATTTTTGCCCTCTATGCTTCAGCGCTCACTAGCTTTCAGCTATTTCCAGAGCTGATGCAGTGGGCCTGATAATATTGTAAGAAACTAATTACACATAAACACAGTTAGTCTTTTTAATCAAACACGATTTACAAAATGATTACTGTGAATATCTAGATCAAGATTCAACAGTCTGACTAATTATTATTTTTAACTCATTTCCAGAACAGTCTGAGTTAAAATAAATGTACACGTGAGACCAGGGGAAGGAAAGCAGGATAGATGAGTGGTATGACATACAGACAGCTGAGAGTAAGGAGAAAGCACTACCGGGAATCCACTGAGGGAAAAACTGCACATTACTCGCACTTCCAAGTGTAAGGATTCAAGATGAGGCAATTCCCCAAATTGCTGAATTGTGAATCCTTAATTTAGCAGAATATACAGATTTGCAGTTTGCCTGTAGAGTTGTCTGTGTCATAGAAATGTTGCTCTTAATTACATTCCAATGTAAACTTAACAATGTATTACAACCAGAAGACAAATAGTTTGTGACTGACAGAAAACTAATGAGCATGATACATGAAGCTAATTGTGTTGCAATGGAAAGTTAACAAGCATATCATCGACTGTGTATTCACAGTCTATGGTGTGTTAACTACAGGAAGCTAGTAAAATGGTTATACAGTACTAAGTAAATATGTTAACTACACTAAGTCAATGGTATAATAGCTACAGTAAGGTAACTAGTATGAAATGATGGTTAGCTAACAAAGCTAATGGTATTGTAACCACAGTAAGCTAACAACTTTGTTTGCTTCTAAGCTTACAAATATGACACTACAGTAACGCAAAGCAAAAAGAAAAGTAAACTGTAGTAAGCCAATACACTAAGGTAACACATCATAACGATGGTGAGCAACGTAGCATTAACGTTAGCAAGTGGTACGATAAGGAAAGTAAGCTAATGTATGATACAGTAGGGTCACAAGTATGCTAACTAAGCTAAGCTAATGATATAATAATAAGTAATAGTTCAATAATGTTTGTGAACTTTAGGTAAATGTTGCTGTGTAATAGACATTGTTGAGACATATTTCTGACTTTATAACTTTAGATGACTCCATTTTTGATTTGGGTTGAGTGCCTTAGCATTCAGGCTAATTTTGCTTAATCTTATTCAATTTAGCTACTCGACCCAGGAATCAAATCTTTCTCTCTTCCTCATGTTTACAGTCTACTGTCACCTTTTAATAAAGGAAAAATTCAACAAAGATATTATAGTGACCTAGTCTACACTGTTTATGAAAAGGGTGCCTCTGTTAATAACCTTGTGTTGTTGTGCCTTCCTGCAGCTCGAGACAGGAGGTGGATCGAGCTGAAGGTGGAGGAGCAGAAAACCTATGTGATGAGGTTGTTGGATGCGTTGGAGGTCACGGACAGAGATAAGAGGCTGAAGGTGGCCAGGGCAATCCTCTACTTGGCTCAGGGTGCGTGGGTCTAATACCGTACAACCGGCATTATCCATTTTCCACTTTGTTATTATCAGACAAAGTAGGATAAGCACAGGTGTAACTATAAAGACATCCTAGTGAGTAAGCTACTATAGTTTGACAATGTGCCAGGATGCACAATACCGGAATTAAACATAAACTCAGCTATATTTAAGATTATTTTTACCAATTGTGCTTTCTACTGTGAAAAGTCAAAATGTCACCATGCTGTAGCAGTTCATGTATGGCCATTAACCACCTACTTTTTAATTAACAGAAGCTTTATTAGAAAAGTCATCAATGTGTGTACAGCATTGCTCATATGTGCATACACATCTATAGCTTTGACCAAGCCTAAAGGGTAATGCGTTTGATTGATAAATGACCTGCAAACCCCCCGAGGTAAAGGCATAACACTTTGGAAACATAAACTAACACCTCTTGTCTACTGTTTACCCCAGGAGTGTTTGATGAGTGTGACACTGATGTGGATGTGCTCCACTGGTCCAGACACAATGTCTTTCTGCTCTACGACATGGGAATCTTCACAGCACTGCTGGAGCTGCTTACCATGGAGATAGAGTGAGTAGGACACGTCGCATATGCTTGGGATATACAAGTTGTTGAATATGTTTTTTAACTTCTTCAAAAGGTTTAAAAAACACACATGCTGGTGTGTCATTCTGAGCTTGAATTTGATCGATAAGATAACAGGGTTGCTCCCATCCAACGGGATATGGAGTCCTACAAAATACATAGGTTAGACTTTTTCTTGCAGTGGTGCAACACAGTTCATCTATTTAAAAATATATATACATCCACATTAGGCAAGGCCTGCAGCAAGATAGAAAATCTTTATCATGCAATCTTTCATAGGGGGACTGTCTTGATACCAAGCGGTCATAGGTTCAAGCCCAGAAAAAGCCTTCAAAGATCTAAGATCTCTTAGTATCCTCCTGTGTTTCAAGACCTAGTCCCTCAGCACATCTCTTAGTTCCCTCCAAGGAGTATAAGTATAGAAAGGCAATCATAGAAAGGCTTTGAGAGAAAGGACGAGAGATACTGAAATGCAGGAAAACAGCAAACGCACCATCTGTGATCCGCACTTCAAATCTTTCGTTGAGGACACGTTGCAGCAGCGGCTCCTTCAAGTCAGTTTTGTTGCTGCTGGTGTCAGCCTCAGTTTGGGATCCTGCTCTTCTTTGTTGTTACATAAGCTGCTCTGAGGCCTCATTGCACATTGTCTGGCATACTGCACATCAAAGCAGTGTAAGCAAACACTTCCATGGTGCTGCTTATACATCGCATTGAAAATGAGTCTGTTTGAAAACTCTGTTCTTTTTCAAATAGACCACTGAAATGATGCAGTGTTTACTTTCTGTGTGCAGCAATAACCAGGCGTGCAGCAGTGCAGTGAGGAAGCCTGCCATCTCTCTTGCAGACAGCACAGAGCTCAGGTAAGAAAAACTGTAAATAAGCTCATGACTCAGAGCCTACTACACATTCCTCTCACTTCACACAAAGCCAATAAGTACAACAATATCTTCCAATTCTTCAAGTTTATGCCTCCTGTCTTGCTCTTTCTATTATATACTTCATTCTCTGACATTTATTTTCAGCTTCTACATAATGGAATTGATTTTGAACAAAAGAGGCTGAGCAGCTCCTCTGCACACACGCACGCACGCACACACACACACACACACACACACACACACACACACACACACACACACACACACACACACACACACACACACACACACAAACACACAAACACAAAAAGCTTCATACCCAGAGTCATACGCTTACAAATAATAACAGGCTACAGGAGTAGATTTGCACTTAATTGCTGCTACGGAATTGAAAGCCATTATAGTTATTTTGAACTTGAGATGCTTTGTTGAGGGGACAAAGCGTCTTAATGCACAAAACACCGCCTGACTTGCATCAGGTAATTGTGAATGGATGCTGCATTATCCTGACAGAGAACACAAATCATTTCCTTTTGTACCTCTGAGAACAAGAGATTGCATTCAGTCCTTCTTTGTTGGTACTCATTACTACCTCCACCATGTTATTGTCTCTTGTACTTGTAGACCTTTTAGTCCAATCATTCATTGTTTTACGTACCAGGGAAATGTCTAACGCACATACACACAAGCTAAGAAATGTGTTTTTTGTCCTTGCAGAGTGCTACTGAGCATCATGTACCTGATGGTGGAGACAGTTAGAGTTCAAACTGAGGATGATCGCCCAGAGTGGAGAGCAGCAAGAGAAGCCTTCAAGAATGAGCTAGGTGTGTGTGTGTGTGTGTGTGTGTGTGTGTGTGTGTGTGTGTGTGTGTGTGTGTGTGTGTGTGTGTGTGTGTGTGTGTGTGTGTGTGTGTGTGTGTGTGTGTGTGTGTGTGTGTGTGTGTGTGTGTGTGTGTGTGTGTGTGTGTGTGTGTGTGTGTGTGGTTGTGTGTGTTGTGTGTGTGTGAATTTATGTATCTATTTAACAAGTAGTAGCTGTTTACTTTCATTAATGTACATTCCTTTGATCTGATTTTGCTTACATTTCTGTACAGATGACTAGTTCATTAAGGAAGCCGTGAGAGGACTTAGAAAACAGATCTTCTCACTTACCTTCAGGGCTTCGTAGTTTATTTATCTAAAGAAATAAATGCTAAATCGCCATATTTTAGCATTATAAGCTCAGAATGCTGCCCTTAACAGATGCTTTCCAATATCCAATCCAAAATCCACCTTTGACCCCTCAGGTTCCCCTCTGTACAACGGAGAGCCCTTTGCCCTGCTCCTCTTCACCATGGTGACCAAGTTCTGCAGCATGAATGCCCCACACTTCCCCATGAAGAAAGTGCTGCTGCTGCTCTGGAAGACAATACTGGTTAGTATATTATGACCTTTCAAACTTTGAAACATAATGCATTACATATTCTATACTTTTTTGCTTGTTTATTCATTATGTTTGAACCTGATATTTCTGCAAAGTTGCAGATAAATATTAAGCTACATTAAAAGTATTATGATTATAATACTATTGGTGGTGTTGGAGCTAGGTGCCAGTGATGGTTGTGAAGGATTTTTAACTCGCAGAGCATTGTTGGATCAAAAAGTCAAAATCTGTGCAATAAAGAGTCCCATCAAATTGGATGAATCACATCTCTGAATGTAACAAAAATCACTTTCCTATATTTTGTACATCCCCTCCATTGCATTACTCACTTACCTTCCATGTAGCATTCTGAGTATCATCTACAGAATGGACTGTATTCTAGTGAAGATACACCCGTTCCTCCTGACTCTCTTTGACTCCCTGCACATACCCTTATCTTTCAGTTCACCTTGGGGGGGTTCGAGGAGCTCCAGGAGATGAATGTGCGGGGCCGGGAGCGTCTGAACCTGCCCCCGCTGCCGGAGGACAGCATCAAGGTGGTGAGGGCGATGAGAGCTGCCTCCCCTCCGGCCTCTGCCATGGAGCTCATCGAACAACAGCAGCAGCAGAAGAGAGGCCGCCGCAGCCGAAGGGTACACACAAACACACATAAATACATACACACAGCTAGTGTATCAATCCGAGTCCCACAATATATTTGTACTAACATAAAATACAGCTTCGTCTGTTTCAAACTGATCCCTTAGACTTCCTTCTGTAACCCGCATTCTAACACCCTGCTGAGTCATCACTGGTTTCTGCTGTAAGTCAGAGATGTTCTCTGTGCTGGGCTTTGACTGGACAGGCTCTCCTCTTTAAATCCGCTCTGGTTTCTCATTGCCCCTCTTCCTTGTGTCCCCACAGAGTGCCTTTGTTGATAGCTTGGAAGGAGACAGTCCCTTTCCCAAGAAGCAGGTCTTTACCCACAAGTTCCCTCTTTTCCTTCTGCATTTTCTCTCTGCATTGAGCTGGACTTGCACTCCTCCTTTCCCAAATCCCTGCAACCTTCTTTACGCTCTTTCTGCTTTCTGCCCTCCTCTCCTTTCCCTTTCTTTGACTCTCTTCTCTTTTTCTCTTGTCATTTAACCTCATACAATCTGGATGCACCAAAAACAGGAAGCAATTTTTTTTCAACAGGTCAAAAATGTGTCCTTTTCCCATAGTGAATATAAATGTCCAAACTATACTGTTTTTCCATCAAAGTAATACACGAGAAACCAATAGATCAATGCTCCAAGTGGTTTTGGTGCAATCCTACTCATTGCCATTAATATCAAAAGGGATAGTTTGAAATTTGGGAAATGCATTTTTTTGTGTTTTTGCTACGAGTCAGATGAGCATTAAGATGATGCTCTTCATATCGAAATGCTAAATATGAAGCTACACAAAACAGATGGTTAGCTTAGCTTAGTTTAGCTTAGAATAAAGGCTAACAACATTGGGAAACATGTGGCTTGCCTTTTCCAAACCTCTAAAACACATTATAGCTTGTTGTTAAATCAGCACCCCAACTAAAGCGTAAAAACAGCAGTATGTGATTTCACTGGCAGTTACGCGCTGGGACTAGTTCTTGTCCGGGTCAGTGACTTCCTGAAATCTTCGATTGTTGCCTGGCAACGCCACTGTGACGAGAAGCAAAATTGATATCAATCCTCTCAAGTACTGTAACTGATGTGTGAAGAAAGCGAACAACCAATCTTCCCAAAATGTTGAACTATTCCTTTTATGTAATTGTCATCATCTGCATTTTTCCATTTTGTTGTACTTTAATATATCTTTCCTTTTAATTAACCTTTTCCTTATCAAATGCTTATCTTTTAATTCCTCCTCCATACATATCCTCTACATACCTCCTCACTTTCCTTCCTTTCCTTCATAGGCCCTCATTATTAACTACTGTTTGCAAATAAGCATTTGTTCTTCTTCTTTATATTCCTTATTTCCTCACTTTCATCCTCCCTTTCCTCCATTTCCTTCAATCCATTAAAAGTAGTTACACAACAAGTTCATACATAAGTGAACATACTCTAGACTTCAACCCAGGAGAGAGACGTTGGAGTCTTGAGGGAAATTAAAAAGACAGCAGGAAAAGTTTTGAGTAAAAATTAGACAACGTGTGACTTACTTAACGAACTGCGTGATATACATAACATAAAAAATGTCCTTCCTGTCCTACTGTCCTATTCCCTCATCTTCCCATGCTCATTCCACCATTTACATCCTTCCCCATACTCGTCCTCTGCCACCTCTTCTTTCTCCCTTCTTTTCCCTCCACTGTGGCCTGCTCAGTACGGGGGTGGGATTTAGAGACAGGGCTGACTTGCTGGCTGTTGTCATTGGTGCTGGAGCGGTCACTTTCCACTGTCCCGTTAAAGTCACTTCAGACATCGACTGTATTAGCATCTCCCCTGTAGTTCTCATCACATTGCTACCAGGTTTGTCCGCAAAAATCACCTTGCACTGAAGATTCTGGACTAGGGGCCAATGTCCTTGATATGCATTCATTGAGGAGGTGAATTGTACGGTGGTCAACGGGTGCAAACGCATGACCAGAACACACCCATTAGAAGAAACGCCTGCAGTTTCAAAAACGATGCAAATATATAAAAGCAAAGTGCAGCGCGTTTCTTCTAATGGGTGTGTATTGGGTCGTTGTGGCGCGTTTTAACAGCCACCGTAGAATTGAGACCAACATGAACATGCTTTCTCTTTCAGTTGACCTCTCTCTCACGTGGATGTCATTGAAAGCGGTTGTCCCCTAACCCTGATGGAAAAACGTAGCTTTACATTCCCACATAGCACAGAATGGCTGCTCCATAGAGAATGGCTCACAACACCTCTACCTGCCTCCCTCCCCCCCTCCCTCCCCACCATATTCTCACTAGGCCTCCTCACTTAGTCCAGCGTTAGCACTGCCACCGGCGCACCATGCATCGACTGCACAAGCTCCACTAATGTCCAGAACGCTGACTCATGCCTGATGCTTGCAACTTTGCCACAGTCATTCATTGGAGAAGTTGTGAAAACTGCGGTACTGTGTGTGGGAATGTATGTTTGACATGTTTTCAGTAAAGAGTTAAATATAAAGTCTTAGCCTTATTGGGCCATGCTTGCATTTTCTTTGTATGTTTTGAAATGCAGATGTGTGGTAAGTTGAATGTGAAAATGTTGCTTGCGTTTGCTGTGGGTACCTTTGGGCAGAGCCAGGCTAGCTGTTTATGCTAAGCTAGGCTAAGCTAATCGTCGCCTGCTAGTAGCATGATATTTGATGGACAAATAGGATTTATTTTTAAATAATGGACAAATTGGCTGCTTCTTTCTTATATACAGTATGTCCCATGCATTGTGCCTTTAGGATGCATTCAAGCTGCAAGCCGTAGTGCTTAATATTGCTCTATAAATGGGCTTTAAATGCGTATCTTTCTGTACATATGGGAGATATCAAATCCTGCTGCATATATAAAGTGCAGTATACAATGCATTAGAAAAAATAGAATAATGTCAAGTACATATAGACAATGGCTATATCTCAAAAATAAATCAGTAGTCTTTTATTTGAATATCAAAATAAAGGACAGTTTCTTTGGATAGTAGTTTCAGGATAGTAAAATTAAGCCCTAGGTTGTTTAATTTGTTAATATTATTTTATTCCACAGTATTTGACAATTTCACACAGTTCTGTATAAGCTCGTCCTAACTCTAAAATAAAGCTATATAAAGAGTTAAATAATTACATTCAAAACCGTGCAATTCATCATTTTATACATATTTCCTTAACATTTGTGACATATTTGGTGTTTTTTGGAACTAGAGTGGGTTTGAACAATGTTTGACTGCACAGCATGAGCCTGCTTGTTAAGGGGCTGATAAATCATGTGGTTGATTTGGGTAATTTTTTGCAGTTTTACAGCTGGAATTCACTACATTTCCAATAAATGATGAGCTTAATTCCCAGCGGTGTTTTAAAAGTTCACGTGGCTCTTAAGATAAGCATTTGACGGTCTCTCCTCTCTCTCTCAGCCCCTGGTGAAACAGGACAGCCTGGACACGTACAACGAGCGGGACCCCTTCAAGAATGACGACGCCCGGGATGAGGAGGAGGACCCCGAGGACACAGACAGCGGCATCGAGGGAGAGGTGGACCCCTTGGACCGCGATGTCATCATCCAGCCCCCGCCTCCACCGCCGCCCCTCAGACCCCCCACAGAGAAGGTCAACTTACCCAAAGGTCTTCCCTGGGCCCCTAAAGTCAGGTTAATGCACAGTCTTCAGTCCTTTTTTGTTTCTTTATATGTTTTTGTGACATGACGTGAGACTAGAAGGGACGGAGTGCATTGTGTGACATCACAGGAATAAAGGGGCTTTCCTCATACTGCCTCTTTTCACCCTCTGTCTGAAACCAGAGCCCAGTCTGCTCTTCCTGGTTATCTGGCCGGCTCTGTTGTGATTGGTCAACCTCTAAGAGATGAGGATTTTAGCTTTTGCAGACCATTTACATGCACAAAAACGTATACAACTCACTACAGGAAAGGGAAAACCCCACCAAGCACAATAGCGCCTCTTTAACATGACAAAGCTTAAATAACCTCAGTATGGTTTGAGCTTATGGTGTGAGATGTGTGTATTAGCAAAGGTGCAGTAATTAATTTTGAAGGGTTCTTGTGAGCAAATGTGGAGGAACCACTGCAGGGAGGGTTTTATTCTTCTTGTTTATGGGCCAGATTAGCCTTTATTTGAGAGTGACAGTGTTAAAAAGAGGAGATGACATGCATATAAGGGATGCAAGCCTGAGAAACAGCCAATAAGAGCTTTTCTGCCTGGGATGGCTGATGCAATCCCTTGGTCCAACTATTTTCTGTTCTCATTATTTGCCAGTTTTTTTACTCAAATGTGTTTGTTTTTGTGTAACGCAGTGGAAACACCTACTTATGTGGCCCTGAGGCCGTGGGAAGGAAGTCGATTCCCTAATTCCCTTTCCCCTTAACCCACCCTGAACAACCCCAGGATCCATTGGGAGAACTTGTTCATATGGGGAAACATAATGTATTTATTTTGGTCTTTTTACTAAGACATCAGTCTACCCCAGCAGGGAAAGAGAAGGAAAATATCATTGGAAAAATAAATGAGAACAAAAGAATAAAAAGGAAGTAAAAACACCTACAAAATATCGATAAATTAACGATATAAGCTGTGGTTATATGCGTCTTCTTGAAGTTTTAACTACCCTTTTACAGCCTTACTTCATTATAAATGACTTATTAAATCCCCAAGCCACAACGGAATTGTTAACACGCATTAAAAACTGCTTAAGTAAGAGCTTTGTGTGATAAATAAAACAGATCCATTACTGTAGCGGCCAAAAATGATCCTTGCCAGATTTGTGTATTAGTTTAAAAGCACTTAGCTCTTATGCCACTGAATAAAACATATAAATAATGCTTGGGCTTCTGCCATTCTGACCAGTAAGATGGGAAACTGAGAACAGCTGGCAGCTGTTCTCAGTTTCCCATCTTGATTTTGTGCCACCATTTGAACGTTAAATCTCTCAGTTTACTTTCCTCGCTGTCATCCAGCAATACGCTCTCCATCTGTGTGTTCCTCACAGTGCCGTGTGGTGTCCTCGCAGGGTGCCGCCTCTGCTCTGCAGCATGAATAATGCATCAGAGACAGGACACAAATCATTTATAGCAGTCCATTTATCAGCCGTTCATTATCACAAAACCTATATCTGTCTTTCTCCTAGTGAACCTTGAGCAGGAGTGAGTGCTGCAACATACAGGGCTGATGAAGTGCTGATCAGAAAGAGGCTCGCAGAGTGTGACTGATGAGATTTTAGAAAGCGTCATGTTGCTCTTTTTCATGTTTGAGTGGGTGCATGTGAGTGCTCCCTTGAAAAATGCCTGTTTATTTCTCAAAATCTGTCTGTGTGTGTACAGGGAGAAAGACATCGAGCACTTCCTCGAGACCAGCCGAAACAAGTTCATCGGTTTCACTCTGGGGAAGTAGGTATTCGATCCGAGACAATATCACATATTCTGCCTTCTTCAGGTGCTGCTGTAACTGTGTGTTGTGTTCCAGTGATACAGACACCCTGGTGGGCCTGCCCAGACCAATCCACGAGAGCGTGAAGACTCTCAAACAGGTGAGTGGGGAATTCTTCGCCTTAAAGACATCACTTTAAGTCACTTTAACAAATGTTCTTCTTCTTCTTCTTCTTCTTCTTCTCCTTCTTCTCCTTCTTCTTCTTCTTCTTCTTCTTCTTCTTCTTCTTCTTCTTCTTCTTCTTCTTCTTCTTCTCCATCTTCGTCTTCTTCTTCTTCTCCTTCTCCTTCTCCTCAAAGTGTTTGTTAATCAATACTCTCTTTCTGCTGATTCCCCTGACATTGAGATCACACTTCAAAATCAATACTTGGTGTTTAAACAAGCTGGATGTGTATTTACAGAGAGGAACACCCCTCTGTGTGTCAGTTAGCAGTGCTAATTAACCCTTGCACCTCACTAGGGACCTTGGCTTTTTGGCAAGTTTAAGCTCAGCTCCTATAATAAAGAGAGATAATACACTCATCCTTTAGAGGACAGAAATGTCCCGTATTGCAACCCAACATTATTGATCCAACTTCCATTACAGCAGAAAATAATACCTTTGATATAACAGGCTGTTAATCTACAGCTCTGGCTCCTATTTTCCAGCAGATTAAAACACTTGTTTCATATCTGCCCTTGGCCTGCTGCACCAAAAAGTATAAAAATGGATCAAAAATCAGGTAGAGAATCATATACCTAATAAAGTCTTGAAGAGAAATTCCCAGCATTAAATGTGCAGAATTCAGATTCACATTTTTGGGGATTTATTTTTCACAATCTGGGATAGTCCAGGGTTTGAAATTCTTAAAAATCAACAAATATTTGGTCATGATCAGAACTGTAGTGGTTTAAAAGATTTCACTGAAAAATAAATGTTGGGTTTTTATTATGTATACATTTTTGTACTCTTAGGACGTCAACTTTTATAGTTAGTAACAAGAGTGAACACTTCTTCTTACATTTATATAATTTGTTTTTATTCATATGGTTTTTCTTGTCTTCTCCAGCACAAATATGTTTCCATCGCAGAAGTCCAGATCCAAAAGGAGGACGAGCTGCAGCAGTGTCCAATGACTCTGGTCAGTAACGTCACTCCTTTGTGCTATGCTATTTCCAATCAAGACACTTTTACTCAATAAAGCTATTCTATTCTTCTGTAAAGTTTGTTTGCATAATTCTCTCTGTGTGTGTTGTGCAGGGGGAGGAGGATGTGGAGGACACGCCAACAGAGATGCTGTACCTGGGCATGCTTCCTAACCTCTCCCAGTATGTGGTGAGTGGCTCTCAATCTGTGTCATTTTACGGTCACTCTCTTCACACCTGTTTTTTACCCCGTTTTCACACCATTTTGCTACCAACTGTGTCATTTTGGTGTCAAGAGAGCCTTTATAAACACTCTAAACAAACGGATCAATGTTTTACAAGCGGTACATTATCTCCCTAAAAGAGAACATAATGAAAATGACAGTTATTGGAACTATTTTCAGGAATGCATTTTATCTGTTAAAAATCCAAACATAGATCAGAATCAGAATACCTTTAATATGGTTAATGGTTTAATATCTCAGTCAAGGTGTAAAAGGTTTTATTGTTACCCGTGTCAGATTGCCCTCCTGAAGCTGCTGCTGGCTGCAGCTCCCACCTCCAAAGCCAAAACGGACTCAATAAACATCTTGGCTGATGTTCTGCCTGAGGAGATGCCGTGAGTACTGAACGACACTGTTTGAATCTTTTGCCTGATACTCAAAAAGCATCTCAGGGACACATGAATTTCTTCAATTTTTTCACAAACTACCACTTAAGGATACACTGATTTAAATTTGGAACCAAACACCTCTTTGGATAATATTAGAGTTAACTCTTTTTGCCATTTTTTGACTAATTTATTCTGGGCTTGTTTTGGGTCTGCAATATGGGCTGTAAAATAAATAGGAATAGAATAGAAACCATAATAATCACCACACTGTCCGACAGCGACACACCTGCAGCCTGTACGTGTTTTTGTTTGCTTTCCAAGGAGAACATAGTCTCATTATATATTTATTTTACTGAAACAAAGATGTGTTTTTATTAGAGATTTAGAAGCCTTACAATTTGTGTGTGTGCCTCCTCCAGTATCACAGTCCTTCAGAGCATGAAGCTGGGAATCGATGTGAACCGCCACAAGGAAATCATCGTCAAGGCCATCTCTGCTCTGCTGCTGCTGCTCCTCAAACACTTCAAACTCAACCATATTTACCAGGTCTCGCACACGCACGCACGCACGCACGCACGCACGCACGCACGCACGCACGCACGCACGCACGCACGCACACACACACACACACACACACACACACACACACACACACACACACACACACACACACACACACACATACACACCTCCAGCCCTCGCTCACATTACCACCGTTCTCTCCTTTTACATTATTCTCCATCTCGCCTTCCCCCAGCACACACACATATCCCTGCCCCTCCCCCCATGCCACCTCCACTGCCCTCCACCTGATTCTCCCATCAAGTCTTCAATTGCTTTCCTCCTCTAATCATCCTCTCCACCCCCACCTTTAGACCTCCACCCTCCCAACAATCTCATGAGCTCCTTCCCTCACAGTTCATCTCAATGAAGACGTTCAAAGAGGATTATTTGGCCGCTTATGTTGTCTTTTTAAATCCAAAACAATTTGTATTCAATTCACTGGGATTTTCTGTTGCTAGGAAGAGATATTCCTTCTCACACTTGTAGCAGTAGCGCCCCCTGCTGCCACAGCAGGAGATTGCACGCAGAAGGAACAAATCAATAAGTCTAGGACATTGTATTATGAGAACTGTTGTTATATATCTGTGATAATAACACAAATCTACAGAACAACCAGGCAAAATATAGCACTTTTGAATGAAACACAGTCGGTGAAATGCTGAAATATGACCCAGCAGCAGTTTTTTAATCTTGGTAAAGCTTCTTGGACGAGGGGAAGTATTTTAAGATATTTTTTGGGGGGCTTTTTGCCTTTAAACGGATAGGACAGTGGAGCGTGACAGGAAAGTGGGAGAGAGAGTTGGGGTGGGATCCGGAACGGGAATCAAACCCGGGTCGCCGGCGTATGATGCAGGTGCCCCAGGCAGTTGCTCCACGGCCGGGGCCGAGGTGAAGGATTTGTATAACCTCTGGATGAGAATACAAATCCTTATCCTGACCTTTTGCCCACTCATCAATCTCATCGTCAAACTCATCAATGACGCAGGATTATGGGCTACAGGATTATTTTTACAGTCTTCTATTCTTTCCTGATATATGGATTCCCCCTTCTGGCATTTGGCCAATCAACAAAATAATCTATCAGATGTCCTTCATCTCATCTCCTTTATGAATCCCAAAACATAACTAAGAGATAGAAGTTTAAAACTTTATTTCTGTGGTTATTTTTCTCCTAAGGCCTAATGTAATAATTCAAATCGATTTTGAGTTGTTGTTCTTCTCCAGCCTTTAACTCTGCCGCCTCCTCTTTTCCCGCAGTTCGAGATTGTCTCCCAGCATCTGGTGTTTGCCAACTGTATCCCACTCATCCTTAAGTTCTTCAACCAGAACATCATGTCCTATATCAGTGCCAAAAACAGGTAGGGTACTTTTCTCTTTCTCTGTCGCCTCACAGAAAGCACTGCATGTCTCCTGCTGCTTACAGATGCAGGGAGATTATGTAATTGTGCCTCCATTTTCAGTAACTCTTGTAAGAAACAGCTCCCATTTTAGTACTTCTACTGTTCCTGAAAATATCCGCTGCACCAAGGTTAATTTAAGAACCATCCAGGTATGGAATCAGCAGGCGTCCAGATGGCACAGATGGCATCCCAGCAGCAATACAATTACAGGAGATGAAGGTGGGGGAGAGAAACACCTCAATGGTGCATTCAAGTGCACCTTCGAAGATCCCATTTCTTAATTTAAGAAGTTGTTCTGCAGACTTTGGTTTGCTTTAAGTCATAATGTGGAAACAGCATGGAGGCTATAAAGAAGATGTGTCGTATTGAAACGCTCAGAGCATTGGATTCCAGTATTTTCCCGACAACGACAAACAAAGAACATTTCTAAGCTTTAAAACTATACTAAATTCTCAATCAGGGTGAATAAACAAATACGAAGGCATTTTATAACTTATTCAGGTCACTCATACACAAACACAACACAAACTTACCCCTGTCCGCCATGTTTCTGCATACTATGACGTAAAATCGGAAAGTCGTGTACCAACATTGTAAGGGACTTCCGAGGTCTTAATCCACTTGAATGTAGAAATCATGAGGGATTACATCCTTACGATTAGTCCAACACCGATTGAATTCAGCATAAGCATCAAAATAGGTGTCAGGAGACGTATATGAAGCAGGGGAAAGTTCCAAACTCAAGGCCGACCGGCTGTGAGGTAGTTTGGTCGCCTAACAACTTAAGGTTGGGAGTTTTATCCCAGCCACTGTAGTCAATGTATCCTTGGGCAAGGTACTTCACCCCAAATGTATTCTGATGGCATGGCCTAAGTTAGTTTCCTTGAGCAGGTGCACGTTGCATGGCAGCCCCGGCCTTTTTGTGAATGATGACATGAGCGTTTAAAGACTGGAAAAGCACTTTTATAAAAGCAGTCCATTCACCATTTAGAAGGCTGGACAGATTTAGGTGATGTTAGAGTAAATGTGGTGGGTAGATTTGGAAAGTGACCAGTGTGTGTGTTTTTGCAGCATTTGTGTGCTGGACTTCCCCCACTGCGTGGTCCATGAAATGCCTGAGCTCACCGCAGAGAGCCTGGTGAGTCAGCGGGACCCCTGATTGTTCGTCAGTGGATGAAGGTCATGGTGTGTGTGTGTGTGTGTGTGTGTGTGTGTGTGTGTGTGTGTGTGTGTGTGTGTGTGTGTGTGTGTGTGTGTGTGTGTGTGTGTGTGTGTGTGTGTGTGTGTGTGTGTGTGTGTGTGTGTGTGTGTGTGTGTGTGTGTGTGTGTGTGTGTGTGTGTGTGTGTGTGTGTGTGTGTGTGTGTGTGTGTGTGTTTGAACTGTGTGAACTGTGTGAACTGTGCATGTCTTTCAGGAAGCAGGAGACAGCAACCAGTTCTGCTGGAGGAACCTGTTTTCATGCATCAATCTGCTGAGAATATTAAACAAGCTGACCAAGTGGAAACACTCCAGGACGATGGTGAGACTGCAGAACCTCATACTGCTGCCACAGTGTGGGAATTTTAGTAAAGTAACCCATCCTAATGAGTCTAATAAATCATGTTGTGTTATATTTTGAATAATTAGTAGGTGAGAAGTAGTTTTCATAAAAGAAGTGCCGCACACGTTCTGTACAGGAAGGAAAATAGCCATCAAATAAGCATGAAAGGGGAAATAATTAGTGGGAAAATTGATATAAAAATAAGATAAAATACAATCCATTAAATAATACAAATTCTAAAAGTGCAGTAAACCCAATCTGTGTACATTTTATATTGGGGTGCTACACCCAAAAAGGTCTTCATGGGTGGGCATTTTGTCGCAATATGCCTCCAAATCAGCTCCAACATGTTTCCCCTTTTCAGATGCTGGTGGTGTTCAAGTCCGCCCCCATCCTGAAGAGAGCTCTGAAGGTGAAGCAGGCCATGATGCAGCTCTACGTCCTCAAGCTGCTGAAGATCCAGACCAAGTACCTGGGCCGCCAGTGGAGGAAGAGCAACATGAAGACCATGTCGGCCATCTATCAGAAGGTCCGCCACAGGCTCAATGACGACTGGGCCTACGGAAACGGTAAATAGCAGCAGTCGGTCAGGACGTATGTTCAAAAAGTGCCTCTTTTCACCCTCTGTCTGACACCAGAGCCCAGTCTGATCTATATCCGACATATACAACACACTACAGGAAAGGGAAAGCATAAAGGGTCCGTTTAAGAGCGAGTGTTTTATACAATAACAGTTTTATACCTATATCCCTCCTATTTTTAATCAACCAATTGCAACCTTTCCTTAAAAAGACAGATGCAATGCTGTTCTTTGTTACAGCCCTAATTCATAATTGATGGTGCGAAGCTTATTACATCATCCATAATTGATCAAGTGCAGATTTAATTTATTTATTCTCTTGAACCCAGTTGGCCTCTCTTGAGGTCTTGATGAATAAAACGGCCTTGAAGATAATTATTCCTAGCAGCCCTCACACATACTGATTATAAAACACAGACTGCAGCATGAAGAGGGTAGCGCTGCAAACACCATATTCTATACCAGTACACATGTTCCTACTTCCTGACGAGTGGTAGTGGTGTGCATGTGTGTTTAAGTACCTGTCTGTATGGATGTACCGTGCGTGTGTGAAATACAATGCTCCTGCAGCCATAGGGGAACAGCCTGGACTGGGTTGCCATAGCAACAGAGAAAAAAGGAGGACTTTTTCAGGGTCACTGTCCCTCGCGAGACAGCAAGTGATCTGTCAGCATTAGTGTGTAGAGAGAGGGTAGATAGAAGGGTGAGAAGAGGGGAGGGAAACGTGAAGATTCAAACATTAAATACAGAGGTGGGAGAAGTACTCAGATCTTGTACTTGAGTCAAAGTAGAACTACCAGAGTGTGGGAAAACTCTGTTACAAGTAAAAGTACACAGTTATTGGCATCTAGTGTCAGTTCAAACATTTAAAAACTCAAGTAGAGTGCTGGTACCTCAAAATGATACCTAAATACAATACTTGAGTAAATCTACTGTACATATCCCCCCGTCTGTTTTTTAATCCCCAGATATCGACGCTCGTCCCTGGGACTTCCAGGCGGAGGAGTGCGCCCTGCGGGAGAGCATTGAGAAGTTCAACAGCCGCCGCTACGACAAGAACAAGAACGGGGAGTTTGCGCCCGTTGACAACTGTCTGCAGAGCGTGCTGGGCCAGCGGGTGGAGCTGCCCGAGGACTTCCACTACAGCTACGAGATGTGGCTGGAGAGAGAGGTCTTCTCACAGCCCATCCAGTGGGAGGGGCTGCTGCAGTATGGAGGGCAGGGAGCGAAGGGTGGGATGTAGAGAGAGGTCAAGCCTATTGGAATGGTTTTAAGGTGTTTCCTTAGTGCAAAAAATGGAAGTTGAAGGAGGATGGGGGTTATACTTCACATGAGTGATGGGGGAATGGGGGAGGGTGAAGAAGCTGGAGATGGAGAAGCCACCTCCCAGGCTATGCAGGGATGACAGAAAATGGAAGATGAAGGGAAGCAAATTTGACGAACGAATGGAGCGTCCTACTGTGAGCCAAACACACACAGACACACACTCGATGTTAACATGTGCCTACGACTACTGTGAACACACATGGACAGGCAAGAGCAGAGGTAGCAGCTAATAAGAAGTAGCAGGACATGGCCAGTTATACTACCCCCCACCCCCCCCCCCCCCCCCCCACCTGAAAAAACAATGTCACCACTTTGTCAATTTGTATGTCCCCCTTTTTAAAACGTTGGTGCTTTTTTGGACGGTCTTTTCCTATTTATTTGTGAGGCGTTGAAATTCTTATTTTTTTCAAATTAAGATGATTTATAATCCGTTTGTTTTTTTAATTATTTTTTACACAAAGCCTACTTTAGGTTTCGGGGTGTAGTTGATGGATTTTTCTTAAGCATTTTCTAGAAAAATATAAGGGCCTTTTGGGAAGAAAAACCACAGGGTGATTTTCATGGTTTAAACGTACAAGTCGGATCTATTTCCACCAATGGCATAGTGATTTTACATAATATGTCAAGAGAATATACCAGCTGTATTGTTTGTTTGTTCGTGAATGTAAAAATGATGTAGCAGGAGAAAGAAAAAAGCTACATGAAAATAGGAAGAAGTTGTGATATAGAAGGAATCTGATATCTTTTTCAAATAGAAACCGATATAGAATCGTTAATATTCCAGGACTTTTAGGGACTTCAAAATCCAGAAATCACACATTTATATCCCTGATGTCATCCAGCATTTATTCCTATTCACATTTCAAACCTAAGAGCAGTTATGGTCCCATAGAGAAAACAGAGGGGTGTTTTTGTGCACCAAAAAACGTTGTCTCCACTTTCTAAAAATACTCTTTAAAAATCTTCAGATAAATTGGAAATTCCCGTTTTTGTGTCGCCTGTCAAAGGTCATTTCTGAGTATGGGGGACATACCACTGAGTTTTTATGATGAAATGATCAGAATAACTAACAATCGTGACTCCACCCCCCCCCTCTGACCAACAGCACAATTACCCACAGTCCTCCTCGGTGGTGGCCTTGGTGAGCACTTTGCCACCCTTTGCTTAGAAGAACACAGCTGTCACAATAATGGTGCTGGTTTTTTTTCTCATTCGTCTTCACTGTCGCTCACATCCAACTACCTAAAGCGGGGCCCCAGAGTTGGGAGCTCCTGTAAATGTCTGAAAACTGAAGCACATAAAACAAAAAAGCGTGGTCACCTTCTTTTCATATCACTCACACTCAGATTGAAGAGCAGTCATTTATTAACTCTGTATAGAACAATAGTTTTGTCTTTCTGTGGAAATGTGCATGGCCACTTTTTTTGTACCTGGTCACATTTTAATTTGTGGAATGGCTTTATTTTTTTTCCCAGCACAAATAGAAAAGTGTACTTGTTTCCTCTTCTGCATTGCAAGAGAGTTTTTCTTCTTCTTCTTCTTCTTCTTCTTCTTCTTCTTCTTCTCGTATAAAAATAATATTGTGTTCTTAATAGATTCTCAGGTTTCCGGAGATAATATATTGCAAAGGTTTTTAAGCTTCCTTGCCATCATCTAGCTCATTACCTGTAGTGATGAAGACACTTTGATAATCACATTCTTATATAAAAACACCTGAAGCATTAAACGTATACTGCACAGGCTGGTCAACACAACAACTCATCGTAAGTTTGTATTCACGTCAGGAACGTTTCATGTTGGGATGTATTTTTTTGTATCTTGTGCCAAATTTCAGTGCCATTTTGTATATTGTATTTCATCGTTGTTGCCTCCATGATTATATTTTTTATCATTCAATTAACCACTGAAGGTTTGCAATACAAAACTGTTTTTTTTCTACAGGAGAATTGTAAAATCAATGAAAGTAGATGTTTCTTGTATCTGGTTCAGTATTTTAACAGGGGTGTTACGCATTGTATGGGTGTTGCTACAGTATCTAAGTGTTTTTTTTTTGTTACTCACATTTCCATATCTGTATAGTCTATAAAAAATAAATGAAATACTGGATCTGTTCTGGGGTATGTGCAATGACAGATTCATAGAGGCATTATTTAATAGAATGAAGTACAATATTAAATAATGTTGAAGAGTTTTTTGGTGAAGTGAGTTTTTATTGGCTGATGGAGTTGTGCAGCTGGTACACAACACACACACACACACACACACACACACACACACACACACACACACACACACACACAGAAGGTCGAAGTGACCACACACTGGCATCACACTTTTCCTCAGGCCAATGTTCCACCGGAGCGGGTACAGCTGTAGTGAACATACCCCCTTTGGGATTGGCTAGTGGTGTAAGGATGTAAAAATGCCCTTTATTCATCCCTCAATATACAGTATAGTCAAAGCAATGAAATAACTGCAGCAAACATGCTTACGATAGGGCGAGCTGTCTGGTTTCAGACAGAGGGGGAAAATAGGTGCTGCAGCACAGGCAGTATAAGGAAAAACAGAACTGTATGGACATTAAAACATGTAAATCAGTCACAGTGGAGACACAAAATACATATATGAATTTAAAAATGAGCATAATGGGCCCCCTTTAAGGTCTTTGTCAGAATTAAGTACAACAAAAATCAGTATTTTAGATGAGTCTTTACCTATATAATGTAAATTTGAAATGTACATAAAGAGTGATTTAGACATTCCAGTACAATGATGTTTTGCCTAAATGTTGTGCTGCATTTTCAGGCCCAGCGCTGCTTTGCCATGGAACTCCCCAGTCCATACTAGTCCCTGGATGTCAGTGAACGACCCGTCTCCCTCCAACCTGCAACACAAAAATCTTACATTGGATATGGTTGCCAAAAGGTCTAAATATATATCCCAACCAAAATTAACTTCATTTTGAATAAGGTGTTCTGTGCAGCTTTTAAACTTACTCCAGGGGAAATGAAAGGAAATTGGTTAAAGGGGCTCATTTATAAAACCCTCCAAAGGTCAAAATGATCTTCACTAAAACACTTATCGCATTGGGAATGTACAACTACAGTCTCTTGTGCTTTAGTCTGGTTATATAAGCAGGCTAAACTGAACCACTGCTTATTTATTAGACACAGTCCTACATAATAATCATTTGGACATGGCTTTTTCTAGAAAGAAATAAAGGAACTACCCAGTACGGCTAAGTGCCTCTTACCTGTTATTGTTGAAGTGACCCTTGTAAGTAGAGCCATCTGGAAAGGTGTATGTTCCCGTGCCATAGTACATGTTGTCTTTGAATTCTCCTTCATAGTGTGCTCCAGAGGGATGATTCAGGGTCCCTCTGCCATGCATCTGTGAGAAAGAGAGCGTGCCTGTGTGACTAACCACAGACATGGATGGGTTGCTGAACTGGACTATTAGTCGCAGGCTCAGGGGTCAAAAGTGTCAGGGCCCCAATGTCTCCAACTGCAAAATGTCCCTCGAAGAGACACGTACCAACAAGGAGGATAGTGAAATTGGCCACAGGAAGCATAAAAGAGACTCAAAATGACCTCAAAGAAACGCAAAAGGATTACAAAGTGACACAAAATGACAACAAGTAGACAAAAAAATACTACAAAGAGACCCAAAATGAAATGAAAATGACAGAAAGTCACAAAACAACAGAAATACACAAAATGACCAAAGATATAAAACCAACTCTAAATACAAAGAGACCCACAAGTACCACAAAGGGACACAAACAAGTCTTATGCATTTCGCTTATTATAGGGAATGTGGTGGGTTTGCAGGACTGTGACTGCATAGCAAATATAACTATCAAGCCTTTAGTAACAGAGAATAAATACATACTTTGTCTTCCAGCCACTCTCCTGTGTACATGATGCCATCTGCTGAGGTTTGTGTACCGGTACCGCTTCTCATCATCACACCTGCACACCTGCTGCACTCCCCCTCTGTGGAGAAGAGAAGACACCTTAACACACACCTATATATCTGTATTGTCAATTTGAATCTGTGCCATCCGGTTATCACTCACCATATATGTCACCATTGGGAAAAATGTAGGATACCTTAATAGGTCCTTCCCCTGTAAACACATATTTTACTTTAAGCAACTTAAATCTCATGATGTCATGAATTTGCAGGTGTTTAACTGTGATATTTACCTTGAGTTTTAACATCTCACTTTCCTGAATGTCTGAAAGTGGAAACAAATACAAAATAAGACAGAAGACAGTCAAGACAACAGAAATGGTGGGTGTGCTGGGCGTTAATGGAACATATTCACAATCACACCCCACCAGACATAAGAGATGGCTGTCAGATTGGACAGGAAACGCTGTGAAGGGAATTCGAGAAGTCAGAAACTTGAATAAAAATAAAGTTTAGTGCTGTTTTAGTTCACTTTATCGTTTAAATAAGAAACAGTTCTCTGTGTTGAAGGTAGCGCGACCAAGCGAACCGCAGTTGCCATGGTTACATGATTTGGCGTTTTTCACGTCTTTTTTTTTAAACAGTTACCAGAGCCATAATGAGTATTACTATTTCCATAACAATTCACTTTAGCTAGAAAAAAAGTCGACTTTAATGTAGTGCAACCACGTCAACATGTTGATTATAAAAAATGTATAATATGTTGTTGTTTATTTCCTGTCACCGTTCTCTGTGGAGAAGGCAGCAAACTGCAGTTGCGATGGGTACGAGATTTGGAACAGCCTTACAATTAATTTTGTTTTTTAAACAGTATTAATTTAGCGGGGGTAAAAAGGAAAGTTTACTTTTAATTTTAGTCCGACCCCCTTCCAAATATTAATACAAATATAATATTGTATTGTTTATTTCCTTGTCACCGGACACCGGAAAGACACTTTGACCTCGGAGTTTCGACCAATGAAAGAGAAGCAGGCTACCGGTGGTCGGAACCGGTCGAAACAGCAGCCTCAGGTTAGTCTATACTAGTTATAAAAGTAAAGTTTGATCAAGTACGTATAGGTTTATAGCGTATAATAAACATGAATACGTTGAAGACATCCTTTAGCATTAAATACATCTGTCTCGACTAATGAGAAAGCTTTCTCTGCTAGCTTGTTAAACCAGAAGTGAGCTTGCTGGCTTGTTAGCATGTTAGCTAGCAGAAGCTTTATGCACTTTACTTTCCGGCATGGCACGCTATGGCACAAAACCACGTTATTGCTAATACCAGATACATATTGTCCTTTCATAACTTTGCTAACTAAGTACGTTGTCAGTCCGCCAGGCTTGGAGGGTAAATGGACTTCGGCTTTGTTGGGTTGTTAAGTGTGCATGCTCTGTTTGGTTGCATAATTGTAGCCACCAGCGCTGTCAGTCCCCTTCTCATTGCTCGCACTTGAACTAAAGTACCACAACGAGCCACCCAGCCTACAGCGATGTGCAGCTCTGTGCACTGCAGTGGATATACAGTAGCTGTCTGCCCAGGATCGCAACTAACAGCTCTCTCTGTCGTTTCCAGGATTATTGTACACTTCCAGGACTGAGAATATTTACTAAAACGATGCATTTGATGTCTCTCTTCACAGATTATTTGCTACTATGAAAGGACAATAACAGAACGTAAGTACACTGTGTAAAAGCTGTTTATTTTTGGCAATCCAGGATGTTGATCATAATTCTAAGGCAAATTGCTCCAAATATGTGATGTGTTCATGTATGGTTTTTGACAGAGAAATGAATGCAAGGAGAAGAGGGGGGCAGCCTAATAGAGGAGGGGGGAAGTTTAACAAGCCAAGAGGAAGTGGACGTGGAGGTCGAGGTGGTGGTGGCGGCGGCGGCGCTGGAGGTGGAAGTAAAAAAGGAGGAGCTTGCTATGATGACGGTGATGATTTCAGTCTTGATTTCGGACCCTCTCGTCCAAGCAGGTATGTAAAGTGCAGGAACTAATTATCAGATTCTACCTTTTTCATAGTGTGCTCATTTCCAGCTGAATCCCTCTTTCACCCTACTCCTCTTGTTCCTCTCCCTCTCTTTTGGATTACCAGACCTGGACGAGGTGGAGGCGGTGGTAGAGGTGGTGGTGGCAGTGGCAGCGGTGGTCGAGGTGGTGGAGGCCGAGGTGGTGGGGGCCGAGGTGGCGGTGGTGGGGGCCGAGGTGGCGGTCGTGGTGGCGGCAGGGATGGAGGTCGAGGAAGGGGAGGGAGAGATCGAGACAGAGATGGCAGAGGCAGTGGGAAAAGCAGCAGCCAGCCTCTCCCAAGGTCCCTGGCGAGGACACGAACAAGCCCAAAGCCAGGTGACAGCATCCGGCCGGAGATGAGCACCATGCCCCTGCAGAGGATCTTCATGACTAATGAGAACCAAGAACAACTCAAGGAACTGCTACGGAACCTGCAAACCCGGGACTTTGACGTGCCATACGAGTAAGTACATTCTACTAAATATACTTCAAATATATAAAGATATTTCCTTCCTTCAATTCCACAAGTGCTCTTATCATTCTCTCTGCCTCAGTGAATCTGATTCAGATTATTCTGAAGAAGAGGAGGATGATGAGGAAATTGATGAGTTGGACCACCGTGACGAGGGCCAGTTTTGGGCGACAAATGATGAGCCTGTGGAGAAGGCAGGGAGCCCCGTGTATCTGACCGAGTCTGATGATGAGGATGAACGGCCCACCCCTGAACCTGTCATCTCCTTATTCGCCATAGGAAAACTCTGCAGGTAATGCACAGAATTGTTGTCCTGCTTTTCATCTGAAGCTATCTTTAACTGCTGTGCTTTCCGGAACCTAAGAGAAGCTGGAGAAGATTGGGAAAAAGGGTTCAGATACAGTTGAGTGAGTGACTCAGGCAACAAAAGGGGAACAATCTATTTTGATATACATTTTGTATGCAGGAATGCAAGGAGATGCTGTTTTCTGCCTGCCCAATTTGCAGATTTCCTTATTATTTAATTTAATTGAATCATAATAATCTGAATTCTTTGGGTTCTAACTGAAATAATGTGACATTCATCTTGGACATTTAACAATCATTTTCTTTAAATCATCTTCTCACATTTTCCGGACCAAACAAATAAATCAATAATAAAAATAATCTTCTGTTGCAGGCACACTCATAAACATTTGTTTTCTTATTGTTATTTTGCGTAGGTATGGCTTTGACAGGGAGCGTGGCAAGCAGGCATTGGAGACTAGTGGAGGAGAATTCGGGTGCACTCTGGAAAAGCTCCTCCTCCAGATATTCAGTGAGCGCTACGGCCAGAAAGCTGTTTCCCCTGATGGTCTGGAAGTGGTGCCTATGGATGAGTGTTTGAGCCAGAGGCAGGAGGAAGCTCTGGCTCTCGCTGCCATTTACGGGGAGCGCTTCAACGAGCGCATTGCCAATGCAGTGTGGACTGTAACCCTGGACCTCTCATTCCTCTCTGAAAATGCAGCCAAGAATGGCAGGCACGGTCGAAGGGGTGAAGGAGTCGTTCACATCCGAGATGTCTGCAAGTTCTTCCTGAAAGGACAAGGCTGTCGCTTTGGGAACAAATGCAAGTTTAAGCACGAGTTCCCCACTAAAGGGAAATCTGGGGCTGGCTCCCCAGATTTTCAGGGCCCGAGCCAGCCTGGCTTCAGCAGCATTTCCCCTCCTGAGTATGAACTAGAGGTGCGTTTCCCCAAAGGAAACCGTTACCCATTTCAGGCACCAATAGTCGCCTTCAGCACGACCGATGAGTCTTTAGGGGCTGCGGGGAGGCTCAGCGTGACTGAAAGATTGTTCGGAGAAGCGTTGGCCGCATCAAAGAGCAACGAGCCTGTCGTTTACACTCTGATCACATTATGTGAGGATGAAACTGCCATCAAGGAGCTGCTGGCTGTCCAGCATCACAAATACAGCACGCCTCCGCCTGTGGTGGTGATTCCTCGACCCTCTCTTCCCGTGGCTAAGAGTGTGAGGAGTAATGCTACTGAGGACAGCAGGAGCAGCAGTACCAACAGCAGGAGGACTGCACCACCTACCAACCAGAGAGCCATTGATTGTGAGTCAAACATTTTTCACCGATTTGTTCTCCCCTTTTTGCACCAAATGAATACTCAACATTGTATTTAAAGTGTTTATGAGTTGAAATCCTATCTCTGTCTTTAAAGTGAAAGACACAGTAGAGGCAGAGGAGCTGGATGAAAAGGATGAGGAAGAAGAGGATGAGGCGGTTCCAGTCGAGAGCGAGAGTTACGTCAACCTGAGGAAGAAGATGGTGACTAAGCACAACATGAAGATGGACAACCTGCAGAAAGAAAATGGCAAGCTCTGCCGAGAGTTCAAGAAGAAGCAGGTAAAGGAAGACTCCTCTTAATAGTGAATCTTATCCAACATGATGAATGGTTTCTAACTCATGGCTGTTCTTCCATCCCTCTGTTTACGCAGTCATCTGGGCGTTTCAGGTCCATGTTGGAGCAGAGGAGAAAACTGCCGGCTTGGAACGAAAAAGAAAACATCTTGGACCTGCTGGACCGGTGCCAGGTGCTTGTTGTCAGCGGGATGACTGGGTGGGTTTCAGCGTGGCATTCACAGAGACTCAAATGGGGGAAATGCTATTAATAATTTTGAGATCTGCTAAATATCCAAAAGCTTTTCATACCTCTATACCAGGGAAATGGCATACACATTTCATCTAAAATACTTCTCCAGTTGACATCTTACTCCTCCTATCAACAGATTTTTTTGTATTACCAGTATTTGGAAATGTTATTTAAATATGACAAATTATCTAATGCTAACTTTGGTTTATGTAGGTGGAATCTACATGTTTGATATGGATGTTTTCTTATAAATAGCCCCAACTCTAAAATACATTTTAAAAAGTATAACCTTTCTCTGCAGGTGTGGTAAGACCACTCAGATCCCTCAGTTCATTCTGGACGCCTCTTTAGGGGGTCCGGCAGATCAGGTGGTCAACATCATCTGTACTCAGCCACGCCGCATCTCTGCCATCTCTGTGGCCCAGAGAGTGGCTCAGGAGCGAGCAGAGAATCTCGGCAACTCGGTGGGATACCAGATCCGCCTGGAGACTGTTCGGGTACGGCCACATTTGAATTGATGCATGATTTGATGCCGTAGGATCAGGATAGGACTTATCTATTACATATGAGTCCGAGGTATATGTGGCTTTATGAGCCCTTTTAATGCTTTCTTTTTTCAGTCGTCTGCCACCAGACTGCTGTACTGCACCACCGGCGTGTTACTGCGCAGACTGGAGGGCGAGGCAGACCTCAAAGGAGTCTCGCACGTCATTGTGGATGAGGTGCACGAGCGAACAGAGGAGAGGTGAGATTATGCAAATCCCTCACATATGGTGCAGAACGTAGGCTTTCACGCTCTTCTTAATGCATCTGAGCAGACACATGGTGAGACACTACAGGCAAATGTTTTTTCACCCTTGGATTTGGTATATTTAAGCTATTTTCCTTCCATTACAAACTGCCTTTCAGTATACTGGAAAGAAAACCTCCAAAACCAACATTTAAGTTAATTTATTTAATTTGAAGACACTGAAAAAAACTAAATACAGACAGACTTCTGCAATAAGTCCCCTCTTCTGCATCTGGTGCTGTGATAATGTAAAAATACAACTCAAGATGGTAGTTTTAGATAATGCCTCATTTACGTTATTCGAACATAACATTTTAGAGAACTTCACCCAATTCACCTGCATTGTCTTCAAATCTTTTGTTATTTCATTTATCTCAGACACAACCTTCACAGATACTGTTTGCTCCTCTCTTACCTTTGTTTCCTCTTCTCCTGGTCAGTGACTTCCTGCTGTTGGTATTAAAAGACCTGATCATGCAGAGGCCAGACCTGAAGATCATTCTGATGAGCGCCACACTCAATGCTAACCTCTTCTCTGATTATTTCTACAACTGTCCCACTGTGCACATACCAGGTAATAACCCACCCGTGGTGTCTGTTTCAGATATGTGTAATACATGGTCAAATAGGACACCTCATTACATTGGTGTTTTTTTTTTCTCAACTTAACACATTTCTCTCATTTCAGGCCGTACCTTCCCCGTCGACCAGTTTTTCCTTGAGGATGCTATCGCTAAATCCGGGTAAGTACATGTGCCTTCGTCCCAACAAAGATGTATTTAACTTGAGGTTTCCTGCAAACTCAAGCCCATTGTTTTTTTCTTCCCCAGCTATGTCATCGAGGATGGCAGCCCATTCATGCGCTCAGGGAAACAGAATTCGTCTTCCACAGGTGGACGAGGAGGGAAAGCAGAGCCAAGGGACAAGGTGGACGACTTGGGCGACGACATGTGGAACTACATGTCTTTCTGTAAGAAGGACACTGTCAAAGACTCCATTCCAGACCAGCAGCTCAGCCTGCAGGATCTCACGGTCAGATACAAAGGTTAGTGAAGAATCAGCGTCATGAACTGATCTGGTAAAGGCTCCTAAACTGTCCTCTATAAATAAGCTGCTGCCTGCTATGAATGTTACATTGTCTTTTGTTTTTGCAGATACTAAGAAGTCTGTACTGAAGAACATTGCAGCGATGGACCTGGACAAGATCAACATGGACCTGGTGGAGAGCCTGCTGGAGTGGATTGTAGATGGAAAACACAACTACCCTCCAGGTAACAAGCTACTACAACTACTCAGTACAGCCGAGGAGAATTCAAGACTCTCTGAGTGTGAACGCTGGTGATGTTGGTGTGACATGGTGTTTCTGCCTCCAGGTGCGGTGCTAGTGTTTTTGCCGGGCCTGGCTGAAATCAAGATGCTGTACGAGCAGCTCAAGTCCAACAGAATGTTCAACAACCGGGGCAAATCCAGGTCTGTGTCTAAAACCCTGTATACATGCAGCAACCCCAATTCCTATTATTACTGTTCATATTTCCAGCTCTGTGCCATTTTCAAACCTGACTTCATTGATACCTTTTTGAAATAGAAAAAGGACACATAGTTCTGATGATAAGTAATGTGGATGTATTTCCTTTCGTTAGATGTGAAGTGTACCCACTCCACTCAAGCTTGTCCAATGAGGAGCAGCAGGCAGTTTTCAGTCGGCCCCCAGAGGGTGTCACAAAAATCATCATCTCTACCAACATCGCAGAGACCTCGGTAACCATTGACGACGTGGTATATGTCATCGACTCCGGCAAGATGAAGGAGAAAAGGTAACGGCCTCATGTTTGGCTAAAGTGAATAGACATCAGTTAACTCTTTGGATGAACTGTGAATGTTTTAGTGTTTCTTTTTTTCAGATACGATGCCACTAAAAGCATGGAGAGCCTGGAGGACTCGTGGGTGTCTCGCGCCAACGCTCTGCAGAGGAAGGGTCGAGCGGGGCGCGTGGCCTCGGGGGTCTGCTTCCACCTCTTCACCAGCCACTGCTTCGAGCACCAGCTGGCTGAGCAGCAGCTGCCTGAGATCCAGAGAGTACCTCTCGAGCAGCTCTGCCTCCGGTACCTCCATCTGTTTGCTCTTTGCACCATGCCAACCTCCTTTTATCTGTCAATGCAAATTAAAGAGGAGAAAAATGGCCTTGACAATGAAGGAGGGTCTTCTATCCAGAAAGGCCTAATGTCAGATTTTAGGAATAAACATGAATTCCCCATGCTAGTATTTACCCTTCTCCCCCCTGTCCAACAGAATCAAGATCCTGGACCTGTTCGCTGATCGGATGCTGGAGTCCGTCTTCTCTCGGCTCATCGAGCCCCCAGCTATGGAGAGCTTAGATGCAGCCAAGCAGCGCCTGCGGGACCTCGGGGCCCTTACTGACGATGAGAAACTGACCCCGCTGGGCTACCACCTGGCCTGCCTGCCCGTCGACGTGCGCATCGGGAAACTCATGCTGTTCGGCGCCATCTTTCGGTGCCTCGACCCTGCACTCACCATCGCTGCCAGTCTGGCCTTCAAATCGCCATTTGTAAGAAAGTGCTTGCTTCATAACTCTGATTTATTATCCATAACTAACGCCTTGATTATTATTTGTGTGGCTATTTTTTAAAGACATTTCTATATCTGGTCCTGTGTCTGTTTTCCAGGTGTCTCCATGGGATAAGCGAGAAGAAGCCAATGAGAAGAAGGTGGCCTTTGCCTTGGCCAGTAGTGACCATCTAGCCTTGTTACAGGCATACAAGGTACTGACTGACTGTCAGAATAATGTTTTGAGAATTTGTTTAGATTGCTAGGTTAAGCAAAGGACATTAATGGAAGGAAACAGAACAGTATCAGAATTGGACATGAGAAAGGTCGAGCCATCCCTTAAGCCTAGCTACTGTAAATGATGAAATGATACATGTGATGGGTTGCCCCTCTCCTGCAGGGATGGTGCTGCGCTGCAAAGAATGGCCACCAGGCCGGCTTCCTCTACTGCAGGGAGAACTTCCTGTCTTCACGAGGCTTACAGGTGAGGCAGTGCTGCTGTAAGCAACTCTTCTACACAAAAAAAGTCAACTTCCAAAGTCATACACTTCTTAGAAATATGTCTGTTGTGACCTGTGCAGGAGATCGCCAGTCTGAAGAGGCAGTTTGCTGAGCTGCTGTCTGACATTGGCTTCATCAAGGAAGGACTGAGGGCCCGTGTTATCGAGCGCATGAGCTCTAAAGGCGCTGATGGTATTCTGGAGGCCACCGGCCCCGAGGTAACACACACAGGGTTTTATTTGTTGTTCAAATGAACATAAATTATCAGTAAGATGAAAATTATAGGATACTAACGGTATATTTCTTCCTGTCCAGGCTAACTTGAACTCAGACAACATCAGGCTGATGTCCGCCATGCTCTGTGCTGCGCTCTATCCCAATGTGGTCCAGGTCTGTATCCATTCTCTCCATTGGAATAACAATCTGAGGGCAGTGTTATGAAGTACAGCAGCTGTCCTCTACCTGTTGTACTCACTGGGTTTCACACTCTGGTGTTTGACTCTTTGCTCCAGGTACGATCTCCTCAGGGCAGTTACAAGATGACGAGCAAAGGAGCGATGAAGATGCAGCCCAAAGCCAACGAGCTCCGCTTCATGACCAAGAGCGACGGCTGCGTCCACATCCACCCGTCCTCCGTCAACTACACAGTGAGATAAAAGGGAAAGGTGTACAGTATTCAGCAGCTGATTAGAGGGGCCAGCCCGTTGTAAGCCTTCTTTGTGCCGCAGGTTCGCCATTACAACAGCCCGTACCTGGTGTACCACGAGAAGGTGAAGACGAGCCGCATCTTCATCAGGGACTGCAGCATGGTGTCCGTCTACGCGCTGGTGCTGTTCGGAGGCGGGCAGGTCCACATGGAGCTGCACAAGGGAGAGTTTGTCATCTCCCTCGATGACGGATGGATCCGATTCGCCGCTTCTTCTCATCAGGTCAGGAAGAAGAGTTTAGGTTAACAAAGCTGTTCATATCTTAAACAGTCTCATTGCAAATGTCTTTCTTTTGATAATAATAAAAAAAGGCCAACATTTCATCGACGGGTTATAAAATTAAAAACAGAAAATGTAAGCAAATATTTAATTGAGTTGTTATTCATGAAATAAATAAGAACTTGATCTAACTCCAGTTCTTTACAGGATTCTGTCTTTTTAAATTGAATTTAGAAGCACAGTGATAATATGTTTATGATAAATAAAATGGCTTCAGTGAGGGAGGATGTTGTTTATACCGTCATTTAATATGCCTTATAGATTTAACAGGCCTTTACAAGCAGTGCGAAGAAAACAATGCACTATGTTGTCACATAAAAGGGTTTTAATAAGCAGAGTAAAAAAAGTATTTGTGTCATATAATCTGTATTGATAGTGATAAAAGGAGATAGAACAGACACGTGTGAGTTAAATTATGTTGACTAAATGCATGCGCAACAGCAGGAATAATAACTAGACGTAACTCCAGATCCCTGCTCTGTACGGGTCGCTCTTTTGGTTTAACTTTAATGAAACTTCGCCTTGGCACCTGAGGAAGTGCGCCCCAGGCCACCACGTGCTTCTCCCCCTTTTCTCCTCAGTTACCTTTTTAGAACGCGTTTCACCATATGGTGTTGCAGAAGCTAACTTTCCCCATGTGTGTTACGCAGGTGGCTGAGCTGGTGAAGGAGCTGCGCTGGGAGCTGGACCAGCTGCTGGAGGACAAGATCAGGAACCCGAGCATAGACCTGTGCACCTGTCCCCGCGGCTCCCGCATCATCCACATGATCGTCCAGCTCGTCTCCACACAGTAACGCCACCTTTCAATGACCTAAATGTACGGAGCTCTTCAGTAAAAAGGTCTGTCTGCTCCTGCATCATTGCCACAAAGGGAATTTGAAACACCTCAATTAGGGACGTCGGGGTCAATAAAACTGAATCTGGTTAAAATTTGTTTTGTATTTATCATAGACAGATCAGCAAGGCTTATGCTGATCTTGACTTGTTATTGAAGTACTTCTAAGTATCAGTTTACCTGGAAAAACATGCTGTTTTGTTGCTGCACTGGAGGCTTTTTAAACCAGACATTGCCTTTAAAGAAAAATATGGCTCTATGCAGATGATCCACAAACCTCCACAACAAATCATCACTGCTTGAATAAGGCACTTAGGGTGTGCAGTAGATGGGCACACAGTTGATTGCTAAACATGACGTCAGATATGAATTGTGTAAAGCTCTTTTTATTTTGGGGTTGTGTGTGTCAAGCTCACGACTGACGCGTTTCTTGGGTCCATATTGGATTTCTTATAATCACACTGACTGCATACTTGTTATGGTCATGATATTTATTTGTATTGCATGATTGAGCGGTTCCAAGATCTTCTGCATGGTATTCCACTGGTTTACATTCACTGAATGTACCTACATGTTACAGTGATGTCAAAACTACACTTTCACAAAGTGAATGCAAGGGCTTTTAAAAACTGTAAAATTTGGTGAGGATATCCAAAGAATTTGAAAGCCTATTGTCTTAAGTGATGCATTCTACTGTACCAAAAATAAAATAATGCAAACATAGCTGTCTGTGGGCTCAAATGATTTTCTTACCATTTAGCTTTTGCCTTCTGCTCTTATCTATGGTGAGCTTGGTGTTGTTTTTAAGCCTAGCGGTAACTTGGACGCAACAAAAGAATTTACAACCCCTTCCTTCATCAGTGAGTCTGATCCGTCTCTACGACAACAGGGCATAAACAAATGGGGTATCATTGTCCCAGTTGAAGCCATTCAGATGCCACATACAGCAGTGCCAAGTCCAGAACTGGTAAGATTTATGCTTATTTATTTAATCTGTGATAATTTCATGCATTGAAGCTTTTTCAAAACAGCACTTTATGTACAAGCTAGCAATTCAAGCCTGTTGTGTATCTGAAAGAAAACAGATCTACTATTTATTGTTGCATTCCTGTGTACGCATCTCTTTTTACAGATGGGTAAATAAACTTCATATTTGAAGTGACCTTGGCTTCTACCATGGTGAAGTATATGTAATGTTTAACTAGGGATTAAACTATTCAATGAAGTACAGGAACCAGTAGTTGATGTATTAAACTGCCACTTATTTTCTTCCAAGCCCACCAAATCCAAATCTCGCAGTTCTGGTCCCGCAAAGAAGACTGGGGCTCCAAAAATTCCCAAAAAGAGGTCACCCAGTGCCAAATCCGCCCAGACAGAGGTGGACCTCCTCGGCCCAGCAGCCATGGAGAACATCTACTACATTTCCCACAATGCGGTGGACTGTCTGCAGTTCAGAGGCTTTGGATGGCCAAATTCAAATAAAAAGAAAAACTATGGAATGCCGTTCAAGACAAAGTAACTAAATAAATATGCTTACTAAATAAATAAATGAGGCAATAAATATATATAAATGTATGTGTGTATATAAAAACAGCCCATGTAAACCAAATATTTACTGCTAGAACCAGTGCAATGCAGATATAGAAATGTATGGATTTTCTTTTTTCTAAAAGCAAAAAATGTGCCAGTCCAACTTTACTTCATTCAGGAGGCAAAAACTTCTTAACAGCAATTTTATTGTAAACTGATTCAGATTCATGAATGTGAAGATTTGGCAGTTATTGTCACACTACAAGCTTGCTCAAGGAAAACCTTTGCTTTTGTGGAATACAACAGAAGAGAACAACTGAATGCCCTATTAAAATTCACTTTAAAAGAACATTGTGTACACCTAATGTGAATATAATGAATGTTACGTGCAAGGAATAACCAGAGTGCATCATAGAAAAGGCAACAGTGCCATAACACTGGACCTAAAGTGTTCCCACTAGGCAGTTGTTATATTCTCTAAATCCAGTTTTTGTACGATTTATCTTATAAAAATAGGCTACAATGAGAACATGGCTATAAAACTAAGGTTAGAAACAAGTGTGGTTCCAGGCACTCTTAATATTCTTATACACATTTTACATTATCAATGAAATGTACACTCATTGTAACATAGCCATGTAAAATAAATAGTTTCTCTCCAGGGTTGCATCTGCTTGCTTTGCATCATGGTCCCGATGCTCACTCTGGGGGCTTCTTCTTGGCCTCCACATCTTTTTTGAAGGCTTCGATTTTCTTGGCTATGTTCGGGACCTAGGAATGAAACAGCAGTAGTAGAAGTAGTCAGTGGTTTAGGTACACCTTGCTGAATTCCAAGGTTATAGTGGTCAGTTTATATTATACAGAGAGGGGTTTCTAATTATGTCTATCGTAGTTGAGGATGACCTTACTTTTGGTCAAATCAACACATCCAAAAACAGCAGGACTGACTTTCTACCAACTAGTTTTAGATTACCAATTAAAATGACGACCTTCTGCAGCACCTGTCCGGACTACTGTACCTCAGTTTGCCCGGTGGAGGGTGTGGTAGAGATGGGTCAGTGTGACAAGCAGATTACTTCACTTAACCATATACATTTATAACTTACATCATAGTTTTGAGCCAGGTACATCCCCACGACATTTCCCAGGGTAAAGCCAGCCTGAAAGGTAAGGAACAAAGGTTATTTGAGGCCAAAATGTCCGACTGACTGATCAAGTAGCATCTGCTTTATTTCAAATAAAGGTCAATTAAAGTGACTTGTTTGAGATGCCATGTTTAACTGAACTGCTGTCTTTGTTGTGAGGGACATACACATTAAGCTTTGCTTACAAACGCTAAGGAAGACGTTTTGAATTAAACTGACAAGAGTTTTGACAGCAAGTTATGCTAACATATTAGCTTCTAGTTTCACATCCCTTAGCTTCCTTGTAAATGTGGATGTCATGCCTAACAATGTTAGTTAAACCCACCAGAAACTGTAGCATGTTGAAACAATGAAGGATTGATAGCAGTAGAACGAAACACTGACTCAAAAGCAGGCAGTAAGTTAAAATGTAGAGCAACGAGATCAACCAATCGACTTGGCTAACGAAGCTAGCCTGTCATAAACAAGACGTATGCGCATGCGCGAGGAATTAAACTATCACGTTATTTCTACAGAGCACAAGGGCTGTAGTCTTTTCCTCAGTCTGAGCAATGCCACTTGCCCATTAAACAACTACAACTCCCAGCACCACATAACACCTGTATTCCAGTGGGTGTTGTTGCAATGGTGGTGTCGGTGGGACATTGAATGACTTTGGCTCCATCACGAAATTAGCTAGGTTTATTAATTTTACTCATAAACCGCGAGCATGGAGGCTCTTATTCCCGTGATAAACAAGCTCCAAGATGTTTTCAACACAGTGGGGGCTGATATCATACAGCTGCCGCAGATAGCAGTTGTGGGGACTCAGGTAAAATGACTGTGTGCATGTGTGCATGCTAGCAAGATAACCATGCTATACCTTAAAGCATGCACAGTTAAATATATCATTGTCAAAAGAAACATGGATATTTGTAGAGCAATAGTTAACAGAAACGTAAATATATATAGAAGCCTTTGTCGACATATGCATGACTGTATTCAACTGGACATTTGCAAAGTGTGCACTGGCAGTGAAATCTATTTTGATCAAATTCAATCAGGTCTATTTGAAGAGCCTCATCCACACCCAGCCCGTTAGCCAACACCAGGTTATTATTATTAAAAACAGGTGTTTTGGCTGTAGCCCTGGTTATATGTGGGCTATGCTGGTGTGTTAAATCTCAAAGTAGGTCATTGTCATTGGTTAGTTTCTCTTCTCACTTGTGTGTATCTGTTTTGTGTCTACAGAGCAGTGGTAAGAGCTCAGTGCTGGAGAGCCTGGTGGGCAGGGACCTGCTGCCTCGAGGGACCGGCATCGTCACCAGGCGACCGCTCATCCTCCAACTGGTCCATGTAGAACCTGGAGATGCCAGGAAAAATGAGGAAGGCGGTAAGCTCCAAAATCCCTCAGTCAACAGTGTCTTGGACAGAGAACCATAGTGACACATTGTCTCTGGATCTCCTCCAAGGAACAGGTGTATTGTTTTTCTGGTGCCCAATATGTTAAAGTTATATAATTTGCGGGTGCTCAGTGTGCCCGCACTGGTTTTAAAGTTCTGTTTCTGTCATTGTGTTTCTTATCATTTGCAGATGCCAGGGATTGAAAAAAAGCACTGTGCCTTTACAAAGGTGCATTGTACAGGTTTATTCCAGATAACCTGGATTAGCTTCTTAGTGCTGCTCCCTTCTCTAAGCTACACTTGTAATTCCAGCTGCTTTGTTCACTGTAAGGTGTCCATTGCTTCTGTTAGCCGTGCTTTGCTTAGTTGTAGTCTTCGGTGTTGTAATGGCTAACACTTTTGTTTTCCATAATTGAGAGTTCTACCCTACAACTGTAACACATACTGTTTTCCCACAGGCAGAGAAGGTGAAGACTGGGGCAAGTTTTTGCACACGAAAAATCAGGTGCGTATTTAATGATGCAAAGAATGTAATTAGTTCTTTTGACCTTTGCTTGCCTTTATGCTCTGTAGTTTTTTTTTGGCAGATCTTCACAGATTTTGAAGAAATCAGGCAAGAAATTGAAAATGAAACGGAGCGAATATCTGGGAATAATAAGGTGAGACATGAATGAAGGCTTTACTGCTAAATAAGGAACTCAAAATGTGTGTGTCTCACAGTCAGTGCTGCTGTATACAGTGTATTATTCATATTAACCCCAAACAACATGTCTTAAAGTTAATTCAGCTGCTTAAAAAGTTCATTAATGGATGGATGTTAAATAAATGATGATAGTAATAATGATGATAGTGTTTAGTACAACAAAAGGCCCTTATTCCATAACAGTATCATATAACTTGTGTATGCACTAATACATAACAGGCACAAACGGGGGCTATAGTGTATACCTAACGGTGTAAATGTTAATACATATAACCTCTAATATTGCTATCATCAGATTTGTCAGCCAGTAGATAAAACCTAAAATGGCCAAGTCTGCCAAAAAGCATTTCCAACATCTTACTCCATGTCCTGTGAAAGAGGGCTGAGCCTTTAAATACACAGAACACGTCTCCTCTTCCCTCTGCAGGGGATCAGCGATGATCCCATTCATCTGAAGATATTCTCTCCTCACGTTGTCAACCTCACGCTGGTGGATCTGCCTGGCATCACTAAGGTAACGCATGCTGTACTTCCTGCTCTCCGTGACAAGGCTTTAATCATCTCGTAGCTCTGGGGAAATTTGTTCTAAAACGACTACAAGATGTACAAGATATAACCGGTCACTGGTGTTCATTTCCATGCTACTGTTTGTGTTATTTCCAGACCGCAGGGATTCAGTAACTGGGTTTTGATGCTTCTTAACCACATGCTGTCACAGCCCCAGTGTGCGCAGGCTTTGATTTCGGCCTCCTCCCCGGTTGAACACAAGTTCATTTGATAAATCCCCCCCGCTGTCGTTTGTGATAAATCAAATTGAGATTTACTGTGTCTTTTCTCTTTCATTGGTATTGACCCCTGTAGGTGCCCGTGGGTGATCAGCCTAATGACATTGAGGTTCAAATAAAAGATCTAATCCTGAAGCACATCTCCAACCCCAACTGCATCATCCTGGCTGTCTCTGCGGCCAACACCGACATGGCCACCTCGGAGGCGCTGAAGGTGGCCCGGGAGGTCGACCCAGACGGTAAGGGAAAGTGAAAGGGAGACATTATTCAAAACGCTATTAATAAAACACAATTTTGGGGGCAAATCAAACTTTTCAGCTGACTTTTCCTCATAGATTGTCATTAAAACAGCAAATTGTAGCATTGCATTTAAATGTGATGTTGACATTTTATTTTTTTATAAATATGACTTTTACTCTAATTGATTTTATATTACAATTTGGAAGCAACATTTCACTTTTTATTCCACTACATTTACTTGACAAAATTAGTTCCTTTTAGAGATTCAGATGATTAGCACAACATTTAGATCAACTAATGAATTATAATTTACTAATATGGATTAGTTTCACCTAAAAAAAAACCTATCAAAGTTAGCCCCACCTTTACCAGCTGCACAATTTAAATGACATTAGTGATCACTGATATAATCAGTGATATAATTAAACAAATGTTACTAAAACGCCCATTCTGCACAATATATATATTTAGTTTTGGAAGCATGTTTTGATGCTTATAATTCAAATGATAAAAAATACAGGATTTTACTTTCCAGAGATACACTGAAGTATTAATGCTTTTACTTATGTTGACTATCTTCCTCCTCTCCAGGCAGGAGGACTCTGGCTGTGGTGACCAAGCTGGACCTGATGGACGCCGGCACCGATGCTATGGACGTGCTGATGGGCCGAGTCATTCCTGTCAAACTGGGACTCATTGGGGTGGTCAACAGGTCAGGAAACTATATATATATATATATATATATATATATACTGTATAATCCAAGACTCATAACAGACAGGAGTACATATTTAATGCAGGATGTCAATATGTATATTTTTTGGATCGACAGCGATAAAGGAATTCAGTGTGGGATGTTTTCACATGATGAAATATTCAAATCCATTATCATTCAGTTCAGTTTCATGAACTTTATGTAAAGAAACTGAGACAATATGATGATATACAGAACATCTGGCAACTAAAGATATGATATATTGATGCCTTCACATTTATTTTTGATGTCCTTTGTGGCTCAGGATGTTTTGTTGATGTGTGTTTAAAAATGTAGGAGCCAGCTGGACATCAACAATAAGAAGACTGTGGCCGACGCCATTCGAGACGAACATGCTTTCCTGCAGAAGAAATATCCATCTCTCGCCAACAGGAACGGAACCAAATACCTAGCCAGAACCCTCAACAGGTAAATAAGATCATAAATATATTGCAAAGACAAATAGTACATGTGTTTAAAGAATAAGAGACAGATATATAGAAATGCTGTACACGTGACATTATACTAGGACATATTAAAGGGACGCTTCAGCCCAGAAGAATCTGCTGTAGATATGTCTGCCTTCTCTCCAATATGATGAAACTAGATGGCACTTTAAATACATTTAAAAAGCTCAAAAGCAGTCTTTTCTGAAATAAAGACCCTGCAATTTAATATAGAAACTATTTCCTTTCTACTTTAATTTGATTTGGGTGTGAACTGTCCCTTTTTAAGATAATAATAATAATAATAATACACTTTATTTGTATAGCACTTTCAAACAGAGTTACAAAGTGCTTTCAGTAATAAAAACATTAAAGAACACAGAAAGTGAAAAATATAAATAAAAGCCAACCTAATAAGTGGGTTTTTAAAAGAGCAGACTGGGTTTGCAGCCCTGCTCTCCTCAGGCAGGTCGCTCCATGTCATGTTGGCTTCCCCTCAGAGGAGTTGTCTTTCATTCATTTAGCTTGACCAATCACAGCTCAGAATATAATTGGACATATCTGCAAAGTTCCTGAATCCTCTGCCCTTTTCCTGCCATGATGTCAGGCTATTGATGCATCACATCCGGGACTGCCTCCCCGAGCTGAAGACACGGATCAACGTCCTGGCGGCGCAGTACCAGTCCCTGCTCAGCAGCTACGGCGAGCCAGTGGAGGACCAGAGCGCCACGCTGCTCCAGCTCATCACCAAGTTCGCCACAGAGTACTGCAACACCATCGAAGGCACGGCCAAATACATCGAGACGGCCGAGCTGTGAGTACCTCCGCTCGGCCACTGGGGGGGGCTGTTAATCCAGCACAGTGGGTGGAAGCAATGAGCAAAACAACTGCATTGGTTTCATCATTTAATATGATTCAGCTTGTGAGTTGAGGCACGCACTGCCTCCGCGCAGGAAGAGCTGACAGGAGAGGAGGCCACGGGGTTCACATCACAGCTTATACACCCCCCCTCGCTGCTATTTTTCAGATGTGGTGGAGCCAGGATTTGTTACATATTCCACGAGACTTTTGGCCGAACATTGGAGTCGGTGGATCCTCTGGGAGGACTTAGCACCATCGACATACTGACTGCCATCCGGAATGCAACAGTGAGTGCTGCATCATAACTGTGACATCACAACATAAACATAATACACGCTCAGAAAGAATAACACGGGTATAACATACATGACAGTTACAGTGCAGGGTAACATATGAATAGTTAAATTAGAAGCATCACAAAGAAAAGTCTTCAGTCTGGATTTCACTACAGTAAGAGTTGCAGCAGACCTGCACATCCAGAGGTATGGAGCATAATAGATGACTATTGCTAACCTGAGGCCCCCTCCTCCCCCATTGTCAGGGCCCGCGTCCGTCCCTGTTTGTGCCGGAGATTTCCTTCGAGCTGCTGGTGAAGAAGCAGGTGAAGCGGCTGGAGGAGCCCAGTCTGCGCTGCGTGGAGCTGGTCCACGAGGAGATGCAGAGGATCATCCAGCACTGCAGCAACTACAGCACACAGGAGCTGCAGAGGTTCCCGAAGCTGCACGAGGCCATAGTGGAAGTGGTCACATCCCTCCTGAGGAAGAGGCTGCCTATCACCAACGACATGGTACCCTCACCCTCCTCTCTCTCGGGCTGCTGAGTTTAATGAGAGGCTGAATCTCGGCTGAAGTTTCCTCTCTTCTTGTCTCAGGTGCATAACTTGGTGGCAATAGAGCTGGCGTACATCAACACCAAGCACCCAGACTTTGCAGACGCCTGTGGGGTCATGAACAACAACATAGAGGTGTGTACTCAACAAAACACTGCAACATGCCATCATTTCTCTCAGGCTGAATAAAGAGGAGACAAGAGGTGGAGACATGGGGTTATTTTTAGACCTGGAATTGCATGTTTTTAGCAACAAGTACGAAATAGCTAAAAAGCCAAAAAGCTGCAATATTTTGCACAAAAACAACTAAAATGATAGCAATTAATTAGTCAACTTCCTAAAAATATCAGTTTGAATTGATAAAAGTTGACCTTGTGCCATTTAGATAACTTTTTCAAGTTTTCAACTATTGTTTGAAAGTTTTCTAGACAATGCAGATGTGCAAAGTTAAAACGTATTTAAGGAGCTTGAATTAATTCATTTTCAGGTCTTAAAAATGTCAACAAAATTGACTTTGAAGAATTCAAATGTGAACATCCTGGTTATTAAAGTTACTTCTTGCTCTTGTTATTAAAGCTGATTGCACCCTTATCATTTGACACAAGGCTATATTGATTTACATTTCTCGCTACAAATGGTTCAAAGTTGAATCTTTCATATTAGAATATGTTTTTAAAATGTCACTATTCCAATTTCAGCAACCGTTTAAAGTTTCAGATGTAAAATGATTATCACAGGCCTTTCTTTACCTCCAAAGCAATGTGGGAGACGTTATTGTAGGTTGTGCATTTTTTTTATATTTAGGAAATCATAGACAATTATCAAAGTGTTAAAATGATGAGATGGGGATCGCATAACACAGAACATAAACGACACCCTCTTGACAAAAACACCTTTTTTAATGAGCAGAATAATCAGAAGAACTTTTCTTTAAGATTTGACCTTTTTAGGGAGTTATCTTACATTGCAGATTTAGTATTTTTGACATTATTTACAACCTGTGTGTTGTAGGAGCAAAGGAGAAACAGGATGAGAGAGCTGCCCTCTGCAGTGCTCAGAGACAAGGTAAAAGAAACATCCTCATTTTATAAGAATTACCAGCGGCTCATCTGGTCTAACACTTGACTGCATTCTGCAGAGTTAAATGGGACTGTGCGGTGTTACAGCACAGCGCCGCAGGGTGAGGACCTGTGAACCCTCAGATAGTTTTCACCGAGCTATTTCATCTCCCCTCAGAGAGTTGGGTGACTTTCCCCTGCCAGCCTCCTCTCCTCTGTCTCCACATTTCTTCTTCTCATTGCTTTCTCTCTCTCCTTTCCTGCTCTCATATTCCTGCTAGTCTGTTGGCAGGGGCCCGGCTGGCCTAACTGGGGTTCCTGGCGAGCCTCCTGCGGGTGGAGCAGACATGCAGGGTGCCAAGGTGTGCCCGTACGCAGCTCGCTAGTGGAGCATGGATGGATGAGCATGGGCTGCTGCTGGCATGCTCTCCGCTCTGTGTCTGCTGATGCCGTGCTCTTGTGTTGCTCTCCCTCATCCTGTGTGCGCCAACCACCGCTGCGTTTCCTGCAGAGTGTGTCCCCCAAAGTTGCTCCACCTGTGTGCCAGAAACAGCCTTCCTCTCCTTTTGTTTCCTCCTCTTAACCTTTTGGTGGCTCTAATCGCCTCCTCTGCTGAGGCCGGAGGCGTTATGTTTAGGTGTTGTTCGTCCATCCCTTTCTCACAAAACGCCTGGAGGGATTTTCTTCACCATAGACACAAACATCTACCGACCTCACAAAACACATTTTCAAGCCATAACTATAACTAGTGATTTAAATTCCAGTTATGACAATTCTCGAGTTATCATTAGGTATAACTACAGACTATTTTGCAATTGGATTACACCGGCCACGTTGGCAAAACAAGCCAAAGGTTACCTACTTCTGACTACATCTTAACTGCTACTTGCCTGGTCGGTTGTGGCCGTTCATAGGATTAGTGGAAGTCCTTCCACTGCATCTACCTCTACCTACCCTCTTTTTCTTCTTTAAAAATGCACTTATAGAGCAATGTTTATTGGAGGGATGGCAATATCAGTCAGTCCACCCTTTGTTCCAGACCTAAATGTCTCAACAACTATTGAAAGATTACCATGACATGTTGCTCATTCATGGTGGCCAAGTAGGACAAAACCCACTGGCTTTGGTGAACCTCTCATTTTAAAACTTCTCAACAACAACTGAATGGATGTCTGATGCCTAAGCTACTCTGTCTTCAATGCTAATGGGCTAATATTACTACTGCACTGTTACTGCACCTCGTTCCTGCCTTCTAGTGTTGTCGTGAGAATGTGAGCATGCTAATGAAACAGCGCAGCATTGTGAGATATGTTTACATTTAATTCTGTACTCTGCTCAGTCTTGTGTGTTTATCTGTTCTAATCTTCTGTGTGCCCTGTGTTTGCATTATTACATATGAACCAGTCATGGTTATTGTGCTACAAACCCTAACCATCCTTCCCCTGTGAACCCTAATCACAAGATAGGGGCCCGTTTTTAACAATTGTGTGACCTGAGTGGTTTGATGTCTGTGATTCTTATAGTGTTTTTGTTTTGCTCCTCAGGCCCCACCAGCCGGGCCCCAGGGGGAGCAGGACGGTACAGGGAACTGGAGGGGGATGCTGAAGAAAGGTGAAGAAGCCCCCGGCTCCGGACCCGGAAGCCCCCTTAAAGGGGCAGTCAACCTGCTCGATGTGGTAACTAAACACAAGCCCGTCAACATGCCCCACCATGAAAGACATATTGCAGGGAACATTACTAAAAACACCGTCTCCCCCCCCCCCTCCCCCCCACACCCCCAGCCTGTGCCAGTCGCCAGGAAGCTGTCGTCACGTGAGCAGCGGGACTGTGAGGTCATTGAACGCCTCATCAAGTCTTACTTCCTCATCGTACGCAAGAATATCCAGGACAGGTAGGCCAGCTCCTCCTCAGAGTCTGGGGATTTGCCTCTATTGTAGATACACCCCATGGAAACTTTGAGTGTCTGTCGTAATATTTTAAGAGGTTAGCACCCCAAACAAAATGCAAAATCCGTTATATAATTAAAATAAAGTTTTATAATGTAATAATATATATTTTAAAAAAAAGGGATTTATTTACAATTGGAACAACATAAAATATGGCCAGCTTTTTAAAGTTTCCTAACAAATAACATATCTAACCATGTCTGAACAGCAAGAACTGGTTTACTACCCACATGTTGCTTTGTGATTTGACTTTAGCCACACACTGAAGCTAAAATGGGGATACTTTAATTGGATTTATTTGATAGCTTGTACTTAGACAGGCCCAGCCACCTGTAGGGTCAAACCTGAGCCCCTCCATCTGGGGAGAGAACACAATCAGCAGGCCATCTTGCCTCCTTGTTGTCAACCATCTGTTGGGTCCGTCTCTCCCTCGCAGTGTGCCCAAAGCAGTGATGCACTTCCTGGTCAACCATGTGAAGGACAGCCTCCAGAGCGAGCTGGTGGGCCAGCTGTATAAATCTGGCCTCCTCAACGACCTGCTCACGGAATCAGAGGACATGGCTCAGCGGCGCAAGGAGGCCGCCGACATGCTACAGGTAACATACACCCCCCACCCCTCTTATGGTGTCAGTTTTTCATGATAAATGGTGGTTCCTTTATCAGTCATTCCTTTGTTTTTCTTATTTATCTTTCTCCACAGGCGTTGCAGAAAGCCAGCCAGGTGATTGCAGAGATCAGGGAAACGCATATGTGGTGAAGGATGAACCCGACCTGCTATCTCCTCATCGTATCTGAACATGAAGTCTGGATTAGCAACCATGATAATGCACTGTTCTGATCCCTGCTCAAAGTAGGTATCCTTGGCTTAAAGCGGAAATAAATGTAAGTTAAACGTTTATTTAAAATGCTTAGTGTTGTCTAGAGATGTGCTACGCTAACGTTCAAGATTTTAGTTACTGCAGTTGCCACCCACGGTTTCTGGAGGATAGAGAGCGGCAAAGGTACCTGCACTTTTTGACCACCACTATAGCATTGCACTAACCTTTCCAGGTTATATAAGAGAACTTCAACATGTATCTCCCTATCTGTAACAGTTTCATTTAGGAGTCAGAAACCATGAAACCTCAAGTCATAATGTCAGCAGGGATCAGCTCACTAAGTGTTAGTCCTGAGTACAGATTTTTTGCACTGTTGTCCCCACTGTACTTGTATAGAAAGCCCACCTTCCTGACACTTATTACCATCAGAAGCTTTTATTTATTAATGTGTTATTTAAAAAGGATAATGTCCAGCACTGCTCGAGTCATGTCATTATGTTTACATATCTCTGCCTACATGTGAAGTGTGTGGTTCGTTGTGTAAGGTTCCCAGAAGAATAAACAGGGGTATTTAATTGCAAATACTTGGTTTCATTTGCTTTATTCAACTGACAAGTATGGGGATTGGTTAGATAAATATATCCACTAGTTAACAATGTAAAGCACACATTGGTTGTGTAAGCGTACAGAAGTGTCACCAAAGTGAATACAGCTGATTATTTTTCAGACGCTTCCTTGGAGAACTGCGGGTGTTTGCGTCTACCTCAGCCGGCCCTTGCCCTTTCCTCTTCCTTTGGCGCTGTGGACTCAAACAGAATCAGTCAGTTTTACAAGCTCAGTGATCTACGGGGGCCTTCAGGGGACAATCTAGAGCCAGTGTTTGGTTCGGCTGTTCTGACCAGTTGTTCTGAAGTTAATGTGCACATTGTATTACGTATCCAATTTAGTTTCAGCCAAACATATCCCTCTGAATAGTACACACTGTCTCTTTAACAAACTGAACAGGATCTGGGGTGGGGGGGGGTGGGGCAGGCAGGAAGGCATCATGCTATTAGAAAAGGGCAGAGCACTCGTTTCACTCAGCAGCACTTACCTTTTCTTTGTAACTTTACAAAACACCTGACACAGTTTAACCTCCCAGATATTAGCCTTGGAAGTTGACTTTATCGCCTGATTCAGAACTAATGTTTCACTGCTGCCTAAAAACATTGACGTGCATAACGGAGGGTTTTTAAATGTTCTACAAAGCAATTCAAAAGAGTCAAGCAGGTTAAGAATCCGATAGTTTGGTAAACCTTACAAAAGACTGCTTTCTACTTCTTCTCCGTGTCTTGATCGTCATTTTAAGGCGGTATTTCATTCTGCAGCTGGTTTTCAAGACGTGGAATTGTCTTCAGAAGTTATTGTAAAAAAACAGTTTTCTTAAAGTGTGGCATTTTTCACATTTATATCCCAATAATGTGACCTCCCACGTCAAACTACACCGAGCATTATTCTTTCCTAATAGTTTCCTCTGATGCAGTTATCTCATGTTTTCGACACTCTGGGTTATTTTGACGTTCTATACTGTTGTTTGTTTGTCATTTTTTTGTCTTGCGTGAGAAACAACAAACTATGCTGGGTTTTAGAAATACATACTATGCTTTGTCCTTTGAATCTGATATTTTCAACACTATTCATACAGTTTCTGTTTATTTTTTCCACCTGTTTTACATTTTCAACGCTAAAGCTACACTGACTTTAGTGATATGGCCAGGCTTTCTTCATATTACACTGACATTCTGATTCAACATACTTTGCTAGGAGTGTTTTTGTATTTCTAACATTGTATGATTTTGTTATGGCATAAAACAAGTAAAACTCTAAAGTGAAAGGCTACTTGTTAACAGCCAGAGGAAGGTGAGAAGACTGCGTCACATGTTCCCACTTTACCTCAAGCAGGATGATGTGAGGTTAAAAGGCCTTGGTTTGTAGGAGATAATGTAACATAAATCTCAACATGTCCCAAGGCTCTTTAAAGGAAGACAAAACTCTACCAGTAGCTTTCAGGAAAACCCAAAGATACTTTCAGCCCTGGTATGAGCTGAGAGTAAGAAGGTCTACTACTTACCTCTGACTGTCCTGAATGCGATGCTGGAGCTGATTGATCTGTTGGGGGGGGGGGGGGGGCAAACATGGAGGACTTGCTAAGCAAAAGGAGCAACAGCAGACACACGTGGGACCAGCTGAGCTAAAGAGCGGACCCTGAGATCCTGAAGAAGAGCTCAGCTGGACGAGATAAGTTCAACTGACTCACCTCTAGTCTGCCCGATCAGCTGATCGTTTCAGTAACAACAATATCTGACCTCTCCCGCGGTATTTAACAAAACTACATGGCGGTTCTTTCAGGCTTCGTCGTCGTCACTAATAGTTTCACCTTTCTTTGTGACCCAGTGGTCCGATGCTTGGTATGTGTGGCCCTTGAAACACACGGGCAGCAAGACTACACAACAACCACGAGGCTCACGCTGCTCATTAACAGTTACTCACAACTTCTGCTGCTCAGTGATTCGGGTCTGGAATACATTGATCTGGAAGTCAAGCCACATTCATTTTAGATCAAGGCCCTCGGCACAGCCGTGCTCTTAAAAGCACAACTTCGGTTCAGCTCAGGGCTGAAGGCTGCTTATTATCAGTACGCAACGCTGGTCTTTAGCATGTTATCCCATGCTCTACTTTCACATAGTTTGAGTTGTGAGTATTTTGGGGGTAGATTGTATTTAATTCATTTACAACCTTAAATCTGCCTCTTTATAAGCAAAGACATCAACGGATTTTTTATACATTTTGTGGCTTGTATTAATAATCCTTTAGAAATATGTAATCCTTTTCCTAACCACACTTCACACGGACACTGTGGCTATGCTTTCCTGCAGCTGGCGCATCCCAACTTAAGGATAAGTACTTACTTCATATTTCTGTTTCTTCAGTTTCTCGCTGAGGTCGAACTTCTCAGACTCCAGGGTGAACAGCCACTGCCACATCTCATTGGCCTTCTCCCTTCAGGGCACAAACCAGAAAGAAATTCAGTGACGGAAAACTAAAAGCAATCTGTAAAACTCTTACAGATGTGGATATTAGCCTGTAGAAAATATGGATAAAGGCTTCCAATAGAAACGTAGCATCCTTACTTCACTTTCTCCTCATTGAGATGGTCGATGGTGAGAGGCTTCCTCCTGTCAGCCAGGATCTTCTTCTTCTTCTCCCTCTCCGTCTGCTTCTTCGCTCCCTTCTTTCCATCCTGTGGAAGAGGAGAATAGATCCAATGTGTTGAGAGAATGCAAGAAAAAGATAACATCGAAGAAGCCATACACCTTGTGTCATTTATTCTAGCAGTGCTTGTATACATTTCATCTCTTGGGAAACTGTGTGTGTGTGTGTGATGACTGACCCTCTGTTGGACACCAGCGTACTGCTGAGTCATGTTTGTCAGAGCCTTCTTCTTCTTGGCGTCCCCATCATGCTTCTTACGCGCCTCCTCCAGTTCCTTCCTCTCCTTTTCCTCCTGTTGGACAGACGTAAATAAATACATTAACATGCAGAAAAGTTTGACAAACACCCGAAATCTGAGACTTCTTACAGCCGATAGCTCTTAATCTCCTGTCCCTGCGCTTATTTACTAGTACATCACAGGATGCATATGGTGTTTACAGAACTGTTGTGGTTCCCCATGTACATTTTCATTCTTGTTTAACCACCTTTATAACGTGATACAAATTATACAAATCTGGGGAAGTTTTGATAGCGAGTGAAGTTCCATCTTTATGGCTTTACTGGCAGAGGCATTATCAAAACAGTGACGTTTAATTCAGCATTAAACCAAAACAAGGAGCTAAAATATGCCATGTCAGTAGTTCTGATGGCAGCTGAAGAGGGGGTACCCTAACTTTTGTCATTAGATTTATTTGAGTGCCCCAAAGGCAAAGACTTCAAGATGTGTGTATTTGAGCTGAAACTGCACGAGGCAATTGTGTAACACGTTATCAGTGAACTAGAGCAGATAGACTGTAAGCACCGAGGGCCAGTCTGTGTATCTGTCGAAGCAGAAATGGAAAAGATATAGAAAACATCCAGTAACTGCTTTCTGTTGTGGAGGATACAATATAATCACAGAGATGACTCCCCAGCAGGACACACACACACACACACCTGACACCCAAATAGTATTTAGGAAGCAAGATGAAACCACAGAGTGTCTTTATGTTCTGAAATAAAGAGTGATGGGGGGGGGGGGACTCACAGCAACACGAGCCTGCCTCTCCTTCTCCTGCTCGGCACGGACCCTCTGCTGTTCAGCCCTCTCGGTACGACGCTTCTCCTGCTCACCCACACACCCACACACACACACACACACCCACACTGTTATTGTTTGCCGGGTGGTGCATCACTGCAGCGATCTGGCACGCTTTTCCTGGAAGACTTACGATCCTGTTGACGAGAGCGATGAGCTCCGCCTCGTCGTTCTTCCTCTGGATGAAGTGGGCCTCGATCAGAGACTGCAGCTCGGTCAGATCCTTCTCCTGACGCTTCCTGTGAATGTCCTGCAGACACACACAAACACACACATACAGTTTTTAATGCATACTTACAAGGACTGCATTACAAATAAGGAAAAGTCCTAAAAAATGACAACTACTCTACTGCAGCAGATACGTGGGCCTGAGGGGAAATGATTAGAGCTGAATGTGTAGATTCTAGACAAACACAAACAGGACAGATAAACACTTCCAGACACATTACTACAAAGACATCATAAAAGGGGACTCAATCACTTACATCAAAGTCGACTTTGTCTCCTCCCTCCGGTATCTTTGGCACAGTTAAAGCTGGAGCAAATGCCCTAAAATAACGGATCAGAGTTAGAAAAATAACTTTCAATGAGAAGTTAATCACCAACCTGTTGATGTATTTAGATTAACAATTCACAAAACTTGTGAGACCTACTTTGGTTTGGGTTTTGATTCATCTATTAGATAAAAGAAGGAGAATCACAGTTACCCAAACACAAAAAAGGCAAACGTTCTGATGATTGTGTTTACTTAACAAACATCTCTTGAGTGACAGTACCTTCATCTGCAGGAGGAGCCTCTGCAGGAGAGGACAGAGGGACATGTTAGTGCATCGGCTGGCAGAGGACAAATAAATGGGAGTTTATCGTTTGGAAATACTATTCCACTCAGGTTAGACTTTCAATATGAAAAACCTCTAAGTCTCAGGAATATCTGAATGCAGTGTCAGTCAGTGTGAGCACTCCAGGGGTTTCCAGGCATGAAAGCTTTGTTTACATTGCACAAAAGAGGCATGTCTTTATAAGTGAGGAATAATATTACACTTCTTATGGATTTATCCATTTTTCTTGCCCCGACTAAAGGACTGTGAACATGATGGGATGCACACACAGCAGAGTGATATTCAGTCACACCAACATGCAGGCTGAACAGAGACGCTGTACCTTCTTCTGTAGGCTCTTTAGGAGGAATACGTTGCAGTATAATAAAGAAGCAGGAAGAGAATAATAGATCATTAGTAAATGTTCATGACAAACATATAATGAGTGTATGTGCCATTCAAGACAAGAGAGAGTATGCTTTACCTTCCTCTGCAGGCTCTTTGTGAAGGAAATCAGAGGCAGGTATAATAAAGCAAGAAAAGAGAAAGGCTTTATCAGTAAATGTAAAACACATTGAAAGATGGATGTTATATGGTGTATAAGAATAGAACATGTCTTTACCTTCTGCTGTAGGAACTTATGAAGTGGTGTGAAAAGATGAACACATGATTAGATGCTGCTCATGGTCATTCAATAATATGTTTACAGTGGACACTATACAAGGAAACACGTCTATGCTGTTATATAAATGTAATTATGTGAGGTGCATTACTTGGTTTAAGAAGAATAGTGACGTTAAAACGTTTTGGGAAAATGTCTCAGATGTTCAGGCCTCTAAATGCTGGATGTCAAATTCTTCACAAATGTATTCAGCAGCCTAAACATAGCAGTGATTAGCAAATACTGAGGGTGAAAAGGTAATATTGAAACAGGAAAATGAAGGGTTTAGAATTAAATGAGGTAGAAAAGGACTCTAATGCGTTGGGGAGACGAGCACAAGAGTGTTCAAATAATCAAGGGTCTGCATGTATGAGCAGTGCTATCTTAATCACGTGCTATGAAAACAAACAGTACGGTGCATATTCATATTTAAAGAGGGCAATTACCTTCTTCTCCTTCTTCAGGAGCAGCTTCTCCCACTTCAACTTCCACAACTTCACAACAAGAAGTAACAAAGCCGAGTTACGCTTTTGTTGGATGAAAACAACAACAACAATCTGCCAGACGAGTGTAAGTTTAAGTTAAAGATTTACTGACAAAAGGAAGTCATGCAGACCTTCTCTTGGTGAATTCATGTCTGAGTGAACAGAGTATGGATTGTCGGGTCGATGGTCAGACTCGGAGCTTTGTGATATCGTCTCTGGGGGAGATCTGAAACCATTGCTGGTGTCTGACTGAGCTAAACTGATCTGGGATCAGAACCTGAGCCTGTGGGCTGTGGCAGGTCAGATATCAGCAGGAATAATCTGAGCAACATTTTGGTTCAGCTTTTATTATTTTGTATTAAACGCCACACAGCGGTGGAACAATGACCGGGTTCCGTTCTGAAGTTAAAGTGGAAATCTAAAACTAAAGCAAGAGTCCAGAAGTGTCAGCTTATGTTTAAAGTGGAGTAAATGTTGGACACTCCTTCTGAAATGTAGAGGGCTAAAGGTATAACAGTATTCAATGGAAACACAAAAACTAAAAGAAGATAATGTACTTTCCAGCACTGATGCTCAAAATAGTTTTTCTTCTTCACCAAGAAATATCACAATGCCTCTTTGACCAAATTCTGGCGTACGTTAGATATCTTTAAAAATATCTGAAATGCAATCCCATAAACGTATATACAATTACTCCAGAGCGAGCCAAGGCTTCACTTGGCAGCTACTTCAGAAAACTTTTCATGCAACTTTTGCCAGATCACAATTTGAAAGATTTATGAACCAAACATTGTAGTCGCGAAAAGGGGGGAGTCACACATGAAGCTGACAGAACGGTGTTAACAATGAAGTGTGAGGATTAAACAGGAAACACACACGCTGCAAAAACGTAGTATCCAGTTCATTAGGAAGGAAAGCCTGTCGTCTCCAGCTAAAATCTAACTTCTACCACACATTACACACTATTTATTATCAGACAACACACACACGGTAAACAAGACAACACGCATGGAGCCGTGCAGAAGCCTTTACCTTCCTCCTGCTGGGTTTCTTCCTCTGAGCAGACATAATAAGGTCAGCTACGTTTAGCTACAGAAGCCTGAAAGTGACATGTTGCTCTCAAAGGCTTACTCACCTTCCTCCCTGCAAAACAAAAGACATGTTGTTGTGAACTTTTTACAGCAATCAGGTGAATCCTGCAAACACTGGAGACGCTGCTGGAATGCAACGAGCGGAACTTACTGCATCTCCTCCACGACTTCTTCTTCTCCGGACATCTTCAACTCCAATTACCTGCATCAATACGAGAGCAGCCGATGCATCACAGACAAGAACCATCGTTTCAACACAGCACGGAGAAAAGATGAAGTGCTTGTTTTCAGATAATAAAAGGAGTTTTAAAGCAGCTGTGAAAGAGACCCTCGCATATTCATAACCGACTCAATCTTCTTCTATAAAATTAGGTTACATCTGTTTTTGTATATTTAATGTTCTCCTTGTTTATCTTCTTGATATACCCCCCCTCCTCTTATCGACTGCTGTGTTTTTACAACCCCTGAGGATCGTTTCCCCCGGACAGATGGTTTCTATCCCTCTTCTTTTATTCTCCTTTCAGCGCCTTTGTGCAAACAGCTAAACCAAAACCTACGTGTTGAAAGATCGGAGCAATTGTAGAATTTAAAAATGATTCAACCATGGGCACTGAGAGCAGGGGCTTTGAACAGAAGCAGGCTTAATCCTCAGCCATTTCCTCTTGGCCGTGATCAATGCAGCTGCCTGGAGTTGGAGCAGCGCTGTAACCACCCGGACCGAACCGCTCCTTCAGGGACCAACGCACGCTTCTGAAGCTACCCATCTCATATTGGCTCAGATATGTTCACTCGTAAACAATGTTCCAGGTGCTCAGAGGGCTCTGAAGAGGTACGCTCTGAGAAATATCCACCATAACCAGTCTGAATGAGTCGGATATTCATGCAGGTTATCTGAGTCATGCCGTTTAAAAAGAGGCCCTACTCTGCTTTTGGGGTCATCCCTGTCCTGTGCATGCAAATGGTCTGCAAAGGCCCAAATCCGAAAGTTTCATCCAGAGACCTCCACACACTCTCCCCCCCCTGCCTGAAGCTCCTCCATTGGACTCTTTTGTTTACTTGAGTAACATAATGACACCACTATGTCATTATGACTTTTTGGCTAGTTCTCCAACACATTGTACATAATAGGCTAAGGGGCGGGACATCTCTAAGCGGTTGACCAATCCCAACAGAGCCGTCCGGCTAACCAATCAGAGCAGACTGGGCCCTGGTTTCAGACGGACGGTGAAAAAGAGGTGATGCAGCACAGGCAGTATCAGAAAAATAAAGAGCTTTCTGAACATTAAAGCGTGGAGACATGTCCCAGGAGAGGCACAAAATACAAGTATGAACCTGAAAATGTGTCCTCTCTAAAACATCTTTGAGACACACATTCATTTAAAGTGCCTTCCACAAATTTGCCATAAAGATCAGATTACTTGTCACGAGGAGTCGACCTCCAACCAGAATGTCTGTTTCAAGGTTACAGCGATGGATTCAACTGGCATCTTAAAGTCCCCTAAATATAAATATATCAGTTACATGTCAGCCTTGGACAACAACCCTACGATTGTTCCCACGTGTTTATGAATAACGACATCATAAAACACGCTGTCAGGAGGCTGAGGGAGAGCGGGGATCTATTTTTAAAGATAATAATGTGTGCTTTTGAACAGGTGTGGAGCTTCTCCTCCAGACAATGAGTTTGGCTCACCTCACCATACTCGCAGTAAATCAATGAGCTGGGACCCCTATTCAGACGGGCTATTTGTGTCGCCGCGGTGAGGTCAGCTGCATGGGGAACATTTCTAACAATGCATCTCGGGAGGAGGGTGACTTGCTACTTGAACAAACATGTTTCATTATTTGATATTCATGTTGAATTGGAGCGACATAGAAAGTTGGATCCCCTGTTCCACCCTCCCTCCTCCTCCTCCTCCAGCCTGGCTACAATCCCATTCTTTCTTTCCAAGTCATATGAAAAGGCCAGCTGCACATTCAGCCTCTGCATGCCATATTTACACCTTTGCTGTATGGGGCTACCCCCCACAGTCATGCTTCTGTTTAAAATCTGCTCAAATATCCAACGTCATGGTGTCTGAAGCCCCTCTTTTGCTGTTTCTTGCATCTTCAGATTGAGCAGTTGACTTCCAAAAGGATCAGAAAAGAGAAATGTGAGGAGGAGAAGTGAAGAATACCATCTGGTTAAAGAAAAGCACTGACTGGAAACCCAGAAAGAATGCACAGTGTATGAGGGTTGTCATGGCAGAGGTATTAAACGTGTATTTGCTTTAATGCGTGTGGTCAGTCCCCGTCTGGCTAGAAAAGGAAAATACCACAGCGGCAGGAATGCTGCGGGCGCTGGTTTCAGCATTAGGCAGCATTAAGTCAAAGCCCAAAGCATGCTACCAACACAGCAGTCTCAGGGGCAAGCTTAGCACCTTTAATTCAGAATATGCACTGCTCAGATCAGAGCACATCCAAGAAAAGCCATCATAAAATCTACACAGTGAGGGAAATTTGAATCACATTCTTGACCTTGTAATTTAGATCATTCACTTTTTGTCAAATATATCAATTGGTTAAACTGCTTAAAAAGAACTGTCACTTAATATCAATTCATAACACACGTTTGTGTTGATATTGTTGTTGTCAAGCACCCAGAGGTCATGCACAGGTCTTACCTCCCGTTTATCCCTGAGGAAGAGATGGGATTAGCAGCAAATTCAGATCTGGTACTTTGACATCCAGACAAAGACAAGTTCACTCATCCTCCCACAACCATAAGCACACTTAATACGGCCCTGTCTATCATCTGACTACACATCTCCTCTGTGATTGGTTGGGATTGTCAGTTCTATTGTTGGATGAGTTACACCTGGAGAGGAATGCTGCCTTTAAGGGCTCCTCGTAAAATGCTACATTCGAGGCCAGAAATTGGAAAATACAACCTCCACCTCATGGTATTATTCAGCTGGGGGATAAAACATAATCTTAAACAACATTGTGTAGTCATTACAAAGTTGTTGATTTTGTTTGTAATTAAAATGGTAGAGGTGTTTCATATTTAAGTCGAAGTACAGTAGAAAATGCTCGCAACACACCGAGTATTACAGCATTCCCGACAGTACCTGAAGGCAGCACATGAAATTAGGGTCCTTTTCAAATAATTTAGCCATTTTAAATGTTCACAGTAGTCTACATATTCCCAAGTCGGGTGGTTTTAAAAAGCAAAATGCAGATATTTTTTAATTGTAAACATAAACCAAATTTAGCCACATTAACACAGTAAGCTAGCTAGCTCAGTGAACCACAGCATTCCACCACTTATTACGAAACATAGTTCACTATTTTCCCACTCAGGTGAAGATCCCAAACATACCTCAATGTATTGCTCGAGTGAAGTCCAGCGTCTTCCTCTTCGAGCTAACATTAGCAGTTAGCCATGTTTTTACGAACAACCCCTCCCAAATTAATATCATTTTACTAGCTTGGTCTGTAACAAATATCCCGCGGCTGGTGTGCACCAATTTGTTTAATCCCATGTGTTGTGTTTGTAGAAGATAATCCACATTGTTTCATGGTGACCGCTGTATTCAACTTTCAGAAACACTCAATTCTGACAATTAGCGCAAATCTATACAGCTCTGGCGCAAACAGCAGCACCTGTGAACAGCCAATCAGAATGCAGCAGGATAACACGCGATCAGCCCTACCACTCTCAGTACTACACCTTTTAGGATGGCATATCGCTGTTTTCAGGACCTCAATGTAAATGTCGTGCCCCTCTCCAGGAAAGTGCAATTAAAACACCAATTTCAAAACTATTCTATCAGCCAGTGATCTTAAAGGTAGGCTACAGTAACTCTTAAGTACAAGTACCTCAAATGTGTGCTTCAGAACAGTGCTCATATACTTATATTACTTTAGACAGTAGAACTTCACTACATCTCACTGACTGATTTTTACTACACTTTTTGTAATATATTGAAGGATGATATTTCTTTAAGGGTTGAGGAAATTGTCCTACTTTTTAAGCAAATTAAACTACTTTAAAATCCTCTTGGATCAAGTCAACATGCATCACCACAAAGCAGTGTTTCTGAGCTCAGAGGAAGTTGACAGTGAGTAACATAGGAGGATCTTATACATTGTTTTAGAACGGACTACCTGTATGCTATTTAAAAAGGAGTTACCATTAGCACAACCTCAAACAAAATAGGTATATAAAGTGGTCTTTAGTAGAATAATGGAAGGAAACGTAACCATGTGTAATACCTCAATGTCTTTATTGCTGTTTTTGAGTGAAGCGTACAATGTTTAAAACATTCATCCAGTTGGAAACTGCCCACTTGGCTGACATTGGGAGTGTTTAGAGAGGCTACAGATAGTGTGGTTTGCATAGGCTTGGAGCTACACAAACAAGTGTCTGGTTAAACATGGAAGAACTTTAAAAAACATAAAATGGACACAAAGGTTGTAAAAAAACCAAAACAGTATGGCATTATGAAACCACTGTATTTAAAAAAACAACATCATACATGTCACATTAAATCACGCTTCAAAATGTTTTGGTCAAGCTCCCCTGCTCTTTTTCAGGAGCCGTGGAATGTGATTGTCACACTTTTGAGCAGTAACACCAATTTAATGCCCCAGCAAATCGTTAATATTATCAAAGCTTGTGCCGCGCAAAAACTATAAAAGGGAGTGTGCTACTTAAGACCATGTAAGGGAAAGAAAAGCAGGAGAAATCACAAGTCTTAATATTATACTGAGTTGCTTTGAGGCGTTCATGTACTGTTCCTCAGCTGTCATAAATGTTTCCATTGCAATCATAAGGCCAGACTTACATAGTGGTAAATATCCTTGCATTGTACTAGTATCTTGCTATATGCTTCGGCACCCTGACTTTACTTCATATGCCCTCAATGATCGCTGAGCATAAGAGTGTGCATAGAGGCAATGAAGAAGTTAGCAGAAGTTAAGGTAGATTAAAAAAAAAAAAAAAGTGGGTTGGAATGTCGATTTCCTACATTGTAAAACGTACAGCGAAGGCACCGCGTGCAGCTGCTTCTTAAAGAGGAATGTTTGAAGATTTTAAAGTGATCAAACAGGTACAAAAGCTACAAAAAAAGCTAGAATTATAGAAAAGGACAATAAAACATAAATAAAATGACATGAAGGATAATAAAAGTCATAATGGCCTCTGAATATTCAACACTCCACTGTAATTAACTGCCTTGTTGGTGAATACAAAATAAGCAAAACATACCTTTTGTTGTGAGTATAAAGATGTTATATAAGATACAGTATGATATTCAGAACATCACATGTGCTAACATATATTACTCAGACCATTGCTGCACTATTGGTAAGACATAATAAAAGTGAAATCAGCTAAAATCTATAAGTGCTTATATTTCTATCCTGAACTGGTGAACGTTGAATAAAATAGCAATGTGTGAAGCTTTTGCTTTAAATATAAATAAAATAGGAGATGGAAAATGAACTGTGGGAGGGAGAGAACGGATTTCAACCATCTCTTTGGAATGTGGAAACTTTTAACTCATCTACTCCGTCTCTATCAACCGTCGGCATGGAGAACAACACATAAATGTAAATTCAATTAGGTTTTTTTCTTCCTGGCAGGATCGTATGGAGTAATTAGTAATAGTAATTACAAATGTCCAAATTTCACAGCATTTTGTTTCTTTTAGAAAGCAAAAATCATTGTGCAAAGGCACTACACGTGGCAACCGTACAGAAATATGATGCTGTTTCGGTACAGTGCTTGGACAGCGTGTCTCCTGTCCCTCCGTTTTCTTGGGGTCCCTCTGGGGTGGTCATTTTTTGGTTCTTAAGACAAAGTCAAAGGAAGAGTCTTGGATTGTCGTGGTCCCCAGCTTCAGTGGCTCCTTCATGACATTAGTGTCCCATACCTGTAAAGAGAGCAAAAACGAGTCCATCAGCGGCTTCACTCTGCAGACAGCTGTGGGTTAACAGCTCTGACCTTGTGACAGAGAGGGTTAAACCAAGCAACAAACACCACATGCAGTTAACCGAGCGCAGTGTCAAGGCCGCTCCATGTTTACTTTAATAAACAGGAGCAAACTCAACAGGAAAACACGTCAGCTCTTCTCAATTACCTTTTTCTTTAAAACAATTGAAATAGTTCTCTTTTATTTTTTCCCCAGGTACAACATCTTACAATTACTCGCTTCACAAGGAAACAACACGGAGGGATATTATTGGGGGTGTTATCGTGACTGACTGTATTTTTCTGCTTTCTTGCCCCACTTTGGCTTCACACTGACCCTCAAAACTCAAATTTAGAATAGTTTAGGCCTTAAAAACGAACACATTTGTGATAAATGAAAAAATAAAATGAGAATTTAAAGTATCTGTTTTGAAAACTTTCAGTGAAATCACAGAAACTATGATAACGTTTGCTTTTTATCAGGGTGATCAATGTTACATTTTAAATGCCTGCGACTCGTCTGAAAACTTTAATGTGTTTAAGAAAAAATGCTTCTGGAAAAATGTCAGACTTCATGCCAAAAATTCAGGAACTTAACTTGCTTGTTATAATAAAGTAAAAATCCTCTGGTTTGTCAAATCAAATCTAACTTAAACAAGTTATCGCTTTAGCTTTGTAACATTATTTCTGAAGCTCTGTAATACAGCCGAGCATGTGGAGCGTGTGTGGCTGCTAACTTGCATGTGGTCCTGTGTGGTGTCCAATGTCTGTAAGGTCCCGCAGCCAACTACAAGCACTAAATACAAAATCTATACAAAGCCTCTGTCATTCTCTGAGTCAGAGTGTGATGGTGTGTTAATCTCCAACATACCAGCTATTAATGTGACAGACACGCTTGGCAGGAAAGCTGCTGCTCACTCACACACACACACGGGAGCGGCAGGCCTGTGGTGTGAGCAGTGGACTACACATTGAAGTGAATAAGCTGAGAGGTTTAAGTGGCGTCAAGATGGCTGTTGAGTACGTCTACAGAGGAGATATTGGTGTGTATCTGTGTGTGTGTGTGTGATGCTGTGTTCTTAACAGCCAACACATTGCTCAGACATGTAAAGAATCCCTCAAGGCCAAAGCCCCTCTTCTGCCCGTTGGGAGAACAAAAAGAGGAGGAGGCTGCACTCACATCTGATTCTAAAATAGAAAGCAATGTTAAGGTGGCATCCTATCACGCTGCGGTGCAAAAGGCCAAACGGCGATCTGAAAAAGACTGCAGGCGAGGCCATGAAGGGTCGGTTATTGGTTTTGTGACACATGGTGTTGTATAAATCAAAGCAGCGGTGACAAGATGACACATTTAACGAGAAGGTGACACCTTCCCCGGGAACAATTTACTGTTTTTGCTCAACCGCAGGGTACGGAAGCCCTCAGAGGCAATGAGAGGAAAACAATCTGGTGTATTTATGACGAGGAAGGTTTCTCAGGAACATATTTCTAAATCACTCTGTAAAAATCATACGTGATGTTGAGAAAATAGGTTGGCAAATGTTTTGTGGTCAGGCTAATTAGTTTGTGGTAATACTTATTTCAGTCACGAGCGGCTGCAATGCAACACATGCCTATGTTTCCAATCAAGTGAACAAAAAATCTATTCGCTTTCTAGATCTAAATTGGTTTCTCTAACGGGTTTTTTTCTGTAGTTGTCAGGATCGTTTTTGCTGTTGTTATATTAATTACATCCACAAGAGGCTGAAATGCACCACTACCCCATATATAAAGGAGGCTAAAAGGCATTCATGTTCTTTTCCTTTCCATTGAAACAAGTCATTTATAAAACAATCAGTGAAACAAGAAGCAAGATATAACATCATTTTAAAAGCATACAAATTATGGAGGTGTCCAAAGATCCCCCAGGCCATCAGTTTAGAAACAGTGTGGATATGTCATGACCAAAATAAACTGATGGAATCTCAATACAGACTTCATCCTATTGGGCCTTTTTCACAGATGAAAATCAATAAATTATAAACCTTTTTTAACTTTCCTTAATTCAAACATATGAGACAAAGAAAAGCTTCTCAGGGCTTCCGTACACGCACAAGCTCTGCAGTTACTGGCTGACACTTCTGGGTTAAAAACTCACCGTTGGCGACTGATTTGGTCTCCCCTCCGCCTGCCACCTGCAAAACACACAAAGACAAGAAGGTAACAAGGCAGCAAGTGTGAAAAGAGATGCAGAAAGCAAAACAGAGCTGCACAGCCTCCAGTCAGAGCAGCTAGTGCTTATTATCACCTCTCTACACTTCCACCGATACAGACACTCATCTTCATCCTCCGTCTTTATCCCGCACATCTTGCCTTCCCTGACATCACAGCATAGCATGGTTAGGTAATGATAAGGTTGCTAACCGCTACCTTTCCTGTCCAGGGCCCTTTCTGCGTCAGTGCAGACCACCGCCTTGTGCCCTCCAACCCAACTAACTCACTGTGGCGGACCACAGCCTCCGGTCTGGAAACACACTTGCACCAGAAAGGAAGGTTTTTCTAAAGTGACTTTTAAAAAATGTGCTGTTTCACTTCCACTAATCAGCTCTACAAACAACTTTATCTTTGTATATGAATAAAGATAAGACCATTTATTTAAGGTTTAGTCCGTCTGGTTTGAAAATGTGAGCTGATAACAGACATTCAATAATGCCAAGCTGCCATTCTGCAACTCAGCAAGGCGTCTTAATTCTAAAGAAGGCTGTAAATAGTTTTCCATTAGGGCAATATAACGGCAAGTGGAGTTGGACTGAGCGCGGTGATTTGTGGTCGTCATAAATAGGAGCGGTGATGTGATACAGCCATTTGTGAGAAGCAGGCGCACTGTTTTCTTTTACAGCCCTGAATTTACCCTGAACTGTAATTTTCTGGATTTCGTTGAGTGGGCTTTAACAAGTAACGGGTGTTAATAGAGTCAACAGCGTAATGGTTTTAAATTGGCTTTGCTACGGTTTTGTTGATATGTTCTCTTGCATCCTTTAATTTTACAGCACTTGGAACATTTGGCACACATGCTTTATAAGTTTATTCCTTAATGAAGGCATTTTAGAGAGCAACTAATGTAAACTGCTCAGCATTTACAAAATGCAGACCATTACATCCTGTGAAATGTTGTGCGTTTTGTGTGTGTAGAGAGAGTATCCAGCACATTTTTCAAATCATAAATAACTAACTGTGGACTGTAACTCCTAGATATTATCCTTTTAATTGAATCAAGCAGTAGCCTCAAACCAAAGCAGAGCGGAGCGCAGCTTGCCAACAGCACAGATCCAAAAGCCGACAGAGCGACAGCAGAAGGTGAGGTCATTCTGTGATAAGCGCTTTGAAGAAACGTGGATGAATTACACATTTACCTCTCCAGGCTTATTCCAGATTTAAGGGTGAGGTCAACTAGCTATGAGAGTTCTTTTAAAACAAAAACAAACACAGATGATTGTTACTCCCATGACACCAAGGTCATCATCGTGAGATTATTTGAATATTCCGACACCGTCTCTCGAACAAAACGCTCTCGTGATTGACGTATGGAAAACTACGAGAAACCACGGGAAATCCTTTCAAGACCACAGAGCAATTTGGCGTAGTTAAAACTTCATCTGGAGGCTCACATGGATTTTCCCCGCTGGTTGAGGCTGGTACTCTGATCAGCGCACAAATTCCTCATCATGATGCTGCGGGAAATGAATCATAGCTACCTTGGTTGGAGAGGCACCTTTGTTTTCCCATAGACTCCTCTTGTTGGTGACGTCCACGGGCTTCAGGTCCTGTCAGAGACACACAGACAACAAGAGGCGAAGACAAAGCATCATATCAGTGGTGCTCAGAGTGCGCGGTGTTTATCGGTCAATTTGAAAATGGTTGTCATTTTGCTGAGTGTCTGGGATGTAGAGGAGCGGGAATGACAGAGAAGGACAGAGAGCTCGGTGGACACTGTCAAGCAGTTTGGAGTGGAGAAAAAGCACTCTCCTCTGTGAAGGCAATTGTTTTTCAATCACAATATAAAGAAAACCTATAAACACCTATTCGAGCACAAGCCATGATCTGTGACACTGAAAGCTCTAACGTAAATATTTGGGTAAAATATGGCTCAGAGTGAAGAGTGGCACGATAAACACACGAGCAGCTTATGATCAACTGGAGATAAAATGCTTAAGTGACAGTGTATACTAAACTGCTGCCAAGGCTACAGTATCCACATGTAAATGTATATTATGACAGATGTAAGAGTGGACTGAACAAGCACAGACACATCTAGAAAGTGACTTTGCTTTGTAGCCACCAGGTGGAGCCAGACAGATCACATCTCAACCTGACCTACTGTGTGTATCATTGGAAATAGAGTATAAAACATCTAGTGTAAAGAACAAGACCATCAGTTATTGTGATTATCATCATTACATGAATAAGAATGTTACTGCAGGGCTTATACAAGTGGGAGCAGTGTGTAAGGAGTGGTGGCTGGGATGAGTGCAGCTGTAGTGTTTCTATAAAAAACAGACCGCTGAATCAGGCAAATGTTGCATTCATGTGTTCTCTTTCCTCCAAGTACATATCACTTTAAATCCAGCTGATCCACGACTGATTAAGTGAATGAGATTGACAGTGACTAAATAACCTACCCACCGTCAAGGAGCACAATTAAGTCCTAGCGACAACTGATTGGGTGCAGACAACGACAATTAACCCGATCTCTGTCATTGGAAACACGCCCTAACTATGCTGTATATAGTGCACTAACAACAGGGTAAAGCAGCCTGAACTACGATTTGATAAGCTGCTGAACTGTAAAAACGATCCCTTTAAGTAGGCAAAAGTAGATACAGGGATTTAGACTCATCAGTGTTAAGAAGGGAAACATTTTGGGATCCTTTCGCTAACGTAGGTTTAGGCTAGCTATATTTCTCTAAGTTAAGCTTTGGAGTTTTCAGAGTATCTATCTTGTTATAGTGCGATGTGGGAAAGCCGAAGTGCAGTATCATGTACGTTTCTAAGATAACTACAGTAACGCATAGTCACCATCAGCTTGCTAAAACTATATTATTCATAACCCCCAACCCTGTGTCTACCAGGGTCGAAATAATCGCTGTTGAACTTAATGATTTAGGAAAGCTTCAAGTATTCTGTTAGCATTGTGGGCCTGATTGTTTTTCCTTCTGGTGGTTGCAGTTTTTAGAGTATAATGCATGTCTCTATCATGTGTCTACTTTAAATCAGAGAGAAGAGCACAGTAAACGTATGCTAAGTAGTAAAGAAAAGCAGTATTTGTGTGCATGGATCTGAGCTTTACAGTACATGTATTGTACTTCCTGAGGCAGAGACAGGGGTTGCTACGGTGACGACCTACCGTTGGCCTTCCTCCTGCCGCTTTGCCGCTCTCCGGGGTTTTATTCAGCCAGTCGTTAATGCGACCCGCCACGCCTGTCTTCATCACAGCTGCTTCCTGTTTGGATAAGGTGAAAGGTCAGCTGAGCCTGTTCGTCATCGGCATCGAGGCCGGGCAGGAAGTGGCCGTGCATTGGGCTCTTTCCTCTCTCTCTGTCTCTCTCCACGAGCCACTCACAACGCTTCATTAACTTTCCTCCAACACCTCGTCTTTTACCTTGAACGGGCTTCCTCCGTTTCCAGGTGAGCCGAATACGTTGCCTTTCTCCCACATGCTCTTGATGTTTCGGATGCTGTCGGTAACCATGGGGAGATCCGTGGCTCCGGAGCGGGGGGACCGGGACTCCTTGTTCTCTCTCTGCAGAGACAAAGCAGTGGGTTTAAATTGGTGGAAATCAGGGATGACTGTTCTGATCAAAGCTGTATTTTTCTTTTATACAAATCCACAAGGGCTTGACATTAATGACAGTGACAAACTTTTACTTTTGGGCAACTTCTGGACCTAGAACAGCACGAATTATGTTGGCATACAAGCATCTAAAATGTAAATATATATGTCATTTAAACATATTTCGGGGTAAATTGTGTTACTGCAAATAATCTGAGATAAGCCTATTACAGAGCTGTAATTTGACATACAGCTCTGGGTCTTGCATTCCCAAGTGAAATAGGGCAAATGTTTTTCATAGACACTGAAATAAAAGGTGAATACATGTGTCACCGTAGTGGACGCCACACTGCTTCTTATTTCACAGTGTAGGAAATGCTAACCTGAGCAGCAGAGGTGTACTGCTCCAGCCTGTTGTCTATCTTGGACACCACGGGAGCATGAGACGCCTTCACTGCGCTGCTGGGCGGAAGACAACATTTAGCATAAACGTCATGGGAGCACTTTTGATTATACAGAAAGATGGAATCAAAGTCTGGGTGAGATTTGTTTTTACTTCAACAGAACTGTGAGCTTTACATGCACCACTAGAAGCTTTGTGAGAGGGAGAAATACATGACGTTTCATCATGTTTGTACCTCTTCTGTGCAGACTTGTTCAGGAACTCTGCCCTCTCTCCAATCTGTGGAGAACCAAGCTCCAGGTTAATAAATATTGCAGTGATGTTCAGCACACGCATGCAACAACATTTCTTAACTCGTCAGTAGCCTGAAACAGATGTTGAACTCCCTTTTGCGTGCTCCTATAAGGTAATGCTCATTTTCAGGTTTCATATTTTGTGCTTTAATTTTCCATACGGTCTTTAATCTTCTCATTCACCCTCTGTCTGAAACCAGAGACCATTTGCCCTGATTGGTTAGCTGGATGGCTTTGTTGTGGTTGGTCAACTGCTTAGAGTAGAGATGTCCCGCCCCTTAGCCTATCACGTACAATGTGTCGGAGTGATAGCCAAAAAGCCTACAGAACACACGACAGGAAGGGGAAACCCCAAGACAGCGTAACAGGGCCTCTTCATTTCATTGTAAACCATCCCTAACTTAAGTTTAATAGTCAATATGTAGAGATGTCTGGGACAGATTACATATTTAAAAAAGGGTCAAAAAGCTGTGATCTCCTGCAACACACGCTAATGGATAGTACCCTCCATGCTCAAAAAGACATGCATCACACCCACACACACAGACACACAAAAAACACACAGACAGCAAAAAGAATGCAAGTTCTGCCTCGAGACTGTGGGAATCTCAGAGGATTGTTTATGATGTCTACCAGAGGGGGCAACGCATGCGTTCCTCAGACGCTCACAAAAAATAACCCCTTTAAATGGAAAAAAGGAGAAACTGCAGAAAAAGCTCCCCCCCCCTCCTCCCTGTGAAAAAGGACCTTGCGCTCCGCAGCTACCGAATGTGGGAGTTCCCAAAATACTCCCCGACAGGAAATTCCCCATTCTCAGATGCATTTTAAAGAGCCGCAGCCATCCGAACGCAGTTACAGTAATCCTGTTAACCCTAATCGCTTTCCTGCATCCCTGCAGCCTGTCCTTCATTCTGTCCCTCTGCCCTTCCCTCACAGAGAACATGTACTTTATCTAATGTACAGAGCAGGGTTCAACTGTATGCTGCTTCGCTGCTGATAACATGTGGGCAAGCTCCTGGGACTTTGTGTTCCAATGGGAGGTGATGGCTGACAGCGAAGCATATTCCTCTGCTGTAACCAGAGCCACGAGCTGTCCGAAAAACTGAACAACGTCAAAACAGTGTATGTTCTAAATGGCATGCATGCAATTCAAAAAGTAGAGTGTTGGCAGGTTTCAAAGATCCACAGAAGCTGGAATACAAATATCTTAGATTCATATGAGGAATTAAAACTAAATTGGCACAACCGACGTGAGACAGATCTGAATCCATTTTCCATGTCTCGTTAAAACACGTTCAAAAGATGCCCTGATCAATATTTTTCATGCCAACATTACTCTGTGAAAAGATATGAATGGTATTAATTAACCTAGAGAGAATAATCAGCCATTTATAAGCATCTTTCAGCTCACGGTTTTGGTTTTACTAACCTTTTTAAAATGGAAATGCAGAAAATTGCAGTTCCTGGACTGGCCACTAGAAGCTGTCTCCAAAAAACTGTTTTCGGTTTCTTTAGCTAATTTTCAAGTTTACAAGCTGAATATTTTTTACTCATTCTTCTAAGCTATGCTACGACTTCAAGTTATGCATAATCATTGTTTTGCTTCATTATTACCACTTTCATTAACTCACCTGTTTTCCATTAAAATGCTTTTATAAACCAACTGTAAGCTACCTACCAAACGGCAGGTAGAAAAAAGTAAGTAATAAGAGCATTTAGAAGATAAAGAGCTGAATATGTAACTCAGAAGTTGTTAAGACCAAGGTGGATCATGGAATAAATGGATGATAGAAAGTAAATAAGCAGCTGTTTGCCGTATCAACTGGTGAATATATGAATGTGTTTGTAGCTTCCACCAAGTATTAAATTGTCTAAATATCTGTATTTAACCACGCCATATCGTCCATTTTCCTTTCGACCCACTTGCTCGGAGGTGAAAATGTCCCCTTTTAGCTGTAGAGTATGATGAAAACACAAACACTGCTTCTGTATCATCACCTGGTAATACAATGACACATAAACAGAATAAGGGATAGGTAGGAAGGGGAAAGAACAAACACAGCAAAGCAACAATTCAGACACAACACAGTGTGGCGTGTATGACATATAAACCAGTCAGTTGCACACACACACACACACACACACACACACACACACACACACACGAACACAGCAGTACCTACAGTGAACATCACCACAAAGTAGAGCTGTGTCTGTGAGGCGAGTGCAAAGGGGTGGAGAATGACAGTTGAACATTATTTGCAAAAGTAATCACAAACAAACCGAGCCTCTGGTCTGGATTCTCACCGGGACGGGCCAGATGGATATTACTGCTAACTGTCACTAATTAGATTTTCTCCACTGGCTGAAAATCCCCCTCGATTTTCACTGTGTGGGAGTTGGCTTTCGGCAACATTGGAAAACATTTATTCACCAATGAGTTGATTAAACGATCCTTGGCCGTGACAAACATTTATCTCTGGATGACACGGGGAGGGGCACGTACTGGGATCACATTTTCATAGTGAACTTTCTCATGTCATAGAATTAAAGTGAACAGTGAAAGGAAACTTGCCAGACTTTCCCTGCATTTCTCTTAGTTCATCGAGGCTCTTTCTAATCCTGAACTCCCTCATCTCAGTCAAACAACACTTTATGCAGAGCGCTAGAGAGGTGAGGAGGGCAGATGCGGGTCATCTGGCGCTTGATCTCGCCAAATATTTGGAATATTTAGCTTGAGCTTTCCTGCACTGCCGGATGAGCGGGATTTGGAACGGTTATTCTGACTCCATTAAAACCGACAACTGCATTGGACGGGATGCAAAAACAGACGGAAAAAACACAACACAGGAAAAAAGGATTACAGTTTAAATAGTGTGAAGAAATATCTGTGTTTATGAAGATTGTCTGATCGATCTCCTCACATGTTGACACATCGTAAGAGGCTGCAGTGAGAGAAATATGTAATGGCAAAAATCTGCATTACATTAGTTTGGATGGTTGTGTTTTTGTATTGAAACGAGGCATTTGTCTGCTTTAAAACCAACTGCAGGCCCCGGCCGTGGCGCAACTGGCTGGGGCTCCTGCACCGTACGCCGGCGACCCGGGTTCGATTCGCGACCCGTGGTCCTTTCCGGATCCCACCTCGACTCTCTCTCCCACTTTCCTGTCACTCTCCACTGTCCTGTCCGATTAAAGGCAAAAAGCCCCCAAAAAATAACTTTAAAAAAACCAACAGCAATCTTTAGCAGTTCTTGCAAAACATCGGTCATTTTAATGTATATAATTGGTGTAGATCGTCTCTGAAGGGAACTTTGGGATTTTAGCCTTTGCAGACCATTTACATGCACCACAACCTATACATTGCACTGGAGGAAAGGGAAAAGCCCAAAAAGCATAAAAGTCTCCCTTCAAGTAAATAATAATACTAGGACTAACTAAATCTGAAGTGCAAAACAACAATGTTATTTTCACATTTCTTTACGGAGCATCCACTGGTGAGGATTTTAAATGAGAGTACTAAAAACTAAAAATATATCGCAAAAACTACTATGATGCATGAGGGTTAGGGTCATTTGGCAGATAGAACCGGACAGAAACTCTCCTGTTGGACGCAGAGCAGAGGTGGGGGGGGGTTAAAAGTGGCGGACTGACCTTCAGAGAGGAGCCTCGAGGGCTGACGCACTTGAAAGGCCGGCCCTCCTCGTCCATGTCCTCCACCTTCTGCCTCTTCTCAGCTGCCTCCGCTCTCCTCCTCTCAATCTCCTCCTTCATCTTCCGCTTCTCCTCCTGAGAAGAGACAGATGCATTTTGAGTCATTCAGCTGTTGCACATCTGATCGCAATATAAGAAAGAAATGAATTGGTGATCCATCATGTCACTTTTTATTTTGCGCTATGAGTTGACAGGAGGAGCGTACGCAGGTGGCGCTCTGTTCTTTGGAATCCTTACCATGCATATTGCTGCTTATGCTAACTGCAAATGTGTCTTGTATTTACTTCAAACATACCCCTGTTGCTGCGGGAAACCTGAAGTACACTTCCTGTGCACGAGTGGATTGTCCCTGGGAACAAACTACCCAGTGTGTTCAGAGCAGCACGTGCAATGTCTTTTAAGAACTGGCTGAAAAACCTTTATGGGTTATTACATTGATCAGCAGAAGCCATAAACATGATAGGCAGCACACAATCTGTGACTTTTTCTAATTCATTCCCATGAAGCTGGTCAGGATCAAATTCAATTACTCAGAGCTAATTCTTATTTACAGGGATGGCCGGCCCCAGGAAAAAAAATAAACATTTTGGAAAGCTTGAGGCATGCAGACTATCATGTTTTATTCCCCTCAAACTATTATTGTATGAATCATTTGTAGTGTATTCAGGAGAGGGCTGGTGTTGGCAGTATATCAGCCTTCTCCAGCAGCCTTGTCTTGGTTAATTAGTCTCTCTGTATCTCTGGGCCATCTTTTAATTACAAACCAAAAGGCCTCATTAACATCACACAAGAGGAGAAGAACAGGGGCAGATAGCGAGAGACGGGCTGCCACGTTCGGAGCCAACATCAACAAAAGAAGAGCGGTCAGGGTAATGGGGAGAATGCAGGGCCTCAGAGCGGGCGGGTGGAAGGGGAAAACCGACAACATGGCGCGGTTAAATACAGATGTGAGCTCATAACAAAGGGAAGGTTATACAGGGTGGCCTATCATGGACAATGTGCTGGAGTGCTTGCCAATAGAAGTGCAAGTGTCACCATGTTAAGGAAGTAAACAGAGGAGTCCAATGGAGGCATTTCAGGCATGGGGTGGGGGATTTAGCCTTAGCAGACCATTTACATGCACTAAATCCTATACAACAAATTACAGGAAGGGGAAAAAGAGCAGAATGTGGCCCCTTTAAACTAGCTAACTGGATGGAGCTCCAGTTTTTTGCACACCATGGAAATTGACAGCATGTTTCCTAGCAACACCGCCTCTCAGGTGTCACGTACACACGTTTAGACGTTTTCACAAACACGTCTGAAAACATCTTCACTTTGCACAACACACTGAACACTACATTTCAGAGGCAGGCAGAGCTGAACAGATCAAACTGCATTCATAAAGTTACGTCTCTTCCTTACCTCCTCTCTGGCTTTTCTCTCCCCCTCCTCCTGCTTCTTCAGCCGCTCCTCCTCCTCCAGCACCTTCTTCCTCTCCTCCCTCTTCCTCTTCAGCTCCTCCAGTTCGGCTTCAGCTTCCTGCTGCTTCTGCCTCATCCTCTCGAACTCCTCGCTCTCGGTGTCGTCACGGCGGCGCTTCAGCTCCTCCAGCTTGCGCTCTGCCTCCAGGCGGGCGGCGTCTTCCTGGTCGTCACCGGCGGACGCCTCGGTGGAACGCACACTGCCGCGACTGGGACGGACACACGGACACGGGTCAGAGCGCACACAGGCAGCAGGAACAGGAAGTGTGGGACATGACATTCAGCTTAACTCTTGACATTTGATTAATATTCAAACACACCCTGTCTCTTTCACAGACAAACAAGCACTCAGACAGACAAAAACATGTGTACGTGTGCACAAACAAAAAACAAGAATCACCTTAGCAAAGATACTGTTACAGCATAGCTCAAGTTTCATCCTGCTGGGGACCAACTGCAGGTGCTCTGCTACAGCTCTCTACACAAACAGCTTGTTGCTTGAAAATCAGTTTCAGACACTTTTTTATAATTAATTTGCTCATCCCTCAGGCGACACTTCCATGCTTTTTAAAAATATACCCAGCCTGCCATAGTATCATTTAGTAAATACAGGATGTGTTGAGTTTCCTTAAAATTGTAATACCTTGTGCCTTAATTCAATGCTATTAACTTCTCACAGGAATACATGTGTTTTCCTCACACTGCTGGATATCTTATTTTGGAAAGCAACAGTGAGCCCTTTATTGTTTCGTTTCTTAATCTTCTCGACTGACCTTTGAGAAAAAGATATTAGATTACAGCAGTCATTTTCCACAAGTGGAACTGTCAGAAACGGGTTAGGGTTAGCAGTACGGGTTTTTCATAATTGTTGTGTTTTAATGCAAATATTAGTCGGGGAATTATAATCTTGTCAAATGAGCTCGTACACATTGCTCAATTATCTTTGACTACCCAATTAGGTTTTCATTAGAACACATTAACAATATGATCATTAACATATTCCCTTTTGCAAAAAGTAATAAATTAAATAAGATAGTGAAATGATCCTGGGATAATAAGATCCAAACACACATTGTGATATAATTTGGCATAATTTAAATTTGATTCTTAATATTTGAGCAACATTTCTAATCACAATACGGTCACTTCCTTTTCTTCAGCCGCACATGCTGTGGTTAAATTGGGACATGAACTTTGTTTTTTTAAATAATTCATCAGACCTGGCTATCCCCAATCTGGCCTCTGTGGAAACCCATGATGTCACTCAGTGTGTGTGTGTGTGTGTGTGTGTGTGTGTACCTCAGGGTCCTCTCAGGTTTCCTGTGCTGTATGGGAGCCGCCTCCTCCTCGTGCATTCCTCCGTTCTGCTTCCTCTGCTCCTCCCTGCCTCTCTCATTCACCTGCACAGAAACACCCGGAACAGTGAGCAAGGATGCGATTGGTGGGCGTGCTGAATGTCATGTGACATCACAGGATGTCCAATAAAAACACCCCACACGAAAATAACACAGCAGAACATCACGCAACACAGCGTCCACTCCAAACTACCACTGAGACGGGATTATCTAACACACTGATCAGCATGGGAGTGTTTCTGACCATCATGGGAACGTCATTCAACTCAGATATATTATAGTTATTAGAAATTGCAATGAGATCACAGCCAGTCAAGCTATTAAAGCACCACATATTGTCAGCCTGTAGCACAGAGCACGTTTGCCTTACTATTTGTGGTATCTAGCTGTGACTACTTTAATATGAACTTGCTGTAAATAACAAGCTGTGTCAATAACCGAGAAAAACTAACAATAGATACAGTATGTCAGAAGAAATGTTTCTCAGCAGCGGAAAGTGCAACTAAGCGTCTTTAAATACTGATGTTTACTACAGCATCAAAGGCATCTTGAAACTGAGGAGCTGTGATTAAAATGTCACCCTGACCTGAGCTGAATACAACATCAAATGCTTTGGTCATGAGGGTGTTTTGTTTATGAAAGATAAGGTTAGAGAGGAGAGTACAGACCAGTTTAGGAGGCACAGCTTATGGGTTGTAGGATTAATCGGAGGCTTTTATTGATGCTTTAAAACTGTTTATAGGCTTGCTTTCACTCTAAAGAACCTAAAACACTATATCTTGGACAAGTTTATGAGTTTGCAATCCTTTTCAAAATGAACATTTCTCAATTCTTTCCTCTAATTTTAGGGGTTTCAACTAAAGAAAATCCTAGCTTGGTGTCAAACATTGACTGGAAGTATACGCATGATAGAATGGATTCATGATCTACTTGTAATGTCCCGTTGCAGTAAACACATCATTAGTTTAAATGACATTATGTTCCAGTGGGTATTTGGAGTGGAGTCAGTGTAATAACTGTTGCTGCTCTCATTGCTGAGGTGGAAGACATGCAGAAAAAACTTGGTGACCACGGAAACGTAGGCTCAGTTGCCGCCAGTTTGCAAACGGTGCAAGCCACACTGTGACGGCAGGGGGAGTCTGGGTAATTTCAGCGTCTCACTCGGACAGAGGATGATTGTTTTTGTGGTTTGATCTACAGAATGTGTGTTTATTTATCTCTGTTGCATCAAGACACTGAAGTTACCCAGAGAGATAGTCAGTGCTGTGCATCACACCTCTACTGTAACGCTTACCACAGGAGCAATACCTCATTATCCTCTGAATGCAGTATCTCAGAGACCTCATTGTCCTCGTCAGTGACATTTCTGAGACACATAGACTTATTCTCTGATGAATAATCTACATAATTATCCCCAGGTACCTCCTCAGCCTCCTCTGACGCTACTGCATTCTCCTCAGTCACTGAACTTGTTGTCTTGACCTGGTTTGAAATCTCACTGACTACAGACTGAGTTTCTTCTTCAGTGGGTGCCTATGGAAAGGGTTTATAACATTTCTTTGAAAGAAAGATCAGTGATTGCCTCGAGGATGTGCATAAAGTAGTCAAAAGATGGATGACCATACCTCGTTTTGCATTTTAGGTTCTTCAGATGATTCCTACAGAGACAAGCATCACATTTGCATAGACTATGAATAAAACATTAAACGCCAAGAAAAGATGTGAAAACACATTATGTTCAAACACTGCATTCTGTAATAACCGGCCAAAATGTTTTACATATTCACTTCATTATAAAACAATACCTACATTTAGAAAAGATCTGCCACATTTTGGAAGAACAGCTTCTTTCTAAGAGCTTTGGCCTCCATCACTCCCAGGACACACTATAATAATGTTTCTTTTACCATCCATTTATAAACACCCACTCATATTTAAATGTTGTAGTCTGTGAATATGTACATTTAAACTCCCTCTGGAGGAAACTTTGGGATTTTAGCCTTTGCAGACCATTTACATGCACTAAAACACACTACAGGAAAGGGAAAACCCACAAATCTTCTATAAAATTAAGTAGGATGTAACACAAATTGCGTCAAAGCTGTTAAAAAAGCAGCAGATTATAACAAAACATAATCTAATAAACAATGAAGTGATATTGTGTAACATTCTGTTGAGTTATTACATAATGAGACACAACATAGAGGCTCACTTGGTCTCTCATGTAGGACCTCCTCGGTTTGTCCTCCAACAGCTCCACTTTCTGCTCCTCCTCTTCCTCCACACCCTCATCTGCTTCATCTCCCCCCTCAGGCGCAGCCTCCTCTTCTTCCTCCCTCGGCTCCTGCTGCTCTCTCCTTGAGCTGTAAGACTCAGCCTTCTCCTCTTCATCCTCATTGTCACGGTTACGACCCCTGCGCAAGGAGGATGGCCTCTCCTCTTCTGCGTTGTTTTTCTCCGTGGTGACGCTGCTACTGCTGTTACCCTCTGTCCCATCCATCTCGTTTTGTCTATCCAGCGCCTCCTTCATGCGTTTCTGCCGTCTCTCCTCCCGTTTGGCCATGCGATCCATTAGGGCCTGCTCATCGTCGTCTGCGCCTCCTCCATAAGAGCTGCTCACAGACACCGTCTCGGTCACACTAGGAGGAGAGAGGGAAGACAAACATGTTATTGTGTGGACTTTTGTGAAAAAAGAAAAGACCTTGAGTCCTTTAACCAATGAGATGCCCTCGATTAAGGCCTGTAACAACAATGAGCATTTCATAGCTCATTGTAAGTAGAAAAAAAGTCAAAAAATCAGGGCAAAATCCCCCAAAAAAACAAACACTCTCAAATGCTTTTGGAGTGGCTGCCACATCAGTCCGCCCTTCAGCCAGTATGTAGATAGTGCTGGGAACCGGCTGTATTGGCATGTCTTTACCACAGATACTCTTAACAACTATTGGTCAGACCTTAAAAATAAACAGAAAATCAGTAAATTGCTCTTGGATTTCAGGCCTAGAGTTACAACTGTATCCTTGACTCAATAGGTCTTTTGTAAACGTGAGACGAAAAGCCAAGGAATTACCAGTCAGTCATACACATCCTCTGGGGCACTTGTTTTACTTAAGTCTAGACTAAAGTGGTGGAACAACTGTCCAACTAAATGGCTAAACACTATTTATTTATTATACATATTCTTCAATTCACCTCATAATATTCTGAGCTAAAAGTCTGGCAAACATTATCCCTGCATTCACACAATGGCTATTCAACAGCCTCAGCATCCTCCTGCACAATCCCCTTGTTGTTTGATTTGCCCAGGATGTATCTCTGAGCTCATAGAGAGGAAACATTCATATCCACAAAGCAGTGTCTGTGTTACTGGATGTCAGAGCAACCCACTATTTCCACTGGAGCCAAGGAAATTGATCTCATAGCATTGAAACGGATATTGAGCCCCTTTGTTCTTATGGCGGGCTTTCTGATGGATCGGTATGAGATCATGTCATGTCGACAGCTGGGACTGTGTAGAAACTGGAGTCCTATATGCATTGGTTGACCTGAATGCATTCAAGGATGCAACAAATAATGAATGGTTTGCAAAAAGCCACTTCACAAGGATTCCATCATGCAACACCTGACAATGTTACAATATGTCATCTTATTTTTGTCGTCCTAACGAGGCACAGCAGGCCTGTCTAGCTTCGGGTTTTTCCACATGTTAGAGATCTGTGCATGGGGCTCTTTTATAAGAAACACTCTTTATTATTCTTACGATTTTTGAGGTTTTATTTTAAGCCAGAAATAGCCACATATAGTATAGTGAAAAAGAGCCCATTAAGTTGTGTTTATATCGGCTTTAGCGTTAGCTGCTAGTGTTAGCATGTCTAGCTAACTAGCTTGCTACCTGCTGTAGTTGCTGAGTGTTACTTCCAACATTTCTGGGGTTAAAATAAAAAGGCCAGTTTAAGACTAATACATCCACTGTCTAGTCATTATTCACCTTTTAAAAATATGACAGTGAGCAATTGTCCTGCTTCAATAGGATTTAAGTTATTTAAGCTCCAACAAACCCAGCTTATGTTACCAGACAGACATATTATTTGTAAATTAGCTTAGCAGTCAAACAGGATTATGTTGTAACAAAAGGCCTCACTTAATATTTTAGCACAATTTCACTGTCGTTGTCAAGTTAATACTCAAAACCACTTTAACAAATATCAGCTAGAGACAGAGTTTCAAACAAACGTGTGGTGCTAAGGATAGCTAGCAACCTACTAGCTAACTAGCTAGCTTATTTGCCAGATAAAGTTGTTGTTATAACAGGCAGCAACATGTACAACTGGTAGAAAAAAATTACAAGGCTGCTTTTGTTTCCTTCAGTCTCCTGAGTGGTGAATCCACCACCATTTTACTTTTAAACTATCACTGTAAAAGCATAAAAAGCTTAACATAAATACAGTCTGGCAGTTTTCCTCCCTTTTGCCTCTTCACCTGGACCAAAAATAGGGAGCTGCTGGCATACATTTGTCAGAGACAGACCCTGTGTTGTTAGATGTGTGTCACCTGTGGCTGTTGGTCATGACCAGACTGTCTGGCTGTCCGCCGGTCTCCTCAGTGTCCTTGCCCTTCATCCTCTCCTGGCGTGCCCTGCGCCTCCTCTCGCGGGCAGCCTCCTCCTCGTCATCATCATTTCTCGCCAACCTGAGGGAGACAAAAGGGAGGTGGTGACATTAGAAGTGATTCGATTTTTCTGCAGCTTCAACTATGCTTCTCCTACCATTTCTCAGTTTAACTTCAGAATCTTTAAAGTAAACGACTCCTTAAATTGGAGCGTTTTTCTTCTTCCCTCCTATCAAGCTGACCTGTCAGCCGTGCTACAACCTATACTTCTTATCGTCGCTGCAGTTTCCTGATAAACTGATTAAAATCTCAGCCTGCAGACAAACTGTAGGTGAGGACAAGAGCGCCAGAGAAACAGTGTCTCAAAGGTTTGGCTTAAAAGTGTGTAGTTCTAAAAGGAAAAGTGCTGGCTCAGTATTCCTGATACCCCGATGATAACGAATATAATTGTCCCGTTTGATTTCTTTCATAACTGGAACGTAGAAAAAATTTCAGAGGAAAACCCCACCCTGGAAAAGTTTGACTGTTGAACAAATTTGTTTCTTTGTGTTTGCATAACTGATCAATCATTCAGTAGATGAAGCCAGGTCACTCCAGGCAGTGTCTAAATTATCCTAGTTAAAAACGTTTGCATTAGACACAGGATTTTAAGAGCGGCTTCTTTTTTATTCCCTCCATCTTGCCCTGCCATTAACAGGGAGAAATCCATTGTAAAAACAAACCGCCCATATCCCTAAGAGAGCAAAATCCAAAGCAGACATGAAGTGGATTATGCACGTCTTTATTAAATGCAGTGGTTTAAGTAAAAGGGTGCGGCTGCATACAATCATCAACACAGCTCCATTGTTCACAGTAAAGTTGGCTAGAGCGCTACTGTATATTTATGTGCTTTAATTTGATTGAAAGCTAAATGTCGAGGCCTTTCTCTGGAGTCACTCTGGGAAAATCAGAATGTCTACGTTAAATAGAAGAAGGCATGTTTAGGGGTTGAAACTACATCCAAAAAGTAGATTAACGAGACACACTTTGGTGTATTCTTCCAAAGTATTAAATCAGTTCCCAAACGGCTGTGTTTCTGGCCACCTGACATCCATGAACTCGGCTCCATGCTTGACCTTTACACTCCCACTGCTAACCACATGCCTAGCTACCTGACATCGCAGCGCCGCCTTTGAGGTCATCTAGCGAAGCGTGCTATTGCATGTTAATTGCAACACGTGTGGTGAGCCGAGCTAAAGCTGCTTGAGTTTATGTGAGGTTTTACAGCTTGTGAACAACAATTTCCTTCTTTCTTTCCTTCCCCTTCGCTGTTCTCTTAGCCTCCCGTTTCGTGCTCTCAGATGAGGAATGTTGTCAAAACAGAACGGATGAATCTGTCAACGCCCAATCTGGACCTACGGGACGTGACATTGGTGATGTCAGGCAATGATTTACACATGTATTTGTGCTTAGTATGGATGTTTCAGGGTAGAAAGCAAGTCTAATCCGTAATAATTACAGTGTTTGTGCTTTAAATCAGCCTTTGTTACAACAGCTAAAGGCTAAAATGTAGCAAGACAAAGAAAAATAGGTTATATCAGTATTGCAACATACAAGCTATCAATCCTCTCTATGGGTGTGAATCCTAAGTTTCCTCACGAAACAATGACACAACAACCTGGTATTTGCCATGATACAATTTCAGTTTGAATTATTCAGGGTCAATATGAGGTATCGTATGTCTTTTTGACACACGTTAAATGTATATTCACTGACAAAAAGCAACTATGTTGGGTCTGTACAGGAATGATGACCACGGGGAATTTCAAAATAAAGGCGCATCTTAAAAATCATGATATTTGCTTTGCATCAACGATATTGGATTGCTGATCATCAAATTAATACACAGATTCAGATCAATGGATCGTCACACACGAGTGAGTCATTGCTCATACTGTAGAGCTACAGTAAACACACCCGTGTGAGTGTCGAAGTGAGAAGGGTTTAAGAAATAATTCAACTTTTTTTGTTTTTAAGAACAAGAACGTGTTATTTCTTCTTTTAAAAGTCAGAGTTTCACTTCAAATCTGTATTCTTCCCCCCACATCCAAGTCTTTTTCAATAACCTTCATACACTCATACTTTCCCTTCAGCAGAAAGTACATTAACTCTTTTTTTAAATGTCAGAGCCATATGTTTTTCCTGTTGAAAAAAATGAATAGAAACGTAAAACAACTGCCTTAACTCCCAAAGGAATGCGCCATCTCTGAAACAGCATCCAAATGTCATGAGAAACACGACAGCTAAACGTGGAAAAGAAAGAGCTGTCGGTGGCGATGACGACGACAAACTCAGGGTTAAAGATTCCTCAGTAGGAGAGAAGAACCTCCTAAAAGCTGAATTAGCATTCCTGTCAATCACAGCCTTTGCTAGAGACACGTACACAACCAAAGGCCTGATTTAATATCCCTTTCCTTGCCTAGGCCCCAAACTCTATCAGCATACTGACACAGAAATATGGGGAGAGGTGAAAGCAGGGAAAGGGAAAAAAAAATTGCGTGAAAGAGAAATGGAGAGTTAGGATAAAAAGAAGAACAGGGAAATATAAAGCGGGAAGGAAAGGGTGTGCACGATAATGGTAACAGGAGTAATCTGCAGATTTTATTATTTTGCCACGCAGAATGATTTGTAGTCACACTTAAAAACTTCAGGTTGCATCCGGTACAGACGCCCCTTTCTTGGGTGGCAGAGTACAGTATGTAATGAAAGCAAATGCATGGTACTGACTGACAGCTAATATGCACTTCCTATGTTACAGCTGAATAGGAAATTAAAAGACTGGCTACACATGTGCATAAATTCCTCCTTTTTTTTTTGCTGCATAGTACAGTAAAGCTGATTTAAGCATTCGCAAAGTAACCGTCTGCGTGGACACGAAACATTGCCATCAGCGAGCCTATTAGGGAGAAATATGTCCAAATATTTTCTTTGCAGCGAAATATCTCAGAAATGTCAGTGAAAACAATTTGGGAAAAGCCCATGAGAAAAGACTTCTTCACCCCTCCTCAAGAGGAGGGACAGAGGGAGAAAAGTAGAGAGGAAGATCGAAAAGAAAAGCTGCTGTGAACAGAGGGGAGGTTAGAGAAGGGGGAGAGGGACAGAGGGTGGGGGCTCCGCAGAAATGCTGACCCATTCCCACGCTGGCCTCTCTGGACTTTTTCCCTTCCTACGGCCGGCCAAAAGAACTGCAACGTACCCCGTCTGTCTCCCTTCCCCACCCTTTGCTCTGCTGGGCCGACTCATCATACTCATTTTACAGTTTTTGTAGGGAGTAAAAAAGTACAATCAGGCTTTAAAAATCTCCTTTCTGTGATTTAGAAGACGGCATACGTAGCTCAACCTGTCCCTGAATCTGTACGTCCCTTCTCTTCCTGACAGAACCAACAGGTTTACGACGCAGGACCGACCCGGGGCATGTTTGGAGTCCATTCACCCGGGGCGGGGAGTGTTTGGCATGGCTCATTCACGGAGGATGGGTGTTATTTCCTCGGCCCTTCCTGGTCTCTCAGGGGAAAGGGGGCAGCACAGATGTAAAGGAAGAGGAGAAAAAGGAAGAAGAGAATAGAGCAGTGGCGGGGGAGTGGCAGAAGGGATGCAAAGGGTAGATGAGAAGAAGGATTAAAAATGGAAGTAGATGACGACAAGGATGAGGTGATTTATTTGTATTTTCTTTAAATACACTGCTAGAGCTGAGGAGGGTTAGCTTAGCTTAGCATGAAGACTACATACCAGGATTTTGTGCGTTTGGGGACTATGTTTTTAATTGTTTTTTCTTTCTTTTACTGAGCATACTGTCACTGTTATAAAAGAAGACTATTTCAGGCACATGCCCCTTGGTCACTGATTGACTGGGAACATTCCACATCCATGTTCCCTCTTTGGTAAAAAAAGAAGAGAAAAAGCAATCGAGACATTCCTGTGCGTTTCATGAAACAGAAATGTACTATAGCGCTGATGATGAGCAGGGGAGCTGAAGAGCATGAGAGTGTGAGAAAGGTCCGTAGAGCAGAAAAGTGTGTGTGTGTGTGTGTGTAGCTTTAAAGAATAGAACAAGAAGTGAATTGAAGCCCATAGCGCACCTCTACATCAACAGTGTTTTTTTTACAACTATAACTGAAGCTGATGTAAGACAGAACAGGGAAGGCTGTTCTCTCTCCAGACACACACACACACACACACACACACACACACACACACACACACACACACACACACACACACACACACACACACACACACACACACACACACACACACACACACACACACACACACACACACACACACACACTAGTAGTTCTGAAAAGTGAATGGAGCTTGTCAAACCCTCATCACCTGACGTTGATTCAAACACACACAAGTGATTTGCATGGTTAACTGAATGCAAGCACTATTTTGCACATTTCCACAGACTGTCGAACACACACACACACACACACACGCACAGGCACACGCACAGGCACACGCACACACACTCTCACTGTCCCAGCATGTAGGAAACGGCTCATGGAGACATGGCCAGTAAACACTTATAATAGCCAGGAATTTGGCATTTCTTCAGCAGTTATTATATGGCCCCTCCACTCTCTCCGTCTCCTCACAGCGGGCTCAGTGATGGTTGAATGGAAGCGGGCCAATGAGACAACATGTGGTTTTGACTAGTCGGACCAAGAGAGACATGTAAATATTGATTGTTTCAATATATTGGCATGAATGGAAACAATGTAGAGATGTAATCTTTTATCAATAACAGGAGCGGCGTGTCGTCTGCCAGCTTATTGCTGCTCCAACCAAATAAACAAACTCCTGCCGAGCTGAGAACGTAAAAGTCAGAGGCGCTTACAACTCTGGCTCTTTCTCACTCTCGGTCCATTTCTCCTTCGGTCAGTCATCTCTTCCCACTGCAGGCTCGTGTTAGTCTGCATTTTCTGCCAAATTCCATATTCTCAGTGTAACATAAACACTCCGAAACTGCATAAATATTTCTAGCAGCAGGGGGGTTTATAGGGGGGGGGTTAAGCCATGAAACATAACAACGGCATTAACCTTCACTTCAATCAGCTATTTAGAATGCATCTGGGGAAACGAGGCATTAAATTATCAAAGAAGTGAAAGTGAAAGGATGCCAAGAGGGAGAATATCACAACACTGACACACACACATTAGGATATTTACCCTGAAATTATTCCAAAGGGTTTAGATAAAGACTCTATGGAACTAGTAACTCAAAGAAGCATTTTAGCATCTTTTTGGCCCAAATATTGTCTCCCATTTACCTTGTTTTTCAGCTAGTAGGCAGCTATTATCAGCAAAAACCCGAACGAACAAACACCCTTCAAACTATCTACCAAGCACTGACTGACGGACAAAATTAATAACTTCCTGGTGAAACATTTAGACGTGAAGGAAACTCAGGGGTTGGTTGAGACCAAAACAGAGCTGAAAGTAGAGAAATATTGGACCCTCATTTGCCAGGTCAACTTTGTGAAAGGGGTTTTTACCTCGATTTAATGCTCTTAAGTGACCGATAAACTATGTTAATGCAGCTTTAAATATGGACCATAGGGTGTTTTCATGACCCAGATTAAACCAGTTTTAGAAGTTTCAAAAAGATGTTTTTCTCTCCATGGAATAGGCTAGCCTGGCACCATTCAGACAACACTCACAAGCTCATTTATTTCCAATGTCCGGATGAATGATTTAACCCTGAATGTTATAAGCAAGTATATCTCCTTCACACGTTTTGGATGCTGCAGAATTTCTTCTAAACAAGAAAGGCTTTTTTACCTTCACCAAATGACCCTGACATATTCTTTGTGTCATAGAAACGTTATCAGAGACATCTATGCATTCAGCAGTGGTCAGCTTGTTTTTCCACCGGGGATGGAGTAGCTGGCTTGAACAAAATCTTCTCACAGATACATCAAACAGCGAGTGACCTTGCTTGGTATCTGCATCCACATCAACCTGGTCCTTAATTAGAAGACGGGCTGCAGCCCACATGGAGAGACTTGAGTGAAAAGGCTCTATTAAATGCCTCCTTGGCACACACATCAAGTTCTCGCAATAAAAAAACCCTTTTTACTAGTTTTGATTACTGCACTTGCCGTGTTACCGCTCAATCACAAAGCTGAAATGAACTTTAGCTTAATCAATTCCTCCCATTGAATCAAAGGAAGTTCACAAGGCCGCAGTATCTGGGAGAGAAAATTGGAAAGAGGGGCGGGAGGGCGCGATTGAACATTCTCACTTAAAGGTCATCTCTTTGGTTATCAGATTTCTTATCAACCCTTTTTTTTGCCTCCAGCCCGGGTCGGGGAAGCCAATATTTGCTGAGTGATGCTTTTAAAGACCGAAGGGAGGGTCCAAGCTGTTAAAGCTGGCGCCCTCCTGTTCCGACTTGGCAGGAACATCAGTGCACTGACAACCGGAGCCTCATTACACAACACTGCAGCTTCACATAACCAAAGATCTTAAGTGACAGCTCGTTCTGTGGCTCCAACTACAAATTAATCCATTGTAGAGAATTTACTTTTTCTAAACACTTTCTGCTTTACAAGATAACTATTGGAAAAATTGTACAGTACTAATCTGCAGACATGAATGACAGGCAACCAAACGGGTCTTACCGCTCGGCCTCCAGGCGCATCTCCTCTCGTTTCTGCCTCCTCAGCTCCCGGCGCCGCTCAAAGTCCATTTCCTCCATGATTGTGCCCTGAGGGATGACATCACCAAACACAGACATGTTGATTTACTCACTTTCAGGAAGGCAGAAAGGAAGGAAAATGCATTCATTTGAGCATCCTGAGAGGGCTGAAATACTAGTCAAACCAAGCCTATGTTCTCTGATATGTGGTAAAATACTGTATTTTAAATGAGTTTTTAGAATAATAAATAATGTGCATTTTAATTCTAGATTCAAACTGCATTCACACAGGGGACAGGGGTATTTCAGAGGTACCGTTACAGCCGTATCACAGCTGTATTATCTTCCTGCTAATGCAAATGTGACATCCTGCTGCTGTTGCTTCAAGTTGAAAGCATTTAGAAGGACAGCTTTTATTGTGAAGAAAGACAACGCACAGCGCTGAACAGTTATTCTTCAAAACAGTAATTTTGGAGATACATTTATCTGCTTCTCATCATTTGTTATTATTGAAAAGAGCCAAAAAAAGCTGAGAGGCTGCACAGTGAGGCTTTGCTGTTTCATTTAACCACTGTCAGCTGTAAGCGTGGTTGTTGCCAAATCATTGTGGCATAAAATCTTAAGGATAATAACATACTAACATCTTTATACGCACAGTACAGATAAAAGCCAACTTCCCTCAAACAATACCGAGACATTTCGGTGGACAACCCAATATGAGGAAGACCATAAAAGAAAGAAGAACCGAGATACAAAAAGAGAAGGGAGAAGCCAACACGGGATGTTAACTCGATCAGTGAAGAACAACTCTCACTAAAAATACCCCAGTTGGGTACGTGACTGCACTGAGGACCGAGACCACCCAGGAGCTATGAGCCTCCCCTCGTACATCCTCAAACTACGTCTTCTACACACAGGAGCACGGTAAACAAAAGACAAAAGGTGCATGAAGGTTTACAGACTCAAGAGACTGTTGTGTTTAAATCACATCGAAATGGCAGGAAATAAGATGCTTGAGAGTGCAACAGGATCATTTGAGGAAACAAAAGGAAGAAATGTTGTCTGTCATACCTTGAATTCAAACAATTCCTTCACACCATACCAGTTTCTCACAATGCTCTCTCCAAGCAGATGCACACAATGCTACAACGTGAAGTCTCCCACAGCCCGGCCTCAGCTGACAGAAAAGGCAAATTCTTGTTCCCTTCCCCTCCCTGCTAGTCCCTCCCTCCATCCTCCAGTGACCTCCTTCCTTCTCTCCCTTAGCCTTACCCCCTACTCCCTCCCTCCTTTCTCCTCTCCCTATCTCTACTGCTAACTTTTCCGGTGTCCTGTGCCCACATGTCAGAGCTTGGCTAAACTCCGTTCTCGGACGTGACTCGGCTCTTGAGGCTAGGTTCCTGTGTGCTACAAGCGTGCTTTTTTCCAGTATCTGCGTACAGGAAAGGTTAAGCGAGCCTCTTCACACATCTGTAAATAAGTATGCATGCACACAGGCACGCAACATTACAGCGTCTGTGTGCATGCATTTACACAGAGCAATAAGCATACTAATGAGAATGTACACACGGACAGGAAACACACAGAGAAGCTAAAGGAAAAAAAAGCATGACTGAGGGATCCTACTCCCCCCTCTCCACTGCATCTTCTCACCCAGCTCCCTCCCTTTCCCTATTTGAGCCTGCAAAGTAAACACAGCTTCGTCTCCCCGCTATTACACTGTAAAAGCCACTGTGACTCGGAGGAGGGAGAGATATTTTAAATACCGCAAAAATGCAATCTATGTTTAGATGCACTCCGAGTATCATTTGCGAAACAATAGGGGAGGGGAGAGGGGATTGAATGAGGGGCTATACCACCGTAATTAAGACGAAATAAGCTCAATAAGTAAAACCGACAAGGCCTCCAAACATCACCAGTCTAATCACATACTTCCTAGAAGCAGGGATGCCAAGGGAGACAAAGTTATTAGCAACACAAGCACGGCAGGCATATAAATTACGAGTTATTGTTGCAAATAATGCGTGATTTATGCAGCGGAGGAGAGTGCGTTTTCATTTGCTGTTCGGGTTTGTTAGAAGAAAAAAAAAAAAGGAGTTGTAGATAATTTAAAAACATGCAATTTTACAAAGTAAATTAGAGCGGAAGACCTGGGATCGCAGCGGGACATATATACGTGATTTAACATGAATCATAAACCCGAGGTAATTATATTTGATTTATGATGGATGAATAGGGCTGTGAAATGAATGCAAGAGTGAATGCGGCACAGTCACATTGTCTCGTCTCCACGTGGGAGAGCACCAGGAAGAAGAGGAAGCCTGTGGCTCGCAGACAAGGCCCTCAGTAAGACGTAGAAGTGTAACGGTTGTGTATATCACTGAAGGGACCACCCGCACTTCTGCAAAAGCTAACAGAGGCAGAACGAGAGAAAGACAGCATTCCATAAAGTTGAGCAACCTGGAGTTGCACGTTTGGGACGTTTTCAGACTTTTTGCCTGTCTTAGCATGTCCACTGTAAAACCTCTTCTTCTGTCTGTCTACGCTTCGACCATTTGTCTCCAGAACCTGCAGCCATACATCCTGCCCTCACTTCTTATTCTGTCTCTATCTACTCCCTTCCTCCCCCTCTTTCTCTCCCCCTGCCAGCCCCTACTTCTACAATGGCTATAATGACACATTTACCAGTCAAATTACTACCTGTCGAGACTGCCAGACCCTGGCACAGAACCCAGTGTTTAAGTGCCAGTCTCTTAAAAAGCCCTAAAAGCCAAGTTGATAGTATCCCGACAGCCACTGGGATTACAACCCCCCCCCCCATTATAATGCCTCTATCTTCTCACGGAGTCTTAGGTTAGAAGCCCCCTATTGGACAAATGACAAACAAAGTAGATCAAGCAACAGTCTGGGAGTAAAGCTGAAGCATGGGCCAGCAGAACGTCTATTTTTGGTCATTGGTGAAATGTTCCTAACGCTGGCTTTGCATTCTTTGAGAGGAGAAAACTGCAGCGTTTTGGGCGGATCTGTAACTGTGATCAGTCCGAACAACCATCCCCTCACCACCTTCAGACAAACACATTAATCTCCACATTATGGCTATGGAGCTATGCGAGGAATGCTTCTATTTAACCTCTGATTTTAGCCGAGGGGACTTGAAAGAGCCTCCAATTACTCACTCAGAAGCCAGTTAAAGACAACTCCTCATTTGGAATTTCCTTTGTGAGCAGTGACAGTGTTGGTTGCTGAATAAAGGGAATGAATGTGAAGATAAACAAGTAAAAACTAGCTTTACGCACGTTGTATGCCTGCTAGCTGTGAAGTTGGCAAATAAAGGAACAATGGTTACTTGTTGCAGCTGAGGGTTACAAGGATTAGTCACAAATCACATTTATTTAGTTTATATTAAAGTGACTTTTATGACAGTAAAAATAATACCTGCTACATTCTAGTCTCGACCATGTTGGACTATAAACTCCTTTTTATGAGAAATTAAGATTTAACATTAATCCTCTATTGACTTTATCCTCTAAACAGAACATGTCAGAACTCACTGAAAGCCAGAAATGAGGTCGACTGATGCTAGGCAGAGCAAAGTCATTTAACGGGCGCTTTTTGTGCTTATTTTGCCTTTTAAAAACAATACGTGTCATTCAAAACTTACGCATTAGAGCATTTGAGCCTTCAGAGTCTACTGTAAGCTACAGTCATCGAGCTACAATGCTTACATGCTAAGGTTAGGCAGGCAAGTTAACCCATGTTAACAAGGTTTTTGTATTTTCATCTAATGCCAAATGTCCAATGACTTGCACGCTGTATTCAACTAGACTTGTTTTTCCTTTGGAATGGGACCTGGATTTTTTACCAACTCACTCAAAGTTTCAAGCAGCTGAACCGATTGAAGAACGTTGATTTAAAACGCTGCCGCCCTCTGATTGGTCAGGGACAATCGTCGATGGTGCAAAACGGGATATCCTGAACAAATCCCACAATTTTAAATAGCAGAGCCACAGTCAATAGTGACACCAATGCCTATAAGCCCGCAATTTCCTCTCTTTGGTTTTATGAGGCACCGCTAAGGCGATTAGCTGATCACCCCTTCAGAAAAGTGATCATTGGTTAAACAACAGTGCCGACAACAAGTCTGCAGTTAACAATTTGTACAAGAACACTTTAAAACCTGAACGCTGCATTACGAGAGGAACAGTTGTATCTCTAGCAGCAATAGAGTCACAGCTGTCCAGGTGTCCAGGTGAAGAGAGGTATTCCAGTAATCTGGAAAGTGAAGGTAACACGGACACAAAGCCCGGTCTTTCTAGTCTTTGCATGAATGGAAGGAAATATTCGTCCACCTGCTACAAAGGTTGGTATGTTGAAGAATTTTCACTATTTTACCCGTCACTTACCGTTTAACTTTCAGAAATAATAGTTTACCGTGGAGACAAGCTGGAGATGTCAATGCTATGTCAAACATGCCTTTTATAAAATAATACTGAATAGAAATACATTTAATAAGCTATATATCATTTTGTATTATGGAAGATTACGACTGAGAAAAGCGAGCAGCAGGATTTCAGTATTTTGACAGGTGCTGTCTTCACCTATCAATACTCGGTCAGTCAGACTGAAAACCTCAGGGCTTTAGTCATAAGTTAGAAAAAGACGAAATTACAATTGTCTCCTCACTTCAAAACGTTGATGCTTTTATTATGACAGCCTCTCATGAATACAATCATAGCTTACTCTGTTTTCGCTAAAAGTCCCCTTATCTTTGAGGTCCTGTGTTTCTCGGAAACAAAGTTATTTCACAATCAGGTTTTCTTGCATTTCTGGGCTAATAAAACAACTGCACTTTGCATTGCTTTCATTCACATTGGCTTAATCACAGTATTCTTGTCCACTGGCTTTTTTGGGCTGTATCGCTCCGAAGCACCACTAGTGGTCAGAAACGTTAGAAAGTATTGCACTGGAACACATCATTAAAGAACTCATACTTAGAGAGTTTCAATTTTCAGTGCGTAGGAGTTAAGTAACACTATGGGAATTAAACATCTAACCCTGACACGCTCCTCCATTTGCATTCAGCTGTTAGACAAACTACAGTAAATTGTCCATTTATGGGAGTATTGGATACCGACATGACAGGGAACCAACCCACACATAAACCAGAGAGGTCCTTTTGTTCAGACTAAGATATACTGCATTACTAAGTATTGTGTCAAAGAATGATCATTTTGTTTACTGTTTTATTACACTGATAAGCTTCCGCAGTAACACGGAGCGAAATAAAGAGAGGGAGATAATGCATGCCTGTAGGTCGTGCACACTAACAGCTGTTTTAGCTGAGGCTCTGGGGACAGTTTGAGTGGGGTAAACCTAACGTTTTCTGCAGCGGTAAAGAGTCTCCTGAGATTAGGCTGACAGGGCAGGTAAAATGTTCTCAGTGTGAGCATCACGATAAACACTATTCAAATGTAAAAATGTGTGTATTAATGGAAAGTGTGCATGGAAAGTGAGTACAGAGGAAATGCATATGACAGATTTTCTGCATCAGCTTTACGGGATGTGAGAATGTATGTTTTTACACGTTTTTTACTGAAAATATACGGCCACCGCAAGTACAGTACGTGTGTTTATGGTACGGTAAATGTGTGTACATGTGTGATATCCATCACCACCTACAGCGCTGTGTTTGGAAAGCTGGCCTTGTGGTCGTGGTTCCCTGCGCTATGCGTCTCCTCTCACACGTCAAGGCATCGGCAGCATTAACACGTTTACAGTCCCGGGATGGGGAGCGGCGCTGGTTGAGCATTCATAAATTCACTGGAGGTTTTTTGGCGCACCAAGGCCAAGCCTTTTTTTCTCTCTTTCCATCCCCGCTCGTCCATCTCTCGGCTTCATCCGTCATCTAGTGTCGCCTTTTCTGCCTGCCTTTTACAGTCTTAACAGATACTCTGGTGGGCTGGAATTAATGATGATACTGTGTATTGGTATATAATAGGGCTGTGACATGTTATTTGCTGTTTGAGCTGGGGAAATGATTCAATATTTGCATCTGTTTTCCAGTGTATTGGCACAGAAGACTGGTGTCCAGGAAGAAGCTTGTCCATTGACCTACAGTCCGGCAGCGAGCTAGGCTATTGTTTTTCTTTAAGTTAATGCTAACGCAACACTGAGCGGATAATAGTGCCAATATTATACATATTTGAAACATGTACATTTGTGTTCAGTGAAAAAAATAACAAGCAGCTCCATTACCAGTTGCCTGTACTGTCTTTGCCAATGCATTTTATTTATTTATTTCTACTGTCATCATTTACTCACTGATTCTATCTCCTCTTGGACCACAATGCAGCAGCTTAGCCAACAGCTGCAGAGTATGTGTTACGCTGCCATATAAGGACACTCAGCGATGGTTTGCTGTGAATTAAGTAGAGTAATTGGTTTAATATTTCATAGGGTTTACCTATGTCCAAGCAGACAAGCTTATTTCTGTATTTGTCTGTGTCTGCATTTCACGTCACAGTGTGAAAATCAACCACAATAGCTGGCGTTGTCAAAGCGGAGGTCTTCAGCTGCGACTATATATGCAAGGCAACATACTGTATGAAGTGGCCAAGTGCATCAGCTCAATCTCAATACCATCTGCTTTCCACTCGCACTCTATCTCCTCCAAAACTATTTTTTGAAAGTGTGGCTTCGGCTGGAATGAGGAAAAAATTCACTGAGCATGAGCAGACGGCATTCATAGGCAAACCTAAGAAGCTAATGCCACTGTGGCAAGTGAAACGCGGAGGAATAAAGTGCTGATGGTTTTCGAGGGTTGGGGCAAGAAATGGGCTCGGGTCCCTGAATGCCTCAGATGGATAGTCATGAGTGACTTTAGATGCGGCGATCAGACACAGTCTCCTCAAATCCCCTCTACGATATGCTCAGCGCTGACTTTCAGATGGAAGATGAACCAGCGAGAGGAAATTTCCCTCCAGTGTAAGAAAAGACCTGAAGGATAAAGATGTTAAGTTTCCATTTGCTGGAGAAAAAGGAGACTCCTGCATTCCCAGACAATGGTTCACATTCCATAACACCTCTCTGTGCCCTGTGAATCATACACACTGAGACAGACTGACTGAGGTTATCTGTTCTCACACAGCCAAGGAAATCTCAATGGAATACCTTGTGTGCATTATAGTTTATAGGCCGCTAGCAGGTTCCACTAAGCACTGCTGGAAGTAATCATTAACCACTCCATTTATGAATTCCAAATAAGCAGCGTTCAAAAATAAAAGTAGAGAAAAAAATTCCTGATTTTCGTTAAAGATTTACACCGAAAGACTTCATTGGATAAGTCCCGTACGATGACTGTGATTGGTGCATTCAAGGGGACATCATCTTTATCCAGTAAGGCCCGCCCACCTCAAACCAGTAAAAAAAGCCAAGATATAATTAAAATACAGAAGTCCCCTCAGGGTGCAGGGCCCCTCTTACCAAGATGAAGATAAAGGGACCCCATGATGCTTTGTGGGTTTTCCCTTTCCTGTAGTGTAGGTATTAGTGCATGTAAATGGTATGCAAAAGCTAAGATTTCCTGAAAATGAGCATAATAGGGCCCATTCAAATGCAACAAAAATTTGCACCCACTTAATCAAATGCAGAGACCTTTGAAAATCTTAAAAAATAACAACTTCCTGGTTTGTCTTTGCCCCGCTCTACTTGCCAAAGTTGTGCACGCACAGTTTTTCTGTACACTGAGGTATTATTAGCAACATATTGGCCGCGCTTTCTCCTTTTGCCTCCAAATAAAGTGGTTGAGATAATCTGGCTCGAGTCTTGGCATGTTTACAACCTGTCTAATCTTCAGCCCGCTTGTGTTTCTTTCCCTATTGTTGCAGTGATGACTTAATGTTCCCAGATCTCAGTAATTTTTTTATCACAGCTAATAAAAATGATGACTGCGAAACGTAAGACTCTAAAAACAGCTCTAACCCTCATGTCTTTCTTCCTCAAACAGCATGTTGTTAGATGCTCCGGATAATAAATAGCAGTTGTTTCGATTATCTGTCAAAGTAAAAAAATCAGATTTGGAAAAGAAGCTGCATTTTGATACTCCTAAACTCTTGTGTTGCTCTGATTAAAACAAATGACTGTCCATGTAGCCTTTCTTCAACTGTTTTACTTTCCACTGTCAGACTGATAACCTCACTGTCATCTGCAGTATATATATTTAGAGAGTGACTCACTATCGTTTATTATTTTCTCCTCTCTCTTTCCCACACACGAATGGGAGTTTTGTACCGCTCCTTACACTTTAGGCTGCGTTACATCTGAAAGTATTATGACCTTCTTTCTCTCCTTGGAGACGCAGCTGAAACACCTGAGCATCACCAGCCGGCATCCCCCTTCAGGTTGAAGGTGTGTTTATGTATCTTTATACCTCAAGCCTGAAGCTAAGTCACACTTAAATTGCAATAAAAACATTACCCCAGCATGACATGATCCATCATCTGAATCGCAAAGCTTCTCAATGGCAGGTTTTAGCCTACAGATGCTCCATTTGAACTGAAAACACCATCTGTATTCTCATTTTTGAGCAGCTCCAACTAAATTCAGCATCAGCAACTTTCAGAAATCTCTAGCTCTTAAAAGCGAACCACTGAAATGAGATAATAAATTCTTATTTGTCAGCTGCTGAACTAATTTACCAAATGAAATAACTGCCCGAGGATTTGATGTAGCAGTTGGCTGCAAGAGAAGGGTTATAAAACATTGTCCTACTTTTAGATGCGGGTTTTAAGAGGGACATTTGCATTAGAAGTTGGATTCTTGCTGTCTAAATCATAAATAATACTGTAAAAAGGCACGGTTTTTTTTAAACAGCAGCACGAGCCAGCACAAATCCTCTCCCGTCTTTGACTTTTAACAGGCTTGTGTCCCTTTTTAAACTGCACTCTCAAATGCAACACCCACAATCAGGCAGAATTGGAGAAAAAGCATTCCAAAAAGTACAAATCCCACACAAAATAGGGATGTTTGTGCGGCATCAAAAAGCTACTGCACCCTGGCTGTGCTCCATATGACCAAATATGGAAAGAAAAATGCTGCCTTTTCCCGTAACCAAACTGGGGAAAAGAAAAAAAAAGGGGGGGGGGATAGGAGGAGGTTCTCTTGCATGCTGCGTTGCACAGCGAGATAGAGCTCTCACACTCACTACACAGTGGCCACGGTCTTGGCTTCCTCTCAAAACAGAATGACTGATGGTGATGTCGGACCTGTGGTGACATCTCGGCGGTGAACACTGTTGGGCACACACACACAGACACAGACACAGACACAGACACACACACCTGCACAACTCAGGAGTCATGAGAGAGGCACACCGATCCTTTCCCTGCGCTGACATTTCATTCTTTAAACACAAACAAAAAGCTCTCTCCACTTCCACATACACCGGGAGTCTGGGCAGTGCTCTGGAGTTCGGAGCCGCCTGGAAGAGAACATTCCTCTCGGTGAAAAAGCAGCCGTCTCAAAGGCCACAGTCCTCTGCTTAAGTTAGAAACGGTTTGTTTATCTACCCCCCCAGCCCCTCCTCGCTATATGGAGCGGCTCTGACATTCTCCCGCCACTGCAAAAAATGCCAAATTATTTTTGTCTCCTGTTCGCTTGGGATCCAGACAGTTTTAGAACTCTTATGTAAGCACTTTCTTGAAAAAAATACATTACATATTCTGCTGCACATATGCAAGATGTCAAATAATCTCAATAGATATGCACCCCCTGTACCTGACATGCCATAGTAACAATATCTTGTGTAACTCCACAAGGACGTTAGAGTCAGAAATTCTTTTTGTCACTCAATGTCAGAACATAGATGCTATAAAAAAAAGCCCGACTGTATAAAACCTCACTATAATAGCGTCAAACAAACCAGGACTAATGAATAAATACATGCAATTTTTTCCCACATCATTTCCCTGTCATAACAAACTAGAGTTATGATGAATACAAGGACAACATCATCGAGCCACTTAGTACTGGAGAGCGCACTGTGACTTATAAGTGTATTAAATAGGATTGTAAATAAATAATGACAGACAGATGCTGTATGAGGCCAGTGACAAAGGAGCTGATACTATCCACACACAAAAAATAAACTTAACAGGTCATTTAATGGTCTTGGAAGCCTATTGCACCATTTTCTCATTTCAAGCAAGGCACACAGAGCTTGTGACATGTCGCGAATCCATTCCTCATGTGTCCCTCGTGTCCCTTTCCAAAAGAAAAGCCGCCTCCTCTTGTTCCTTCAGGACAGACTGTCTTGACACCTGCCTTCTGTCAGAGTAAATGAGCCCCGGGCAGCAGTCTGTGTCTCCTCAACAGGACATTAATCTGCTACTAGTGAGCTGACCAGAGAGACTAGTGGAACCTGAGTGCTGATATATGGAAGGGTGTTAGTGTAAAATCTGCTACTGCCGACACTGCAGCGAGAGAACAGTTTATCCAGCTGATGGCAATAAAGCAGAGTTGAACGGAAAGGGATAAAAACGCGACGGAAGAGAGGCTCTGCTACACTTGAAATCTGTGCTTTGTTTCAGAGCTGCGAGCAAAAGTTCAGCAGAAACTGAAATATCACAGTTTCAATCACCGCAGAAAAGCCAGCGCGTCTGGGTAGAAGACCCCCCAGGCAAGATCCTGAACTCAGACTATTTTTTTTATAAGTGTAATTCGCTTGGGTTATGCACCAAAGTTCAATGACTGAAATGTAGAAGTATACGTGATCAGCATGAGCCACAGCAGCCCACGGCCTCTGGTACACGGGCAATAACGTGACATGCTGGAAACATTAAGTGGAACATAAAAATGTATTTCTCATAAAGCCTGAGAGGTTCCTGATGTGTTTCTCTAAGGCAAAGAAAAGGAAAGAAAATGGATCCGCTGAACATTTGTGACATGCTTCCTATAAAAGGCACGTTTCTCTCGCGGTGGACGTGTGGCTCTCTGTGGCCGGAGAGAAATTACACTTTGGTGAAAGAGGGAGAGGAAAAGGAATGAAAACGGTGGAGTGATTTATGTGGCTGGCTGGAACCACACTACGGGAAAACGTCTTCCCATCATACCTTACATGGAAACATACATGAGGTTAGAGTGAGGCTAAGAAGCATGATGCAATGCCCCCACATCCTGTGAGCCTGCTGAAAACATGACAGCTGAGTGCAAAACCTGACACAAGCTTGCCTTTTTTGCACATCCCCTTTCACAGAGGCCGTATTTATTTAAATCTTTCCAAAATATCATAACTCTTTATCTGTCTTCCCTTGCTTTAACACAAGTCAGTAAATCGCAGCAGTGGAATGCCCTTTTTTTTGTGTGTGCTGTGAGGCTTTCAAGGGTATTACAAGACAAGGTATTTTTCAAAATAAGGGTCTGCATTCCTGGAGAGAGATAGGAGGAGATTAAGGAGTGGGGTAGGGATGTGGGTCGGGGAGCAAGATGACCTGACCAAGTGGGTCTATTCAACCTGACAGTGCTTTCAGTTCTGGCTTATGATGGGAGAAATGTGAGGGTTTTATTAGAAGACATGTTTGGTGTCCATCGTGTCTCTCTGGGTATTCATGCAGCCTGACATGCTCTCAGAGAGCTGAAGCAGGGCCAGGCCATATAATGGTGGATGTGCTCCTTAGCCAGGTGTGGAAACTACATGATGTCTCTGTGTACTCAGCAGACAGGTGATGAATGGGCTTCACTGACTGTGTGACAGCGATCAAGGGATTTTTTTTTGACGGTATGAGGAATTCAACAGCTTCAAGTTACATTAAGCACTACAATATACAGTATATACCTCTGTAAAGCTACCCTGAAGGTAGCCTACATTACAAAACAGTTATAGCTAAATAGCTATTTAAATGTTCAGCAGACATGGAGCAACACATTTGTGACACCTGGCAATGCAACTCCAATATTTACTTTTCTTTCAGCTAAATGCCAATGCTCTCTTTTTCCGGTTTGTGCTAGGCAGGTAACAAAAACATTTGCCTGCTCGGATCAGAAACAATGCTGATGAGTGATGAGACATAGCACCTTTCACTTTTCCATCTTTTTTGTATAAACTATGTTGAAAAACACAGATTTCCGGACAGACAAACACAAAGAAAGCTTTGCTTTCAACAGAGACATTACCAAACATAACCTGCCTGTTGCACATTGCTACTTTTAACCTTTTTACCTACCATCACACACCATTGATATGCTCAAAAACACCTGCAACAGATTAAATTGAATACTCATTTTACGGTAATAGTCGTGTGGAAGTTTAGGTTGGTACATCCAGTGTGCAACCAGCCCACGGAATAAAAACAGTAGATGTACTGTAATAGAAAAAGGCCGAGCCCTGCTCTTGACAAAGGACTGCAGGAGTCAGCACAAAATTCAGCAAAGTAAACCGTTCCTAATCCCAGTCCACCTACACTGGCAGACAGACATGATGCCAGGGACTGGAAATGTGAAGCTCTTTTCATTGAAGGTGAAATCCGGAAAGATATCAAACCCCCGTGGAAAACATGGCATCTTCTTTTTCCATCTTCCAGTGGTCAGTAGTATCATATTTCACGGTATAAAAGCATTAGCATTGCTTTGAATCAGCGGATGCACATTCTCCGAGTGACATGGAGCTCACCTCTGCTTCCAAAAAATATATTCCACTCTTCTCATACCTCAAATCCTTTCAGGGCTCTACAGGGCTAAAGTTCACTAGCTTTACCAGATCTCATTTTCGTGCATGGCTGTTATTGTTATAGCGGCAGCCGCTCAGCATGGACGGGTACACGTCTGCTGCCACACCTCGAGGAAAAAAGTCTCAATACGGGTCTTTAATCTGCAGGTATACAGTAGGTAAGTCACGTTACACTCTGAAGGTGTGTTTGTACTGTTCATAGTTTCAGATTTTCATATATCTGCAGTGGCAGGGCAACTAATGTGTGTCTCTCAGAAGAGTTACCCCCCGTCTCTCCCTATTTCTTCTCTTTCTGTGGTTATGTGACTTCAGAATGCATTGCCAGAAATTCCAGGAAACCCTAGAGTTTCATGAGACATAACAAAGCTCTCTCTCTTCCTCTGTCTTTGTCTCTTTCATTGAAGATTACACTATGTTTCTCTGTCTGCCTTTTGCAGGCCTGGGAGCTCTGCAGCTCTTTCTCCCTGAAAGTAATTTTCGTCAGTGTCTGATTGGCTCCTATCACTTTAATTGAAATGGTTGAATTTCTTACTTTTAATACCCGAGTTAATAGTAGACCACAGACTGGTTGGTATTTGCTTAAAAGACCATGAAAGACGCTACTACCGAATGCCATTAGCATGATGTGGAATTTACCAGTAAATTGAGGATAAAATTCAGCTATGGGGGTTAATATATGTGGGGCAATTAAGCCTTCTAATTCCTGCATTTATTAGAATAACATATATCTCAGACAGCCGTGAAATTGTAAATAATTGAGCGGTGCTCTTACGAGGCTTCTCTGGTTGCCCAGTCTAAGTTTGCTGCAAGCTTTTTTATAGCTTGTGGCAAAACTGGAAATGAGATTCGGTTCGCAACGCACTGCTAAATGGGAATAAACCCATAACCCCTGGCTATAATCTGTCCATGGGGGGGCTCATCAATCTCCTCATGCTTGAAAATTGTCTCCTCCATCTGGATCACCTCTGCTCCCAAACGCCAGATGCATGTCTGAGCGCCCTCGTACACTAGCACCTAAAGAAATACCTATTCACCCACACCCACCACCCACCTTGTGTTTACATTCAGAGCTTGAGTGACTGGTATTTCATTTCGGCCTGCCCGGAGCCCTTCTGCACAGTTTAGGTTGGCCGGTGTACCATTACTGGTCATTAAGTCTAACCTGAACTAATAGGGGCCCATTTTCCAAGGTGGTCTCCCAGGTGGCTGTCACTGAAGTGAGTGGCACTGCGGTGCTGAGGGCTCGACTCGGGCACACTGCGGCTCAGTGAGAATCCGCCGGGACTCGAGCCAGACTCCATCACACACTGGACGCAGTTCTTTGATAACAAGAAGCCATTGTTGTAGGCGGGCGTCTGGGTGTTTTGTTTCTCATTAAGGCATGTTTTATGAGGCTAGCCAGAATGAGAACCTCAGCTCACCCCCTCTTAAACATAGTTGAACCTTCTTCAACATCTGATCTATTGAACCATCAACAGTCCACCTAAAACTATTTGCTCGAATCATATCCCTCCAAAATCCCTCCTAATTTAAGCCACAAAAAAAAGACAATAATCAATATACAGTATTATATTATTATGTAGTTGAGCTTTTTGCAGATTTATCAGTAAACGTGGATATTGATAATGCTAACAACATGCTATATATTAAAGCTAGACTTAGGTAAGTAGAGCTTGAGATATACTGTTGTAGCTTTTTGGAGATATAACAATTACTGTGTGTATTAGCATGTAAATAAGTTGATTTCTTCAGGTAACTTAAAAACAATGAGGCCATTACATCGCTTTTTGCATCAGACATTACGTACTTAAGAAAACGCTGAGTGCAGCACATAACTCGGTCATTATGTTTGAAGAATAACAGGATTTATCAACATTTTTATGCTAAGCACTTAGTAAGAATTAGCATACATCAGATTTTTAGAACCCAAAATCCCTGTACAAGTCAGCTAATAGTAGTTTACTCCTACAGTAAATATCAACACTGTCATAAAAACCCCCAAAATCGTTGTTAGTTATGGCCTATCACACTTACAATCATTGGAATAATACAGTCCTACGAGTTTTATAACATTACAGAACCACATTCCCTTAATGTGCATTGCTAATACAATACATAACGGCCATATTCTCTTTAGAAACTCCACACTCCTACATAAGGGTGCTGACTGACGCATGACTTCATTAATAAAGAAAACAAACAGTGTTTTTCATACACCATAATCCTAAGCACCCTAATATTTAAATGGAAGATGTCTTCTTTGAACATAAAACAGTTCATATGTTTTAGCTGTGCCCTCCTCCGTGTGACGTGTATCATCATTAATCAGAAGAGAAAGAGCCATTAGTCGAAATATTGGGGTAATTAATCCACACTCACACTCCATTAGATGTCATGCTCAATTTGCACGGAGAGCTGTGTACTGGGTAAATAAGCGGGGACGACAGAACCCACAGCTATTATCCCCGTTCTCACGTGCATCTCCGAGGGAAGCTTTCATCTGAACACACACATCGTTCAAGAGGATATTAGTTCAATTGGAAGAATGAAATTACTGTCTGATTGAAATCATTTTTGGTGAACTTCGCTGTAATTGTACACATCTGTATCTCAAGTCATAAAAGTGACTGGACTTCAGCAAAGCCTCCAACAAGGTTAAACCACAGTAGGGCACATAGCATGAATCAGCCCTTAGTTTAATAAGTACCATTTGGCTGTCACCTCGGCGGCGGTAGAGCTGCTCTATTACAGTAAAGCCCCTGCAGTACAGGGCCGGGGTTATTCAATAAAATCCTGACTGAGTGTTTCTCCCAATCACCACTGGCAGAGCTCTGATGAGGTAAAGAGCTCTCCTATGCCAGCCTCTGTCCCTGCGGACGACTGTCTGATTAAAATGGTTTTCTGAGGCCATATTTTTGTTCTCCTTGTCTTCTTGCCAGACCTGAGTTAAAGTAGAGAAGAAAAATTGACAAATTACCTAATGCGTACTGAAAGGAAAATACATCTAATCTATAAAAGGTAGACAGATTGTTCTATTGAGAAAAATAGGTTGTTCTGTTGTCTCAAAAGACACAAATAAAATACATGTCTTACTGGTGTTCACGGAGGCTTCGCATCAGCCGCTCTGCGCTTTTGATCTTCAGCCTTAATCACTTTCAACCCCCCCGTCCTTGCAGCAGAGCAGTGACATGTGAAGTGGAAAGAAATGGCAACAGCCGAGTGGCCCACTAGTGCGGCTTTCCTGCTCTTCCGTCCATTTGCCTTGCGTGTAATGCATTCCTGAGCAGTCCTCGGAGGCTCATCTGTAAATGCCTGAGTATGCTTCTGATTAGGAGGCACAAAGAGTACACTCTATAAATGCACTCTTAAACAATTACCGCTGCTCCCGACTGCAGCCCCCGACACAGACCTCAGACTGTGCTGCTGCCTGACTACCTTATCCAGGTAGGAAAAGTCGATGTGGACCATTTCAAACAACGAGCCTTGATATACGAACACGTCTGACTTTGGAAACCAGAGCAAGAAAGGTTTTAGGAATGTGATGAAATAATGAGGTTTTATTTAGTGTTGAAACGAGTCGATAAAAGAAACCAACCATCAGTGGAGTCATAACCTCTGGCTGTCGTGTCTCACTCTCCTTATTCTGTGTTTTGTATAATCTGCTTTAGCTGATATATCTGCTCAGACAATGATAATGATCACCATGCACTCCCATTAGTGCGACCATGTGAAATTTGTATTCAAACACATGCAGAAATGGACGGATATGCAACTATTGAGGTCGCAATCTGGAGCCAGGAGCTTTGTGTTATGATCTTAGACAAGCCTGAAGAGCGTTCTGTTGTCTATTAACTCTTTGTTTTGGTTGTCCGGGCCTCACTTATCAAAGTTCGGTATCAAGTAGGCTAGTTTTTAACCAACAAAAGATGAACCCACTGTTCACTAACTGGCACCAAAGAGCAGATTGACCAAGCTGGTGTCTAGTTTTTGAAAAAAGTGGAATATTTAGCTGCTCAAGAGACTGGTATGTACCTCAGGAGGGGGTGGAGACCAAAAACAAAGCTACAAGGAGAGAGAATATTAGACTTACACTCATCAGTTGAACAGAAATACAATTGTAAATGAATGATAATATATCAGTCTAACTAAATAAAACTGGTGCAAGTTTAAATAAATATTAACTGGTTTCAAATTCTGGCTCAAACGTGACTAAACAATTAAGTTCTATATTTTCTTATCAACAAAATATTTGGTAGTTTCGATGGGAAATAAATCATTAGTCAGATCGCTAAATAAATAACCAAGTTGTATCATTGTATTCTCCTTAGATTTGAAACTGAGAATTGATAAATAGTTGAAATACTCAGAAGTGGTTGGCGTAACACACACACTCCACTTTGTAGTTATTCCAAACGGTGAAACAGAATAACAATAGAAATCTGACTCATGTGAATACCCATGTAAGGACAGAGTGATTGTTTTATGTGCATGAGGTAAGAACTCACTTCCATCATTACCACATACAAGCCCGAGCTAGCTCTCGCCAGTTCTCACTCCCATGATGGCAGGCGTCCAATGTGGACTCTACGAGCTGTCCTTCACATTCGCCATACACACTTCAGCACACGCTGGCCTCTATAGCTGCAAGCAGAAATCCAGCATGCCTATAACTGACCTGCACACTGGCCTGTCTGTTTCCCCGTGCGATTCAGAGAGCGGTTAACCTCGCTAACTGTGTAAACACATGACCTCACCGGTCATGTGTTTACACCCGCTGGTATTTTTCACACAACGTTGGGATTTACATCAACTTATTACCTCCACGTTCCTTTAGTTCCCCATTACACACGATTTTTGTTGACCGGCTCTTGATAAGCTATGTTTGTTTAGTTTCCGTTCGCGATGGGAGGAAGACAAGAGGTTGAGAGGAGAAAGAAGGAGGGGGAGGTGAAGAGAGGACAGGGAGGAAAGAATGGAAAGCTGGCAAAGGAAAGAAGCAGGGTGAATTGAGAATAAACGTTATAGTAATCATTTCTTTTTCAGGGAAAAGGGTTGAGGTAGAATAGATTGGTGTTAAAGGAGAGGAGAGAGGCGCAGGGAAAGTTAATGTAGCTGTTAGGAAAGAGACAAGTAAGGTGGTTTCTCTGCCACAGGGACAAACTGTGCACGTCTGAGGTCCCAGTGGGAGGACGCTGAAGGAAAACACAAGGCCAATCAGCTAACAGAGACATTTCCTGTGCTTGTTTTATCAGATGAGAAGAAGCCCAAAGGCTAAATGTCCCTCTTAACAATTTTGTACACTTCTCCGAATAACCCGCTTAGGGGAACGAAGGGAAGAACATGCATCTTTTTAGGATGACATCAGAACCGCTGCTTTAGGAGCACTGACCTCACTTTCGCACAATCAATCATCCACAAAGACCAGATGAAATGTAGGCCACGTGAATAAGAGAGGTTTTACCTTTTAAGATATAAAGCAAGGCTGCCTCATGATTTCAATCATCACCCTGCAGAAGAAAGTTGAGTTAGAGGGGAAAAAATGTAATAGTTGTTTTTTTTTATAGCTATGTAACTCCTGGAAAAGCTTGGCATCTGGCAACAAGCAGATGGCGGGCCAATATGCCAATTACCAACATTGACATGCCATGCTGCCTGTTAGGCAATCTGGCCTTGAGTGATAGCACTTTAAAGTCAGAATATGACACGAGTGAGAGGCTGATCTAACAAACCCTCTTCATCAGAGTGTGACTAAAGCCCAGAGGAATTCAAACACAGGTCTTTCATGCCCACATGACTGCTTCAGTCAGGAGAATTAAAGTTTTGGAAATAGTTTGTAATGAAAGGATACAGATCTTGGGACGAAGGATCATTATGACATTCTTTACACATGTGCATGTATCAAATCTGTTGCTTGAAAATAGCTTTATAAATGTGGTCGGATTAAATAACACTTTATTTGGTTTGGAAAATATCATAGGGAGGGAGGGGGTTGAGAGTAAGCATCACCCATGAGACTAATTGTGCACAGAAACGCCACAACAACCGAAAAGCACCGTAGATATCTAAAACCAGTGCATGTCTGCTTGGCGGCATAACAAGGAACACGTTTCTTTTCGTAAAAATGGCAAAGAACAGGAATTTAAATTTGTATCACAAACACCTGGAAAAATCTTACGGCATATTTTCCAGGATCTAAATAAACATCATCTAAGGTTACATGGCATCGTGTGACTTCCCAAGCAATCAAGAAGGGCTTCCAGTTTTTTGCCTACCACTTGTTGACCGTTGCTACCCGGTGAATGAGTTAAGAATTATTTTCCAACTCGAAATCTGCCCATCCATCCAAGCTCACCATATTATACAACTTGTGCGGTTCTGGATGCAGTGCATTCAAATTACATGCTATCAAATTCTAAGGCGAGGGGGAACAGAGCGAGTGTGCTGTGGGGCTCCAGTCCGGGGCCACAGTCCAAGGAGCTCTAGCTGCATGTCAATCATAATCACTTCAAATGAGCCGCACCTTGTCCTACTGCTGCTGTTGTCCAGGAAACACAACCCTAGCTTTATGTGAAGCAACTGGTGGAAACTGATGTGAAGGATACCATTGATTAAACAGAATGAACACATTATGCTTGTGGTTGTTTAGGCAACATCTCTATCCATAACTATATTTTCAGAACAAACAAATCTGAATATAATTAAGACTGGAACACAGGAAACATGCTTGACATAGCTTCACTGGTCTGTTATGAGAAGAAACCAGAAAATAGCTCTGGCACCTGCTGTGTGGAAACAATGTATGTTTGGACTGAAATGTCCGAACCACAATTGGAAAACCTACACACTGAACCCAGTATAGGTAAACATCTATTTAAAAAAAGAACAGTACGGTCTGATCATTTGTGTTAGGAATCTGTCTCTGCCAGTTTTCCATTTAATTCAAATTCAGTTTGCCACTTGGTCTGCAGCCTTAGCTCAGTGGTGGTAAGAAGCCATTGCCTTGCAAGGAAACTCTGGATTCTTGCTTTGGAACTTGATACTGTGGTGGATTATGAGTATCTAGCATCAGACTATAACAACACACCCACATATGTTGCATCGTGTTAACACTTAACTGCACAGGGATAGATTCATAAATGCCTTGAGCTTTAACCCATGTTAAATATGCTGAGAATGAGGTACAATAATTACCCAATCCAACATTTCACTTATAAGTGTATAGAGGAGGGAGAGAGGAGGAGAGGGAGAGAGCATACAGTAACTAGAAGCCTTCACCGCACTGTGCAGTCCAGAGCCAGACTCCGGAAATGCATGGCAGTGTTCCCTACATCCTGCCCGCCCAGCCCTAACCCTGGCCCTGGCTCTCGCCCCGCACTGCCAAACCCCTGTTATCACTCTGTGCAATTACCTCCAGATTCTTGTGCGCCCATATCATATCGTGCCAATTATGAAATCCCCTTCTAAGCACACTACAAAGCACTATGCATTTTAGTGTAAAGCCTGCAGTTTGCTGTACGTGATCCGGCCCAAAAATAGCTGAGTGAGAGAATTTAAATGCATGTGAATATGCATGTAAAAACAAAACAAAAAAACTCCTAGGGTTGGGATTCCCATTACGGCTGCTCTTATCCAAGGAAATACTAATGCGGCAGTGGTAATGCAGTACTTGGAAATATAAAGTGGTTCAACTAGTTCAGGATGTCATCAGCATTTTAAGTCAGCTGTTACAATGGAAGACATGTTGGGATTGGTAGTGAGTGAAAAGTAGTGAGTAGAGAAGTCTAATTAGTCATGGGTAAATGTTGAAATAGCTAGCTTAAAGTCAGGTTTAACCTTTGCAATAGTTATCTAAAAGTAATAGATCAACAATTGGATTTGTTTGTCAAAAGCAAAGAATAAAGATGGAATAGTAAGCTTAAAGAAACCAAAACACTCACTGTTGAAATATTTAGCTAAAAGTCTTGCATTAACTGTTTGAATAGTTAAAAGTAGCATTTAAACTGTGGAAGTAGTTTGCCAAAAGTAAAACCTTTTGCTATAAATAAATGCTAAAATTGTTAGCAAACATCTGGTAAACTGTTGAAATAGTAAGCTGAAAGTAGCAGGTAAAATGTTGGAGTAGCTAGCCAAAAGTACCTGATTAGCTATTGAGGTTAGGTTGAAGTTCAATGCCATGAAGAAGTGATTATCCAATTTCATTTTATACATGGTGTTAATAAGCATCTAGTTTGGAATCAATCCAAATGAACAGATTTATAGGATGAGGGTTGGTGTCCATGAAGGAGTGCTTTGGTTCATATGACGGGGCTGTGGGGGAACATCAAACTGTACCAGAAGGCTGTTATGCATTGCATTCCAGAGGCTTTTCCAATCACCTATCACCAGGTTGGGCCTGTGCCTTATAAGGAGAGGAGGGCACTTTCCACGTGTTTTCCAAACACTGCACAACTTATCAGATAGAGTTTCATGTACAATTACGATGCTGTCTCTCGCCCGAAAGCATTCCAAAAAGAAAAAGACCTACAGATCTAGCCTCAGCAACCCCCTCCCTCCCCACTCTCCCATTTTCCATGCTTCCATTTCACAGATACTAGTATGTAATAAAGCCGAGATCAAAAGACCTGCTGGCCAACTCAAGTACAATGAGAGTCGAAGAGAGCCTTTTGCCTCAGGGGTGGTGGGACTGAAAAGAATGTGATACCTCAGAATTATGAGAAGTGGATTCATCTGCGAGTGAGCGGGCCTGCCTTGTGCAAGACTGCCCTGTGGCTTTGTCTGCAGGAGATGCTGGATGTGTTTAAAGCTCTTACACCAAAGGACAATTGCCTTCTGTATCTCAGCAAGCTCTTATGGTCAAATTTTTACTTTTGAAGGGTGTGCATGTGGTGTGCTGGAAGCCATAAGGGGCCCATTCTTGCTTATAGCCAACTGTGTACACCTTCCACATGTCATATTTCAACAGGTTTATCCACACTGTGCAGTCATGGGTCAGGAAAACAGCGTCCCTTTGAGCATTGGGAGAATACTATGAGTATTATAAACAATCAGAAATATGGGATGTCAACATATTTAGTGCTGAGGCGATGAGAAAGTTGTGTGGCTGTGGGTTTGGAGACAACCCCCGCCCCGAAGGAGTGAGCGCGCATTACGGGAGTGGACGTAAGCTTTTCTTTGTTGTACCGCGGTGAATACAGCCTTACTATAACAGATCGGTGCATAGAAAAGTGTATTATAGCTCACAAACGTGTAGTGGACGCACAAGCTGCAGTTGAGATACAAAACATCGCCCATCGCAAAATATTTCGCTAAATCTTCCGTACGTCACCAACTTTCTTCCACGTGTTTTTAAAAGTTTACGCGTTGATTTAACAAGCGGTTGAAAGTGCTTGCGCTTACCTGTGGATCTTATCTGGACAAAGAAGAGCTCTTGAGTCGATGAGGAGAGGAGAGGGAGCCAGTCTGCAGTCGGTCCTCCACTACACTCAATGATAAAAAACCGAGGATCAAGCCCCTCCCTTTAAGGCACAACCGCACATCTACTCTTGGCTACTCTTAAAAAAAGTTCAACCACGACTCAGATTGCTCTCACAAAGCATGCACAAAGTTTGCCACAAAGAAAACCGTCAACTTTGCGAAGAATGTGTGCAGAACTCACAATAGGGAAAGGGATTTCAGGCTGAAAGTCCCTCTTTCTGGTTCACCTTCGGGGGGCCTCTCAAAGAAAATCATCTGTCAAGAGCGATCATATGAAATGTTAGTCTTGGGACAAAAAGGAGGGCTGTGCACTCACAGGAAACCCAGGCCCATAATATCAATGGTTACTCTTAGGTATAACGTGGTGACCAAACTGGTTTTTGCTTCATATGAAATACAAATGATTTCTTTAACCGCAAAGACATGCAAATACCAACACAAATATGAATCCTCTCATCTACAAACAAGCAGTGTTGGGTAGTTGTCAACTAGGCCAGCATGTGATTAAACTAGCAGTTAACCACATGTTGCAATTACTTTGAGCGTTCAACTATATACAACTATTGACTTCTTTTAAATGTCAAGTTATTCAATATTAATTCAGACTAGGTATAAGAAAACAACAGTTCTTGAAGCAGAATGGAAGAAAGCATGGCTTACAAAGGATAGCCCCTCCTGAGAGTCATCCCTTCGGTTAAATTACTTTATTTTCCATTTTCTGTACTTAACTACTTATGCTAGAAACAATTGTGGGCATAAAAGGAATGTAGTGTTTTTTTCTGTTCATGGCATTGCCTGTGTTGTAATTTGAACCCCTTTGACAAGTTAATACGTTTTATTGTCATTTGATTTTCTTGTTTGAAACTTCGTTATAATTTATTATCCAATGTGCTTTGAATCATATACCTTCAGTTATTAGCTTATGCCATACTTCACTTAAAAGATTGTTTGTGTCCTACACGAAGACACACTCCTGCACAGCTAGACTAGCTGCTCAGTGAGCTGTAGCTATAAGGGCTCTAATTAGCTCAATGTTAACGTTAGCATAACCAAACACAATGCATACATGCTGATGTTTACCCTAGTGATCACTATTTTTCCCATCTTGGTTTAGTGTGTTAGCATGCTAACATTTGCTACTATTAGCACCCAACCTTTTTTTAGCTATCTAATGTGATGCTAGCTCTTAAATGTAATGGGTATACTAATGGTGATACTTCTAGAAAATCTAAAAACACTGGAAGAATATTACCAATGTAGGTTCAAATACAGTACAGCTTATTTAAAAATGACCACAACTTTTTACATATTAACCATAATCAAGTTTGATTTTCCTGCCCTGCAATATGTGACCTTTTGTCTGTCAGCAATTTTAGCAAGGACGCAGTGAGTTAGGAGTTGGCTAACACAATAGGCGCAGTGTTCTACTTTCTACTACGAAACAGCAGCGCAGGGACACTGCCCCGCTTTGTGTTCCCCTTTAAAACAATGATGCTCACAACAAAGAATGAACTTAAGAGCATTAGGCCACTGGTGCAGAAATGAGCACCATATGCACTGCTGCACTTTTGCATGTGTTTCTTTTAAGATAAAGTTAAATAAATGCAGTCTGTTGATTGTGTGCAAGTGTGTGTGTGTGTGTGTGTGTGTGTGTACGAGAGACAATGTGAATAAAGAGAAGAGAGAAGGAGTGGAGGGGGGGGTTAGCGGGCCATCCTTATCTTCATTCCTTTGTGAAATGATGCATCTTTAGATAAAAACCTGCATGTCATCCTTCATCTTGAAGGGTTTTTTTCTAGCTTGCTTTCCAGTTTGCACACAACCTCTAGGCCCCTAAAAAACACATTAATCTGATGCAAAATCACTTCCTGACATATCTTGATTGCCTTAAATGATGCTCTGTCTGGGCCAAGTTTATAGTTAGTGTAACGCCTTTATACTTAGGGCCAATGCTCACTTGCTATATTTACATATGAGCTAAGGTGTTTACCCCAGCCACTACACTGCAGTTTACGCTTGGCCTCCTCAGGGCTTTGCGTTACTTAGATAGAATAGGAGGATGAAGCCCTCTTTATTAGTCACATAAATTGCACACACAGTGAAATTTTTCCTCTGCATTTAACCCATCCTAGTACTAGGAGCAGTGGGCAGCTATCGTGCAGCGCCCGGGGAGCAATGGGGAGGGGGGATTGGAGGTGTCCGGTGCCTTGCTCAAGGGCACCACAGCAGGGCCTAGGGGGTTAACTGGGACCTCTCCAAGTAGCAGTCCACTTTCCATATTTCAAGTCTGTTCGGGGACTTGAACCGGCGACCCTACGATTCCCAGTCCAAGCCCCTACTGACCGAGCCACTGCTGGGCAGCAGTTACTTATTGGTTTGTTTAAAAAAGACAGTTATTACAACAGAAAGAAAACATCACCACATTAACCTCAACCATATTAGTGCTACTAAAGAGCGGCTCAGTGAAGTTTCAAATAATGTGTGCATACGATATAATATCAAATGTATAGACATCCTGCTTCCCTCTGAGACATAATGATTATCAGCTTTCAATAAAAAACTGCTTGCAAGTTGGTTCAGTGACATTGTAACATTAGTGATGTTAGCAAGGGAAGCCAGATTTGTAATAGTCTTGGAAATAGTACAAAGATAATATATACCATGGAGGTTTTTTTTCAAAAACTTGCATGACATGTCGTGCTAGCGTTTAGACAGCACAACAGTCCCTGTTTTTCAAAGTGAAGAAGAAGGCCAAACAGCAATAGTTAGGCTTCAGTCAACTGTGTTTGCTATTCAAGGTGGTTGTCAGGAACCATAAAAGTAAGACTTCACTGCTTTTCCCTATTAAAACTCTTGGCCATTTTTGTTTTGTCAAATTAGCTCTCAGAGGAAAAGAGGTTAGCGAGCCCTGCACTAGAGGCAGCACTAAACATATGGATGTTTATCTGCCCACAAACCACTGAAAAAACATTATAACTTCAAGTTGTTTTACTTTCTGTGTGCAGCCCACTGTCAACGATGAACAAGATATTTGGAGCCCCAGGCCAGAAAGATCACTCCTACCAAATGTACCTGACTTATATACCTTCACCATGTTACATCAGAAGAAACACCTCTGAACCAATTATAAAGGTTTATACAAAACCTTTGACGGCTTCCAATTTCATCATATTGTTCTAAATCAGATGAAAGACTCTGTTGCCATCTTGCGCGAGAGTGACGTTAGAGGTGAGGATGGGATTTTCCTTCAAAGTTGTGTTCACTTGAAGAAAAGTGTTAGAGTTAATGATGAAAGTCCCAAATGTTAGTCTGCAACAGCACTAGTATTAACAAAGAATCTCTCTGTTTAAGGATGTCATCAATGTCAGACATCAATTTAAAATGGCTTAAAACTCACACCAGCCTCATCTCTCACTGTGTATGTATGACTGATGTTTGGTAGCAAGGATATCCCAGCTGGTGGATGTGCATACCATACTGTAGCATCCTGGGTAAAGTCCAGGACTTTAATCCTTCTCATCTGTCCTCTGTTCCTTCCTGTAGCTCTCCGCTGTGTGCTGTCAAACACAAAAATGCCAACGAGGATAGACACCTGCAGTAGCTAACACCTGGATTATTTCCCTATCGCATGGTTCTTGTTTGATTTAATACTGACTACTGCTCTGCCACATTTCATGGAGAAACAGAAGGATTATAATTGGAATATATAACTGATGTGTCCAACTACCCCAACGAAGATAGGATACACTGGGTGTAACCCACCATAGTAATAGGTGGAGTTAAAATGTGTAGGAATTGTACAAATGAAGATGACATCATTGCCATATCTGTGAAAAGGATACTATTTTGAAAACCTCTAGTCTGTAATGTACACAATTTGAATCTATGAAAACATTAGATAATGGATAACATACATTGATAACTGAAAGAGTAAGTGTTACATATGAAACTCAAGCCTCTTCTGTTTCGACTCCCCTCACTGTGCTGACGCCTCTGACCCCCTTCCACGCCTAATTTCCATTACAGAAAGTGATCTATAATGGTCAAATACACGTAGCGTGCAGGAGGGCTCAGGCAGGGATTAAAAGCCTTGCTGTGACACACGTGGCTCAAGTTCTAACTCTTTTTACGTGTTCAGGGGCCCTGGGTCAGATCCCTGAGGGACTCCGTCACACCAACTACAAGCTAACTAAAGCAAACAAAGGACCTCTTGTTTATTGACTTGTACGAAATGTTGGATCTATTAAAAAAAATACATTTATGTGAGATAGGGTTTTAAAAAGGTAAAATCTCTTTCATGTCGCCTTTTGATGACATCAAAGTATCTCTGAGCTGAATTCCCAAAGCTGCACACATTAAAACTTTATGAAGAGAAAGTTATGTTATTACTCTTCAGAGATAAAATGCACCTCTTATTTGAAAGAAGCATCAATGGAAAAGAGATTTCCATCTTCTGTCCTTCGGAGATTTTCAATCATAGGTACCAATTGTACAAAGAAAATAGAAAATGCATTTGTGGACAGATGAGCTGGGTTGTCTCTTTCAGTCCCTCTGGTATCTTCTCTCAGCAGGTTTTCAAAGTTGCCAAAAAATCCAGTGCTGGTATCCTCCGGAAAATCAATAAATGGGCCATATTGTGAAATCCTTTCCCTACCATATAATTTATAGGCATCAAATGTGAAGAGGTAAAAATTGCATATGAAGAAACCTGGCTTTGATATGCAGGAAAGAAAGAGGGATGAGAAAGAGAGAGAGAGAGTGTCACTGAGGTTATTAAGTGGGCACCTCCCATCACAGATGTTTAACTGAATCACTCCCATGACACCTCGGCGAGGCTCCTCCGAATCCCAGAACCGCCACATCAACAAACATAAAAAAGATAAATATCTGGATAAGGATGGATCCCTCCGCCAAGACTTTGGTTGATACATGAGAGGCAATCAAAGCCGATCAAAGGCGTCTCATGTTAAGCCATTTGACCGTACAGTAATATTAGCAGTTTATGGCAACACGAGCGCTCTTATGGCTTATTTCTTGCTTCTTTCAGTCTAAGCTGCTCTGACACACATAAAAGACGGCAGCAGACAATAGGCTTTGAAATCATTTCTGCTCGGGAGTCAAAGCCGGGGCAAATATAACATTGTGTGGGATGTTTTATATTGCCACGGAAACCCCATCTGTGTCCAATCACAACACGGCCATCTGTTCAGTATAAAAAAGTGAAAGGAAGAGCATGGGAAATCAGGATTTTTGTCATATGTATATTCTATATTTATAGCTCATGTGGACATATTGCTCTGCCACCTGCAATCAAAACATATATTCCTCCCAGCTTACCAAGTTGCTTTAATATGGAATTAATGCACAAACTGAGCCCCTGATGCCTCCAGTCCTGGCTTAATTATCACACACTGTATTGTGTCTATCGGCCAGATCACTTTAATTACCCATTGGGCTAAAGTGGGGTCGTTTTGCCAGCAGTATAGCCACTCCCTCAGCCCGTTTGCATGCATCAGTAGAGAATGAATGGATGAATAAAGGGTGATGCTTGGACAGCCCCTGGTGGAGATTATCATAAAGTGAACATTATGAGATCCCTTATTTCTTATGGCGTCAGCTGGATGAACTATACTGCCACCAACAGCTCAGAATGCAAAGTAGATTTGGTCCCATGTAAAGGACCACTCTGTATTACACTCTATATTACGCAGATTCAAATATCCTTTTTTTTTTAAGAAAAGGTCTAAGGAAGGAATGTTTTATGATGCCAGCAAAAAGCTCTACTGTGTATCCTACACACTGCAAGGGGCACTTATGACTCTATGAGGGCCGCTCAAAAAAATGATTGACGCTTTCATCACATGGCTGCAATTCTCCTAGGAATAAAAAGCCACTCAGATGCCACGGCTGGCACGGTGCGAGTGTTTCTCCACTGCGGAACAAGGTGAGGTTGTTTACCTTGATGATGTTTCAGAGGTGCGTTAGTCAAAATCCACAGTAAGAGTCTGTCGCCTCCAGGCCTTCCACGCTCATTGTTGGTGTTACTGTTTGTACTGTTCCCTCCGGCAACATTTAAAGTTGAACTGCAGGACAATAATAATAATTAAAAAATAATTGCTGCCCTCAAAATCTTACTTAGTAAACGACCAATTGTCTGCATCGAATTAGATTTACAGTATTCTATAAGTATAGAGAGTAAAAGCATTTGTCATTTTAGTTACATATTTTAAAAACTGCAAATCGAATATGTTGGTTCAGTGTTGCCTGATTGGACTCACTCAATTATCATTAAGAAACATAGTTTAACATTTTAAATGTTCCCTTTTTATTTTGGAATGACTGAGTAATTGGTCCTGGCACCGTTATTAGGCATAATCCTATTGATCATCAGTTTGGTTGTGACACTATTGTATTTTAGTGAATGACAGCTTAGTTGTAATAAACTCATTCTCTGAGACCTACATCATACCTGGACACAAAGAAAGGACACACACATGTGCACAAGAGTATGTTCATTACAAAGAACAGTCATAGAAAATGCTTGTGACAATATCTCATTCAGGGTCTGAATAACCAGCGTCTTTACAACAGCAACAGATTACTTGGTGTCATTGGGGCATGGGGCATCATTATGTTCTCAATCAGATAACTCTTTCACTACTGTCTGCATCTAAAAAGACAACCATCTCCATGCTACGATTTCAACACAGCCTTGTGTAGAGGGGTTTTCAAAACCAATACAGTAGGGAAGCTTTTGTATGTTATTGAGAATAGAGGGAAAGAGTCTTGTTGGATAAACTTCCACCTCGAGTCTAATGCAATAATAACTAATACTGCAGTAACCTATTTCACATTAGCATTCAGTTGCACAGACACAGGGTCTGGATCTGAAAAAAAGCTCATTTCCAAGGTCACAAATCCTTATTCTAGCTAACACTGATTCGCAGGCTGCTTTCAAAAGATATTTCTATACTTAAAGGGACGTTTGATTTCATACAAGGTTAACCTATCACTTGAATTTAATGTGGAATTCCTATTCCAAATGACGGACAGTAAGGGGGGAGGTAGGCGTTCACAATGACATCCATTTATGACACCCTTTAAATGGTCCAGTGACCTGAATGTGACGGATGATGTAAAGCCATTTTGAATCCTCTTATTTGTCTCGAGAGGAACTATGAAAGATAATGCACTTATCTGCATCTTTAAAATGTCAAGTCATGCAGTGGTACAGTGATGACGTATTTTTGTAGGTCGACCTAGAAGTTAGCGTCTCATGGGCTTCATTGACAAAAGCAATGTGATATTTCCATTGGATTTCAGAAAATAAGATCTGCTGCTCTTATAACACTTGGTCATTAAGTTCAGCCGGAGAATCTCCACATATTTGGGATTTTTGAAGCGTATATGCAATCAGCAGTCACAAAAAGCTGACGTTAGGCTACAAAAGAACCACACAGGACTTCGACTGCTAAGCTAAAGGCGGCTAAAGTCGGTGTGATGATGTTTGGTAGTCTTAATACATTCACCAATGGAGTGTTTACTGACGTAGTCTGTGTTGTAAAACAAAATACATGTATATCTTCATCTTGTTTTAACCACACCCCTCACTACAGGCATCTAACAACAACAAAAATGGACTTACAAACAGAGGTTCAAAATCTAATTTCTGGGTTTTAGGACTCATTCCTGCACCACTTTATTCCCACAAATAGCCCAAAATATGTATCTTTGAGAAAGAAAAAGTCATCTCCGACAGACTTACTTCCTCTTTCTGTGTTTATGGTTCTTCAGAATGTCTGGATATGTTGCAGGCAGATACAGCATGAATGCAGAACGTATTTGATTCTGTATCCTTTGTGGATTAGAGCAGATCATAAGGTCTGCAGAATACAATCTGACATGACACATGGCTTTTCATACCAATCTTCCCTGTGAGTTATGGCTGTGCATACGGGATCATAATTTCGCTTTGGTGTGCTTGGAGATGTAAATAGATAAAATCTTTGAAGGAGGATTAAGATGAGAGTGTAGCATTTGATCTTCAAAGGGCCGGAGGTTATCCCAGGTAAAGTACAAGTGCGCTTAGCTTCCATAAGAAATTCTGACACAGAGTTAGACTTCTGTTCATTTCCATTACAAAGACAAGTACGTCGTTTTCATTCTTGGCCACCTTCACCTCGATATCGTGGCACTCATCATCCTCGGTGTCAATCCTTCACTGCAAATCCTTACAGAGCTCTGGAAATAAGAGGAAAGAAAGGAATGATTCATCATCAAATGGCATGTAAAAGCTGCGGCTTTCAAACCTCACTCAGTCGTCAAAGTAGACAGGCTGCAGGGTGTCTTTAAAAGTGTATTTTTCGAGAGAAAAGTATACAGCACAGGGAGAGTTGTTGTTTATGTGAGAGACACATGGGAACGGTTGCAGCAAAATAATGTCCGTTTGATCCAATAGACAAAATAAATCCACATTTAAGCCTTTTCTCAACAATTTTGGATATGAGGACGTGGGAACAGAGGCGTACAATACATCCAGACACCTGCAATGTGTTAACTGGCTATAATTCAGCATGTCAGAGGGTCTTGGTAGTGTGAAACGATATTTGACATCTGAGTGACAGCGCTGACAGATCACAAAGAGCAATGCAGCATTCATCAGAGGACAAAACGGAAATCACAACAAGCCAACAATGACACAAAAATAGATGGCCACACAATCCAATTGTCGATCCTACAGCATGAGAAGGAGACAGACATATGCCGTGTGTGCCTTTGATGTCGCTGCAAGCTCAACCTTCACCCACAATTCCTAAAATTGTGTATTCAAACCCCAACTCATTCAGTAAAAATAACATTTCACAAACTAAAATGGTTCATTTTGATCCCAGGCCATACCTATTTTGGTACTGAAAACTGAAAGCAAATCTCAACACAAGGTTTAATAACTTGGCAATTTCAAAGCTCTTGAGCAACATCCTATTATGGCAATATCCAAAACATGCAGATGGTATAGTGCGGTGGTGGTGAAATCTGTAGGGATATGGAAGGTCACCGGTTCAAGTCCCCTACACTGCTCCCCGAGCGCCGTCCATATGGCAGCCCACTGCTCCTGACACTAGGATGGGTCAAATGCAGAATGTACAATTTCCGCTCTGTGGGACGAATAACGGTTCCACTTCCTTCTTCTAACCATTGGTTCCCAACATTGGGCTAAAAAAAAGTTAAGTAAAAATGTAAAGGACCTAATGTTTTGCCAAATACATTTTAGCTAATAAAGCAGTGTGTTGAATATGTTTACGACCTTCATGTGTTTGCAGATTATTTTGATATGCCTTGACATTTCCCCTGTACAGCTGTTCTGCACCATAGAAAGGTTGTAGGATGGTTGAGAGCCCTCTGTCCTTTATCCCTGCCTCTGCATTCTTGACTTCCTGCTCCACAAACGGTGATGCCACTGCCTCTTTTTTTTAGCAGCTTGCCATGTCGATTAGCCATATTAAGTTTATCGTGCACAGAGGAGACAATTCACTCAGCAGTGTTTGATTCCGTTGCAAACGCCCCCCATTAGACTCATGATACCAAAGTGCAGAGTGGATTACCCTGCCGTGACAGCCCGCAGGGAGGTAACCCAGTACGGATACAGTTATTTAGATATGAAGAGATCATGCACTGCAAACAGGGATTTAGAGTGGAGCAGGAACATAAAGAAACCTCTCACAGCATGGAACTGTCACAACATCGCGGATAATTGCAAGCAAGAATCCCCCTGGACGTTTGTTGCTCTCAGGATCTTTTTATCCCCCAAACCTCTAAACAGTAAGATGGGTGTCGGAGCCTATTGCGAGACCTGCTGGCGGGGGATGCACACACACACGCACACCCACACACACACAGGAAGCGGCGCCACACTCTTCCATCATCAGCTGTTTAAAGTGGAAACGCTCCGGTAAAACCAAACAATTGGTTCAAGAGGGTCAAGTGAAAACAAAACCTAGCTGAGTGAGTGATTTGTGTGGTTGCGTTGTTTACTGCCATCACTTCTTTTCTCTTCTCAGGCAGTCATTACCGCTGTTTTGTAGAAAAAGCCAGCAGAATCTCAAACCCAAATTGAAAAGCTTGAACTCAAACAAAGAGGTGATGGTATTTTCTCAGTTTGTTAGCAGGAATACATAAAAACTACCTGCCAGATTTCAAGGAATCTTAAGGGAAGGGTGTACTATGACTAAAAAAAAAACCCAATCCATTTTGGAGCGGATTTGAATCACAAGGTAGATAAACAATCTAAATGTAACTTTGTTTTACATTGCCTTATAAGGCTGCATTTCAGTGATGTCAGAATATATACAAAATTAGACCTGGACTGTGAAAATCTCAACACCAATTTGAAAGTCTGTGTTTAGTACACATTGGAAGGCTCACCTGGTCCGTTTCCAGTCCTCTTTTTGGACCAGAATACTGGAAAGACTCAGAGAAAAAGGCATCCGATACGACTTCCTTGAAAAGGGTACATGTTGTTCCCGCAATACCAGATTGAAACTTAAAGCTAATAACACAACAAAGTTATAAGAATGACTTCCTAACTCAGTGAAGGGATCATCTGAGGAGCATAAACATGTATATGTCATATAGGGATGGTATAGTATTGGATCAACATAATCACCTTATCTCCATTTCAAAAATACTCTCACTTGAACTGAGCTAAGTCTCGAGTCTATCGTCATACTTTTTAGAACTAATAAACAACTGTAGGTTATTGTTAGCAATGAGATGTAAGGAAATGAAAAATGAAGACAGAACCATAGATAGGCACAGAAAATCATTAGCATTATTCACGGTTCTTGGAGATTAAAAAGCCTGAAACACCCATGCTAACAAAAGAAACATCACCGGGAGCAAAAACAACAAATCAACAACAATAATTGCTATTACACACCCAGTGTCAAGGCCCAGGACAACGAACAAACACAACAGGAGCCAGCAAATCATTTCTCGAGTGGAATCAATAACAGGTACATTAATAGGATGATGACTGATTGAGATGCACGACAGTGTGACAGGCAGACAATCAGCCCTCAGACAGACCGCCCTTGTTGAGATTTCCTAAATGAAGTGAACCAACACAGTAAGCAATTGGCTGGCCTACATTCCCAGCTGTGGCACGTCATACGGGGCACCATATGGCAGGTATAACAAGATCACTAGATTGGATTATGTGTTATTATATCGAGTCCTGTAAGGTATTTGCATTCATATTAAACGTTAAATCAGCATTATTTTACAGTATATTATAATGCAAATTGAATGTTAACAGTCTACTATGTTAACATAATGTAACTGACTAATGTAATGATCTCTTTTTCATTATTTAACACAGCATCGATCTTCACACATGCCCGGAGAATGAGCCTATAGCATTAGTTCGACCCATAAGTGGTTACGAGCAGCTCTGATTTAACATACATCACATTGATTTAAGCAGCTATGGGCTGAGGCGGCACTGATTATCAGGATGTAATCGTGTAAGAGTCCTATGGCCATACTGGTCTCCTCTCCTACACACAGCCCTGACTGTCTCTCATCCCTGCCTTTTCCTCAGAAAATGCTATTACAGCCACCTCTCAGGGGACCAGATCAAAAAGGTCCTCACCGCCTCCGTACGGGATAAAAACAGCTGACCCCGTCTCCCTCATCACACGCGGGGATGAGGGTACACGAGAATGGGGCGTAAGTTCATCCCGAGGGGTTAATAGGGTCCTTGAATGAAATCACGTGTATGACACAAACAAAGAAAAGTAAAGGTGGAGAAGTTTTAAAAAAGGGTCTCCCAGCTCTTTGATTTCCTCTCTGTCTTTCCCTACTTGTGCGGCCGATTGCCCTTCAAGTGTTTTGAAGGAGAACATTAACTTGTAGGAGATAAGATTTCATGCTGTAATTGAAGCTTAGGGAACATAATAGGGGTTTCAGATACAGTGTGTGCTGTACAAAAGAGCGGCACGAGGCAGCTGAGTAAAGTGGCCGTCTGCCTTAATGTCACCAGTGTGGCGTTACACTCGGGGATTGAACTTGTGACCTTCAGTGTGACACATCGTTCTGTTGGTTGCAGTGGCGTTATTAGCTCCCCTAAGCTAAAACACCTTGTCAGACACAGACACACACACTCACAAACACCCCCAAACACACACACAGAATCGATGTACTGTATGTCACAATGTCACAGACCAGGAATGGCCGTCTTGTTAGAAGGTTACAATACATTACAAAGAGCCTCTTGACAGTAGCTCATTTTTCTCTCTTTTACACACACGCACATGCACACGCACACACACACACACACACACACACAAATAAAAATTAGAAGGACAGGAGGGGGATGGAGTCAATGCAGCATTTTACAAGCAAACGATCTGACACCAATAAAACGCGGCTTTATTGGGAGAATTTCTCGCTTAAAATATGAAGGAAGATATGAGCTGTGACCTACAGGAAGGCTGAGTGTGCTACTACCATCGTCACACACACGAGGAAAAAGGCAGGGACAATGTCGCCCTGACCTATTTCCCTTCATTATCATTCATACATCACGTTGCATTCTGTCAAGACAATTAACTTTGATTTAGCTGGGATTATTACAAAACCACTTGAATCATAAAAACACAACCCTCAAAGGGTAATTGTCTCTAGTTAAAGAACACTTCAGTTAATTATACAGTCACTAACTTTTGAGAGGCGGACGGAAGTGTTTAACGGTGAACTGATTAAGTGTTTAGGTGATTGACTTACATGCACCTGTTGACTTGTACCACGGGGACTGAGTGGGTAACTAAGAAAAGCTATTTGCAAGTTTTATAACACGTCATTATCTGGAGTGGATTACATCTGCTTTTTTTCCAGAAAACTACTAACTTAATTTCCAAATATGTCTTCTTAGCAACAATTAGCTGGTTATAAACTAGCTCAGAATAAAGTAACTATACTAATGAATACATTGGATTTATAATAACTTCGAGAAACAATAGCTTATCTACATGTTCCATTTTTTGTAGGTCTTTTTGTGTAGTTGGTTTAATTCATTTCTTTATCTTTAATCTAGAATTATCTGTGTCGCCCCCCCCTTTGAAATTTGAGCAAACAATGATACAGGCTAACGTGCTAATGTTGCTAACATGAGTCCAGTTATTAGTGTGAATCTGAGCTTCCTATGCAGTGTGGTTGCACACATCCGCTTGGGAGCAGTGCGAGAGCGAGACAAAAACATTTGTCCGATTTAAGGCATATAGTCCAATTTTCTTTATAAAACATCTTTTAACACAGCTCACTTTGCGTTTCTCTGGGTATGATTCTTATTTAAATGTTCTACGATGCAAGCTGTTCTTATTTGGGCAATATCCAGCCCGTTGAGTGTCTCAGTGTCATATAACCACAGGTCTGGTAAACAGGGAGATTACGAGTCAATAATTTTGGCGAGGTAATCACCCCATGCCAAAATCCCCACAAAACCTGAGCCTCTTTTTCCCCACTTCCAAAGACAACAGTGGCTGTGGATGGTCTTATGGTCAGCTGGTGCGGTCGTAAAGCCTCATAATTGTTTAATAGTGCGTTTTATGAGGCTACACTGTGAGTCAGTGCAGCCTGAAGGCTCTGAATTCCAGACGATAACACGGTGGGCTCACTAATGCGAGGTTAATCACAGGTGGATATTATTTCACTGAGGGCTACGGGCAGCTGCTGAATTGCGTGCAGCCTTGGGTGGAGGAAGAGGTGCATCCAGAGCTTTCTGCCTGCCTCTCTGAGTCAGGCCGACCTTGCTGTCTGAGCACAAACAGGGGGACATGCTGTTCCCCTGCAAATACAACACACAACTGCAGATGAGCTGAGTGTGTGAGCCCCACACTCGTACATACATATTGTGTAAGTGCACACAAAAGATGTGCTGAGGTAGGAATCTTCTGCTTTGTTCCTTGATTAAAATGACTTCTTCCCAGCTGTCTGCGCGCAGTGATGCGGGGTAACCCGAAACTGTCCCCAGTGCTTTTCTACACGAGCTGCGCAGGCCTCTATAGACACCTCCCAAAGTCACACAGTCACACTGGAGTCATAAAACACGGTCTTATTCTAGACTGTACACTCGGCATCTACCCACCATCCCGTTGTTGTCGCAATGGTACTTCTCCTCAATGACGCTGCCTGGTGTTTTATATACTGTGGGAATATTGTGTACGTCTTTGTTTATGGTATCGAACTTGTTACTTTTGAATGTTCTTTTCAGTAAAAAATGTCCCAATTAACCCAGCATTATGTCTTAATGCCTTGGCACATTAAGCTTGATTTTCAACACACACTAAAGATGATGAACTGTTGATGGATTTCAACTTCCAGTGTTATTTCACTTTTTGCTATCCTCATCAATCTATTCTATAAAGCAATTATACAACAGGTCTATAAAAAAGACACTTTTAACACTAAATCAGTTTAAATGCAGGTGATATACTTTCATGAATAACAAACCCCTTAAATTGCCTTACAGAATAAAAAATCAAACTTCATTTTAAACATTTCCAAGCTACTCACCAGTTGTTTGAAATAACAATAAGTCTTTGAAGGTTAGAAATGTAAAAGAAACAACTCTGATAGGTCACCTTGAGATCTTATTTGATGTGAATTTGTAAAAATAGATGAAGCTGTGGCCTACCACACATTAAAACTTCAGAATATAAAGCCTTATATCTAGTATTTAATCATCTGTCATTACCGTTTCTTAGGGTAAAGCTTTGTCTCAGAATCGTACATCATTAGAATTCTGTTATCAAGAATACTGCCACAGTTGACGCTTTTGAATTAGTGTAATTAAAATGAGTTACCCAGCATTTTTCTAAAATATGCAGATGGAGCTTTGCCTCAACTGCCAGTGGCTTTGGATGCAAAATACTAATGGTTTTTCTAATGTTTTGATAAAAGCAAGATAGACTTCCTTGTATTTTATTTCTGAGCGACATGTTTGCTTTAAACACTGTAGACTGTTTTTCTCAATTCCTCTTTCAAAGTTCTGACCATCTTGTGCTTGATTTACTTTTCAGAATAAATCATCAGAATAAAAAGGGTCTTCCTGTTTTGTATTCCTGTGTTTACAACCTGAAGTATGGTACCTTTCAACACTCGGAGTTAGCAACACAAGTATAGTTAGTATGGTAATCCCATATGAGCTGTGTGATGCATGACATTGAAATAGATTACATTACAAAGTCTCCCTCTCATCTCCACACATACTGTACGTCACACCCACACAGGCTCAGCTCTGCCATGTGTGACTTGAGCCTCCTAATCAGATGACAGAGACTCAACAATTTAGCTTTAAAACTAAAGGCCTGCATCTCGCCTCTCATGCATATGAGCTAATAATTAGGCTAATCCTGACTACGAGGTGAATTTGAGTGTATTCTAAAGTGTCACACATTATCAGGGTATGCTCTGCGTCATAGAGGAAGAATTGTACTTGCAAACGCTCAGGTTAGTCGGTGCTCGATCCTATGATTCATCTCTATATCCCAGCCCAATAACAGAGCTGGGTTATTTGTTTGGATTTATGCAGCGATGCAACCAGATATGAGTGTGAAGAGAAATGCGGCACGACGGTGAATTAGGTTATGCAAATGAGGCGGAGTAATAATATGATTTAACGTCCCGTCTCCCCATTCATACCTTAGACTTGACTGGTGCGGTTATGATTTTAATTAGATTAGATTAACATAACGATTTCCCATTAACTGGGTCCCCGGTGACCCCTCAGTGACGGTGCCAACTGGTCCCCTAATCCCAGCCCCCACACACACACACAGTATGAATAGTTTCCAGTCCTTTACAAATCCCGATATTTTCCGTATTATTCCAATATGGGAAAACCTTTTTTGTATGTTGGTATTTCTGTCGTGTTTTTCCTGTCCTTTTTTATTTGTATTTTTTACAAGATGATGAAAATGACATTCCATTCAAGATTTCATGACACCAAGAAATGAATTAGCACCAAAAACGACTTAAATTAGATCGCACCGATTAATGGGAAACATTTTTAAAGGATAAACTAAGAAAAATATAAATATATAAGAGAACAGAGTTAATGAAATGATGTTTCACCTGTTCTTGTATGTCTCCTATGGTTAGACACCTTAAATGAAGCATGTTTTACTGCTGTATGTATCCTTCTTCCTGGTAAAAGTATTTGAATAAGAAAAGGTATACAGTATTGCCGGTTGAGAAATTGTTGAGAAAACCTTTTTCTTTTTGTGGACACATTTGCAAATCCTGATTAACAAATGGATTAAAAAACAATATACCATATTGTACATTATTGCCAGTAGTATACTTGTCAATTAACCTTACAATGCAGGTAAAGAAAGATGCACAGCTCCCCACACAGTAACAGTGGTTTAATAGAGGTCGCCATATTGCATCTTATAGAAGCATGTTCAGATGTGTTGACTGCCAAAACCGGGATAAACAAACACCATTTCTCGAGAAAACTCAGGGTTATCTCCACTCCCTGCACACTCGCAGAAGGTGGCGCATTGTTTAACATGGATGAAAGCCTTGAACGGGTTCTGCACACTGCGGGAGGAAAGCGAGACGCAGGGGGCCTCCTCCACTATCTCCTGACACACTTACACACACACATGCTTGGTGCTTTTTACTCCGAACTGGGGAACAGTTCAAACAAATCTCCCCCCTCCATCACATACTGTCTTTTGCAGTTTACATTGGCCTTGAGCGGGGAGGTGGAGGAGGAGAAGGAGAAGGAGAAGGAGAAGGAGAAGGAGAAGGAGAAGGAGAAGAAGAAGAAGAAGAAGAAGAAGAAGAAGAAGATTCTTGGTGCTGACCTAAAAACAACTCCTTGTGGACATTCTCCATGTCTCAAAGACACAAGGCCACACTATCAAATATTCACCAAAAAGCTGTGCCCGATCACTGCGTGTTTGGTGAGAAAAGGTCTTTGAATTCTAAAGTATCTGTGAGCATCGAGTAGGAGCTCTCTTCCTTCCTGCTCTTTGAATGGTGATGCAAGGAGAAAGAAAAACACATCCTTTCTTTCTCACTTGCCCCCAATTCCACGGAGTGATTATATGTGCCGGTATAGAGTCTTTCAGTGTGACAGATGCGAGCTGTAATTCTGTCAATGCTCTGGGATCATGAGAAAGCATTTGCATATGTATGATTGGGCTGCACAATAAGTAATCTGTGCAACACATGTAGGGATTCACTGCACATCACTGACTTAAGCCCTCAAACCCAATTCCACGTACTCTTTTGCAATTAAGGTGCTTTTCTATGTGTTTTCACTACTCTAGATTACCATTAGTCACCATGCGTTTGGCAAAGCCGAAACCATATCATACATATGAAATGAACTCAGTGGTGCGCAACCAAGTCTTCTCCTGTCACTGAGGCAACACTGCACATCTGAGCTGCAGTACTCATCTCGACCACTGGGGGGTAGAGGTCCTCTGCTGTGAGTAGCTCCACAAGCTTTGCAGGGGGGAAAGAGTAAAAACTGATGCTATGATTTCAAATGAGCCGGCTTGTAAACATGCCACAGACAGTTGTTAAAGACGATAATGAAAACGGGGGGCTGCCAGAGTGCAAAGCACAATGACTCCTCTTTGCAATATGCATAAAGGGGAGTGGAAAGAAAGCCGAGGGAGTTCTTGTAACTGCAGTCGAGGTTGAAAAATGTTTACATCTCAAAGTAGGACCCTTTACATTGCAGCCGTCTTAAATCTTTCAGCCCCCAGACAGAATAACAGCCTCTCGCTCCCATCTCCGAGACTATTATCGTAGCTTTTAATTGCATTGTTGTGGATCTCCGTCACTCCGCTGTGTCTGCTGTGTTTGCACGCTGTGTGCTGCTGTCACTCAGACCTGCCAGGTGTTCCTCTGAGATGATGTGAGGATGTTTTTCTTGCCTCTGTAAATCCATGTGTGTGTGTGTGTCTGTGATTGATTGGCAGTGACACATTTGATCAACTTGTGTGCTGGGGTGACACTGTCTTGGAGGTGACTGGCTGATTTGCCTTTCTACAGGTGACAGAGTGTTGTCACCCTCAAAGTCTGCATCATGTGTGGAGGGACAGAAGAGTGAAGGACTCTTCTCTAATGCCGTGATAAGATCTTGTGTACTGTGAAGGGAATTGACTCGGGCTGCCTGGGAGCCATGTGGGTCACTGTCAGTATCGGCCAGCATGTCCATCACGAATCTGACCTCAGGGTGGAGGCTTGGACCCGAGGCGAAGGAACAGAACATAGAGCTGCAGCAAAGAAGCTGATGGATGGAGATGGATAGGTCGCTGGTGAGAAGGATGCATGTGATGGAGGAACATAATTCTGTATGACATGATAATTAGGAAACAGCTTTGATTGACAGATGAAGATAACGCAAGAAGACGCATGCATGACGATAAATACTCATATATATACTCTTTGGCCACGTGGGTGTAGCTAAGACACTATTGTTACCACTCTAGTTGCTCTATGCTATATATATATATAATACAGTACAAAGCACCTTTAGCAGTTGGTTAGCCCAGCTTAGCAAACTAAATGTAATAGAGGAGGAAACAGCTAGCTTGCTTTTGTTCGAAAGTAACAGAAACTGCATACCAGCACCTCCAGAGGTCACTAATTTACACACTGTGTTTTGTTGGTTCATTGGGTTCAAAGATATATTACACACAAAATATAGTGTTATTGTTGAGGGATTATTATTCAAGACTCTAGTGAGTAACTGGTCGAGGTCAATAAAAAGAGAATAAAAGAAATGCTAAAACTGTAAACAGTTGCTTCTACAGTTTTTGTAAGTCTCTCAGACTCCTAAAAAAGCCAAGCAAACTCATTTGAAATTACCTCTGAGTTTCATTTGGGAACAAAGCAGGAAGTGCAAAATAATTAACTTATGACCCTTAACAAATTACTTTCTGTTGGCTCCAGATCTGCCCGATTAAAAACACAGCTTTTGTTGTAATTTGGTGGTTGATGGAGGTGCAGGAGTATCAACCCCAACGACGAGTCTTATCAATCCAAGCACACATAGTTCATTAGCAGGCACAAAGGCTTTGAGCTGATTAATTGATTTTTAATTGGCTGAATGCGACATGGCGACCACAGGCACAGCAGGATGGCTTTCTGGGAGGAAGAAATCAGTTTGACAACCCTTGGCCATTGTAACACACACACACACACACACACACACACACACCCTTTAGTGTGGTTGTGATGATGTTAATTGAGCGGTAGAAACTCTATGCCCCTCACGCCATGAAGCGCACAGGGAACAGGATAATCATCAGGACTATGCACAGGCTTCCCGGCCCACAATCCTTTGCTGCCGGGGAGTTCTCAAGGGCTTAGCTGGTGTCAGGAGCCCTTTCCCTTCCTCAGCGCTGCTCTGACAGAGTAGCCTATTAAACCTGCCTTTATTATACCGGCTCCCGATACAGCCTAAAATAAAGTCTAGGAAGACTATCACAGACGCCGCTGGTTTTTGTTTCCACATGTATTACGTGTACTGTGCGACATCTCGAGGGCTGCATGTTACAAACGGTAAGCATTCTAACGTTGTTATCCGAACATCACACCATATGCACAAACAATGTTTTCATAATTTCCACAGCGCTTCATCTTCACAGAAGTCAAATTTGGATATGTGAAACCTCCATGAATGGGAGGTGCCGTGCAAAATCAAATACGATAGGGTACGGCTCTGTCTGATACCCCCAAGCCTCTTCACTGATAGCAGCGGCGTTATAACTTTCGAGGAGGGGGCTGTGTTTTGATGAAATCTCTGAGGTAAACACGAATCCGAGACGTGCCGGTGAAAGCGATGATTCATCGTGGAGACGTGGGACTTACTGTACAGGCAATTATCTGTGCACAAAACAGACAATGCAGAGCTGATGTGTGCTTCCACGAGAGTTTATCAGCTTTCAGTCGGTGCACCTGAAGCGACAGTGCAAATAGGCCTGCTCACATACAGGAGATCGAATAGTAATGAAGAAAAAACAGGCTGTATTGTCGAGGGAGCCATTCAAAAAGCAGCATCATTACTACAAGTCCTTGCTTTCATTATGTTGATGGAGTAAATAAATCACATATTCTGCTATCATATTCTAGTTGGAGTGCCTTCAAAATGTGACCTATTTACACTGTGGGTCTAATGTATAGAACTGGCAGAGTTACACATCATCCATGGCCAGTTCTGGTATTTTCTTTTCTCAGATCTGGAACATCGCCTGAGCAATAATTACACTTCCACTCAGCTGCTTATCTGGAAAGCGGCTGTGAAGCAGCGGCAGAGGGAGGCAAGCCGGATGCCTCTCAGCATTAACTGTCTCTCTGTGAAATTCTGCAAATGAGGAGGATTTAAGCGTTGCCAGAAACTAAACGTAAATCACCATGGTCGATTATCCTGACCCAAACTCTACTGACATACCTGCTCACACGGACTGATTTTACTCTAACTCTCCTGCAGATTCCGTTTGCTTGTGAATGTAAGGTTTGTAGAAAAATCGACTTCTGTTTCATTTTCTTTCCTCCAGATTGTCTCTGAAACCGCTTTCTAATCCCCAGGGAGATATAAAATTAGGACACACTCATTTCCTGCATTTCTTATCATTACAATTAGAACTTAATGTGAAAGTTACACTGAAGCATAACGCTGCTGATCAGGAACAAATACGTATCCTAAACTCCTCGTGTTATTCGGGCATGAAATTGTTGATATCATTCAACTTACAACACATCTGAAGAATCGAAAATCCCCATCCTTTGCAATCAGTAGCAGAAGTGCCCTGATTTCCATCTCTTCCCCCAGACTAGGTTGAACATTAATTTGGGTTTTGATGGTGAATATGTATTGACATTAATCACAGATGAAAGAAATTTGCAAGTTTGATTTTGCCCTCTGAAATCTCAGCTGCTCATGAATAGTGTTTTTTTTTTACCCCCTCAAATATTTGCCAAAATAAATAAATAATTACAGACAGATATAAAGTGTTGATGATAACTCGGTGATTTCAAGTGCACTTAATGGTCTATTGTCTAAATCTGTCAAGCGCAAAGAGTTGTTTTGTTGTCTTTCAGAGTGGTAATTAGCCAAGTGCAGTCTGTCCTCAAACGCAGTATCTACATGACTCGCCTATTTCAGCCAATTTATCTCCAGGCTGTCACAACAATGGCAGCTAATGAAGAGAATGGGCATCTCAAACATCCAATTTCAAAAACTCACAATGCCTCGTCCTTTGTCACGGCATTACAACCTGCTCTCTCTGACAGCCATATTCAATTCCCCAAGAACTCCATCGGTTCATGTTCAATGGATTTTATGAAATGTTAAGTCCTTTAGCACATTTTGTATCCATTACTTTGGGTGACAATTTTACCTGTATACACATTACCTTAAGCTAACTACAGCGTCTCCACTCATTTTAGCAAACTAATTTACCCAATCCTTTAGCTAGCACATTCAACGATTTATCCATCTCTAAAAGCTAAGTATTTAAACTCTTTATCCATCTCTAAAAGCTAACTATTTAAACTCTTCATCCATCTCTAAAAGCTAACTATTTAAACTCTTTATCCATCTCTAAAAGCTAACTATTTAAACTCTTTATCCATCTCTAAAAGCTAACTATTTAAACTCTTTATCCATCTCTAAAAGCTAACTATTTAAACTCTTTATCCATCTCTAAAAGCTAACTATTTAAACTCTTTGTCCATCTCTAAAAGCTAACTATTTAAACTCTTTATCCATCTCTAAAAGCTAACTATTTAAACTATTTATCCATTTCTAAAAGCTAAGTATTTAAACTCTTTATCCATCTCTAAAAGCTAACTATTTAAACTCTTTATCCATCTCTAAAAGCTAAGTATTTAAACTCTTTATCCATCTCTAAAAGCTAACTATTTAAACTATTTATCCATCTCTAAAAGCTAAGTATTTAAACTCTTTATCCATCTCTAAAAGCTAAGTATTTAAACTCTTTATCCATCTCTAAAAGCTAAGTATTTAAACTCTTTATCCATCTCTAAAAGCTAACTATTTAAACTCTTTATCCATCTCTAAAAGCTAACTATTTAAACTCTTTTTATCCATCTCTAAATGCTAACTATTTAAACTCTTTATCCATCTCTAAAAGCTAAGTATTTAAACTCTTTATCCATCTCTAAAAGCTAAGTATTTAAACTCTTTATCCATCTCTAAAAGCTAACTATTTAAACTCTTTATCCATCTCTAAAAGCTAACTATTTAAACTCTTTATCCATCTCTAAAAGCTAACTATTTAAACTCTTTTTATCCATCTCTTAAAGCTAACTATTTAAACTCTTTTTATCCATCTCTAAAAGCTAACTATTTAAACTCTTTATCCATCTCTAAAAGCTAACTATTTAAACTCTTTATCCATCTCTAAAAGCTAACTATTTAAACTCTTTTTATCCATCTCTTAAAGCTAACTATTTAAACTCTTTTTATCCATCTCTAAAAGCTAACTATTTAAACTCTTTATCCATCTCTAAAAGCTAACTATTTAAACTCTTTATCCATCTCTAAAAGCTAAGTATTTAAACGATTTATCCATCTCTAAAAGCTAAGTATTTAAACTATTTATCCATCTCTAAAAGCTAAGTATTTAAACTCTTTATCCATCTCTAAAAGCTAACTATTTAAACTCTTTATCCATCTCTAAAAGCTAACTATTTAAACTCTTTATCCATCTCTAAAAGCTAACTATTTAAACTCTTTATCCATCTCTAAAAGCTAACTATTTAAACTCTTTTTATCCATCTCTAAAAGCTAACTATTTAAACTCTTTATCCATCTCTAAAAGCTAAGTATTTAAACGATTTATCCATCTCTAAAAGCTAAGTATTTAAACTCTTTATCCATCTCTAAAAGCTAAGTATTTAAACTCTTTATCCATCTCTAAAAGCTAACTATTTAAACTCTTTATCCATCTCTAAAAGCTATCTATTTAAACTCTTTATCCATCTCTAAAAGCTAACTATTTAAACTCTTTATCCATCTCTAAAAGCTAACTATTTAAACGATTTATCCATCTCTAAAAGCTAACTATTTAAACTCTTTATCCATCTCTAAAAGCTAACTATTTAAACTCTTTATCCATCTCTAAAAGCTAACTATTTAAACTCTTTATCCATCTCTAAAAGCTAAGTATTTAAACTCTTTATCCATCTCTAAAAGCTAACTATTTAAACTCTTTATCCATCTCTAAAAGCTAACTATTTAAACTCTTTATCCATCTCTAAAAGCTAAGTATTTAAACTCTTTATCCATCTCTAAAAGCTAAGTATTTAAACTATTTATCCATCTCTAAAAGCTAAGTATTTAAACTATTTATCCATCTCTAAAAGCTAAGTATTTAAACTCTTTATCCATCTCTAAAAGCTAACTATTTAAACTCTTTATCCATCTCTAAAAGCTAACAATTTAAACTCTTTATCCATCTCTAAAAGCTAACTATTTAAACTCTTTATCCATCTCTAAAAGCTAACTATTTATCCATTACTTTGAGCAAACTATTTCAACATATGCTCATCACTATAAGCTAACTGTTTATCCCTCACTTTATGCTAACTATTTCCTACATTACTTTTAGTATACAATTTAGTCTTTTTACCCATCATATTCAGCTAACTATTCCAGCTATTTATCCATTAGTTTCAGTACACAATTTGAACGGTTCATTCATTCCTGTTTATCCAGTACTTTTGGTTATCTTTTCACCATTAATCCATAACATTTAGCTAGTTTAAGGATTCCTTTTAGAAAAACATTTCAACCATTCTTCAAACAAAACGCTTTACTGTTTCAACTTTCCTGCTTGCTTTCTGACTGAAAGAACACTGCTTTGTATTATACTCTATATCCAGGGAAGGGACTAGTACTAGAATAATTTACTCAAGTAAAAATAATGTCAGGTTTTTAGAAAATAATAGAACATAGAGTATCTTCCTGTCACCTTGAAGCATTCAAACAGTGAGCAGTACTGTAGGCTCACCATCTCTCGTCTCCCTCATCTCCCTCGTCTGTGATTTTCTTCCTGTTCACTGGTGTATGTGCCATACAATAATAGAGACCATCATTGTGAGGAGATTGTGTCCTGAAATGGGAAGCAGCAGCAGCAGCAGGCTGAGTCCTTTGGATCATCTCTCCACAGATTAAAAGCTTATTCAAATTATATTCCTCCCTCTCTTATAAACATGGCGAGCTTTGCATTCCCTGCAGAGAAGTGCTAGTAAGTAGCTTTGCAAACATTTTGGTTCTCCAAGCGCACAAATTGAAGCCTGAATGAGCTACTTCTTGTTTGGAAAATGAATGCCCAAAGACATAAATGGATTATAAGTCATTTAGCAGTATTGTCAAAAAGGAAGTTGGTAATTGTTTTTTGTAATCTGATTGACTTCCATCAATAGGTAAATGTAAAAGTCATATATATTATTGTTTATGGAAGGAACTGTCAAGCCTTGATGGAGTCCTGTTAGAAAATAGGTTTACTATTAAGTTAGAAAAGGTGGTCATCACACAATCTCAGCCATAATAGCAGAAATTCGTTGGTGAAATAACATATCATGTGTACTTCCTGTATGAGAAGCTTAAGATCTGCACAAAAGAGATTGGCTATGCTGTAGCAGCTTTTGGCAGCTTGGAAGTCCCAACGCTTTGCATATTCATGTGAAACTGTGCCTGCCGATGAAACTGCGATCCCTGACACCTTGTTGCAAACACAGTTGGTAGTAGTAAGACGCTGGCCCTCAGAAAAAAGGAGGTGCAGATATTTTTTTTCTGTCAGCCAGGTGTCTGCTTCTCACTGCAGCGTCTCACAAGCATTTAGGGGACGGGAAATTTCCGAGGCTTCATCGTGCTTCAACAATGGCTGGGGATAAATGAAACAGCGCAACACCTCAGCATGCTGGGAGAGAGAAATTGCTCTAATGAGGCGGTGTTATCCTCTCTCTTTGTTTTTAAACAAACCCATTGAATATTGATGCCGCAGAGAAATCACAAACGATGTCTGGAGGATTTATTCTGGTTTCAACGCTTCAACTAAAGAGGAAGTTAAGAATGCACAGATGCTGATTTTCTATTTCAGACAACTTTTACATGCTACATCCCGACACACATAATCATTCATATGTTTTTAATGAATCCATTCAGCTAGATTAGGGTGGCAGTGGCTTAGTGTGTAGGGACCTGGCTTGGGAACTGAAGAGTCGCTGGTTCAAGACCCGATCAGACCAACAAATGTGGAGTGTGGACTGGTAGCTGGAGAGGTGCCAGTCCACCTCCTGTTCGTCCTTTCTATAAAAAAGCACGTGTTGCATAACTGTATTCAGACATAATTTGTAATGTGTGTGTATAAAATAACAGAGTAGAAGGTGATTATCCCCTTGGGTATAATAAAGGGTCATGATGGCTCACTCAAACCAGAATTACAACTATGTTTTGTTTTGGCCTTCAGAAATCTGAGCACATTTCCTCCTAATACCTCGGTGCTAACTTTCCAGTAAGCATCCGCATTATACAGTCCGGCAGTATTCACATCCGTCTAAATGAATGATGTGCAATTACTGTCCCTGCTCCCCTACTAACCCCGCGCTCCGTGCACGCCCAGGCGCTACCACGGCACACTGCCTCGCTGCGATGTCATATCGCATTATGAAGAATGACCTTTGTCTTTGCTGTATCACAAGCCCGGAGTCTGTACTTAATCAAAGTTGATTAGTTCAATTTACTAAGTCTGCTCGGTAATGGGTGCACAGAGGACCCGTGGCACCGGGGAGAGGTCAAACTGAGAGGAATTCAACCCCTCTGTCATCTGAGTGACGTGTGTGGGTAAACACTCACAGGGGCTCAGCTGGTGAGGGTGCCCTTTATCTGCATCATTCCTGGGTTACACATTTAGCTCTGTGTGTCTTATTATTTGAATTAGTATGCATAATTACAGGTTTTTCCGTGTCAGCAATATATAACAAGTTTCAAATTCATAAATTATTATATATTTATATTTATTGAATTTCAAAATGATTCATTGGTTGAGAGCTAATTTAAGAAATCTATAGGTCAATACATGTCTAATATTATTCAAAAAAATATGTTGATGTTCTTTCACATAACTAAGACTTTTATTGTACAAATAATTATTAAAAAAGATCTAAGTTTACCCCAGAAACATGGCGTCATCTGTCGTGGCCCTATCCATCCAGATTTGTCCAAAAAGAGAAGACCTTTTCTTGAATTAGTCACAAATTCTAACTTTATAAATTCCAATGATCCATAAACAGATTTTCAGACTAAATGGAGTAATGAGAATCATTTTTTTTAGTATATGCATAATAGTCAAACTACTTAAGATAAGCAAGTCTAATGGAGAGCCATCACCCAATTGGTGATCAATCTAGGCTGGACCAAATACAAGGGTTAGTGAATAATATAAAACATGGTGCTGTTAACATGACAAGAGCTATCCAATACGGTTGTATTACTGTAGATCTTTGTGTGCCATGAGGCTTGGTACTTAACAGGATTGCTGTGTGTGTGTGTGTGTGTGTGTTTGTATGTACACTTTATTATTTTACACGTAGCACGCTCGTATTGCATTTGTGATATGATTGTGTATGCAGATTAATCGCGCCGTGCGTCAGATGTGACAGCTGCTGATAAAACGCTCACTTCTTTTCGTGAACCTGTCCACCTTCTCTCACCTCTGCTTTCTCCCCAGTGTTGGACATGCAGTGGGCACATTTCTTTTATGTTCTCTAACAGTATGCGCACCTGTCTCTCTCCTTTTCATTGGAGGCCTGTTTCTGTCAGCTACTGATATGCGCACGGTAACATGGCCTTTGTCAGAGCTCTGACTCTGACTAATTTGTTAGCTGATAGAAAGTTACTTAACTGTGAGGCTGCGAGAGCCTGGCCCCTGGGCGTCTACCTCCTCTGCCAATTAAATGAAAGCTAATTAAAGCCGTTTAAGCAAAATAAAAAAATTCAACACAGGCTGCCGACCACATATGAAGGTTTTGAGGTGTGTTTGTTCAGTAAGGAGGGTAACAACGTCTTCAGTCCATGGCAATAGCTAAAAATAGTCACATTACGCTTTGCTCTTTTCCGTTATATTTATTAACATTTTTTCAGTCTATGTACGCCACCATACACACCTTGTCGAATTCCTTGTTTGTGTAATCCTACTAGGGAAAACAACGTATTCTGATTTTAAAATAAAGGTTAGTGACACAAGTACAAACACAGTTCTGATGTTACGGTGTGCAAAATGTTCAAATACTACTTTAAAGTGCCTTTTATTCAGCAGTCTTTATCATTAATAGCAGAGTCCAGCGTTCCCGCACTGGACTGCTTTCTACACATGTAAAATGTCCTTTGTCAGAGTTTAATTTGGTAACTGCTCAACTATGGGATGCGAGAGCCTTGCCCTGGGCAACTCCCTTTACTAATTAAATGAAAGCTAATTAAAGCCATTTAGGCAAAAAAACCAATACAACACAGGATGCTTATACATAAACAAAAGGGGACAGTGCGCTGCCTTTGTTTGTTTTATCACCATGGTAATAAATCCACAGCCCGACCGGTGAAAAGGTTGCCTTTATAGGCATTAACTGCAAGGGAACCAACGCAGGCAAACAAAGGTCTCTTGTATTTACTTATGATGTGATATGTTTATTGGGGAGCATTTTGGTAGAATCGGAGGATGAAACCCTCTTTATTAGTCACACACATGCACACAGCAGAGCACACACAGTGAAATTGGTCCTCTGCATTTAACCCATCCTAGTACTAGGAGCAGTGGGCAGCTATCGTGCAGCGCCCGGGGAGCAATGGGGAGGGGGGGATTGGAGGTGTCCGGTGCCTTGCTCAAGGGCACCACAGCAGGGCCTAGGAGGTGAACTGGGACCTCTCCAAGTAGCAGTCCACTTTCCATATTCCAAGTCTGTTCGGGGACTTGAACCGGCGACCCTACGATTCCCAGTCCAAGCCCCTACTGACTGAGCCACTGCTGGACAACCTGGTAACCTGCCTTTCTATAAATGGACAGATTTAAGTCGCTTTAAAAGGATCCTATTGTGCTTTTTGGATGGTTCCATCTTTCTGTAGTGTGTTACACAGGCTTTAGTGCATGTAATTGGTCTTCAAAGGCAAAAAATAAAGAGCTTTTTGAACATTAAAGCATGGAAACATGTCACAGTAGAGGCACAAAATACAAATATGTACCTAAGCATTTGCATAATAGGGCCTCTTTAAAACCAAATTCAAATAGCATTAAGGTGGAAACAATCAACTGAGGGAGCACATGTTTGAATTAAGTACAAACATGTGCTAAGGAAGAACATTCAAAGCTGAATTCATTAATTAAAAGGTCCTATACTGTGGGGATTGAGTTCAATATGAAATATAAGTACGCAGATTAACGTAAGAATACAGCACACCCCAGAAGCCATTTCCTCCCTTATAGAAGTCACCAGGCAGTGTCCAACAATACAATATTGGGGATTTAATAATACATCTATGCTGCATGCTAAAAATACATGCACTTATGGCACTATATGTGGCTTTGGCTAGCATAGATTTGCCAAATGACTGCTATTATGTTGTTGGCCTTCTAAGTGCAGCATTTAGCTATAGAAAGACTGAAATATGGGGCATTAGCGTGTCCTTGTGTCATATTTGCATATCATGCTGTTGTGGTATAAATGATACTGTATGGACAGTATATTCTGGGCAGGGATAAGTATTTCAACGGTGTGTGAAGGGCTGTTTTAAAAAAAAGAAGAGGAGAACAAATGATACATGGCAGAAGGAGGAGAGAGGAAGAGAAATATAGAGGAGGAGGCAGTCTGCTAGTTCCAGCACGGCGGATGCTGCAGCCTGCTATCCAATCTGTGAGACTGCAAAACGCATTAAGGCCTATTGAAAATATCCCTGCCGCCTGATGGAATCCCATAGGAGATATGAACAGTCGTACCTCAATATCAGCTTTTGATCTAATTTGACAAATGGAGGCCTATTATACAATTTCCAATGATAGGTGTGCTAGGCAGTGGAGTGCGGGCTGCTGCCACTTTGAATTTAGAAATAAAACATCCCTTTTCTAAATTCCTCCTCTCCTGTTCCTGATCCTCTAGATCTGCCTGGATTTGTATGTTATCTTGAGGATGTTCTCTGATTAAATTCATGGGAATGCTGGCTATACATCTTCAATATCTCATGACATGTTCCCTTTCTTTGAACCTGCTGTTGGCCTTCGAATGAACTGCACACACATGATTCACATTAATACTTTAACTGCCATTTTTCCCCATCAAAACACACACACACACACTCTGTCTTCATCACACATATCCTCCTCCCAAACGTAATTATCAATTCTTAGTCAAGAGTCGTGTGTGTGACGGGGTCTCAGTGTGGAGAGGGAAATTTCTCTCTTTTTTGTCCGTCTTAAGATGTGAATTTACGTGGAGAAAATGAATCTGCTTAATTAGATCGACCCTCTCAGTGGAAGTGTGACATCCCAGACTGGTAAAACTGCAGAGCTGCGAAGTGATTTCATTATCTAGTCAGGCTAATGATCTTATTTTCTAAAACTGGTGAAAACACGTTGACATTAGGGTGGAATTAATTCTTTCTGTGGCATATTTTTCTTTTTAACAGTTAACGCAATTAAAAAAGTGGTCCATTCAAGTTATTGGTTAAGAAACCAAACCCAAGGTCTGATGTGCTGTGCTGTGTTTCATACATTAAAGCTTCAGTAGATACAGCTGCGGAAAACATTAAGAGACCACTTCAGCATCATCATTTCCTCTTGTTTGATTATTTATAGACATGTCTTTGAGTTAAATTAATTGTCATTTTATTTCATTGTATTTTATAAACTACTGACACGTTTTCTCTGTGTTGGAATTCAACAGACACTCGACTGGCTGCCATACATGTAGAGATCAAGATTTAGGAAACATTTGGAGTGGTCTCTTAATTTTTATCCGTGGCTGTATGTTGAGTAATTAACATGTGTCTTTAATTCATGTCCAGTTAGTAACAATGGATCATAACTACTCGCATGGGAAAGGTGTCAAAATTAGGACTTGATTCCAAAGTTTTTGTTGAGTTGAATTTCTTTCTAAGGTTGTGGTTGATTTATTGCTCACACCAGTAGGTTTGCCATTAACCAGTATGACACATTAAAGTGTCCTGGAATACAAACACTGCATTACCCTACTCCCCTCACTGTCATTTTGCCCTTTTTATTGAAATGAAACCCTTTAGTTCATTTCAGGGCCAATGTTTACAAAATGAAAGACTCTTATTTGTGAGGCACTAAAAATGTGATTTATACTAAGCTGGACCTCTGATGCCAAAATGATAAACTACAAGTGTCTGTACACCTTCACCGATAATGCCAACGCTATTAGCAACCAAGTATAATAGAAAGTATAATGAGGTACGCAGAATAAGGTACACATCTATCTATCGCAACAGATGAGCAGGACCATTTGAACAAACTAGTTCTACAGTTTTTCATTTTAAAATCTACACTATAAAAACGACCTCAAGTCTCTCCAATTGAGCCACTGATTAACTGCAGATAGTAAAGCATTTCACATAGTTTCTTCCATCTGAGCAATGAGCACATAGTCTTCCTTAAAAAGATCCCGTGTGAATAATGAACTGCACTAGTAGAATAGATAATAGTTAACAGGATTTTTTTATATTATACATAAAAACATTCAAATAAAAGCAAAGATGGTAAAAATAAGCCATAAAAAGTAAAAGCGTGTACATAAATAAATGTAAACAGGTGCTAAAATTAAGATTTTAAGAGCCTTCTGGCCTGAGCTACAATTGCAGTCCTTGACGACTTTAACCAAGGTTTCAGAAGATCCAGTTCTGGCCGAGGTTTCAAAGCTGGCACCGGATCATAGGAAGTTAAGAAAGTTTACAATACATCCCTGGACCAGACCCAGGTGAAGACTGACTATATTTGATGTATTTTTCTCAGACTGGGCTACTTGATATCAGCTCCTGCAAAATAGAGTAGAATATCTTAAACATTAAGGGATATAAGCATGAGTGACTTCCTGCAGATTACTAAATGGTGAAAATGGCCGTGGCAGTCACTGATAATGTCAAACTGTGCTTCTTAAAAAAACTAAAAAACTAATCAGAACAGTCCACGCTTAAACTGATAAATGTCTTGCGTATTCCAAAACTGATTCACAGCCCGCTCATTTATCAGCGCGATAAGGGAGTGGATGAGAGACTGGCATGGGTCTGGCTGATGCATTGGCACTGTTCACAACCCTTCCAAAGATATCCAACAGCGAACGCAACATTTCTCACTGTGTCCCCGTGCCAGAAGCTCTGACTGATGCAGGAGATGTCAGAAAGATTATCGTTGCTTTAATGTAAGGAGGTGAACCCACACTAAATCTCGATAACAGTGGCAGGCAAATAAAACTTCAGATATATTCCCCCCCCCCCCTCCCCCCTGCTGTTGATGGTCATGTTTCACAGTGTTTGTTTTTTTTTACATTCGAAAGAGCTTTAATCCCCTGGTCGCTCACAACTTTAAACCTCTACGATGGAGGTAAGTGGGCTGTTTATTTGCTTAGTGCTTACGGTGTTTTAATCTTTAATCTGAATTTCAATTAGCTTTCTTTTCTCATCTGTACAGAGGAAATTGCCAATGCTAATGGGCAACAAAGGAGAATTATTGAGTTAGAGACTAAGCCAAAATAAATAGTGTTTCATTTCTCAGATACATTAAGAGTGTGTGTCTGCTGCTGCTGCTGCTCTTCTGGGAAAATGTCATGTTTAACCATCAGCTGAACATTAAGTGTTGATTAAAAAGACCCCTTGAGTTTAAGCTCATTGATAAGCTTTCCAACTTAACGGTTCACACTCACCATCCTCAGTGAAAAAAACATTGTATCCTCAGCGTCATACAACTAACAGATCATCAAGCAGCTAGCTCAGTATTATCGTGGAGCATTTAGCAGCTAAAGAGCCAGATATGCAGTATTTTCCAGAGAGAGGGGTGCAGGAATGAGTCCCAAAACCCAAAAATGAAAGCGGTGTTAGTATTTGGAGATTATCCTGCTGAACTAAACATGTGCAGCTCTGGAAAAAATGAAGAGACCACTGCGGCTTTATCAGTTTATCTGCTTTTGCTATTTATAGGTATGTTTTAAAAAAAGAGTATATACTATAAACTACTGACAACATCTCTCTGTGTCAATAAAGATTTAGGAATCATTTGGATCAGTCTCTTTATTTTTTGGGAGCTGTAGGTATCATACATGTGTGTTTGCCAAAGAGCTTATTTTCATCACAATTACGAAATCCAACGGAGAAACCTATACTTTTGTCAAAGGAGCCGTTGCTACTGTATGCTAACTTCCAGGTCTACAGAAATACCTCTCCACTGCACTTCTCAATTTCTGGGACAAAGAACCAAGCCAAAAGCAGAGGGACTTATCAGGTGGACAGAAACATAACTCCAAATCAATGAGTTTTGTGGCCTTCTATTTGTATCATTTTGAGGGATCAGGAAACAGTCATTATGTAATGGTACACGGGAATGATCATACTTAGAGATTCTACTGATCTTCTACTAGCTCTTTAGGTAGTTTTGGAAGGTTAGGACAACCAAACTATTTCGGGTTTTAGTTCAGAAGCCTAAAAACATTCCTATTCCTCGGTTTCTTATGAGAAGGAGTCGGAATTAATGGATGGAGAAATTGGTCCGCTGGCTGATGTCAAAAGCCTGCGGGGACAGGACTTCAGTATTAAATGAAAAGCATGGTCTTGGTTTGTCTGTGTCGCTTGCAAAGCGAAAGGATGACAGTTAGCAGCCAGCGGAGCACGACGCGACGACTCTCGTTTTCTCACTTCAAACGACGTTAATCAGTAAATTAGCTTTCAATATAGATGTTAACACTTCCATGGGAGGTTATGATGATCGGCTTTGTAGAATTTCTCAACAGATCTTTCCAGAAAGGGCTGCTGCGCGGCTCAGACTTGCATGAATGCTGCTGGAGTCCCTCTGTGATCGCGCTCCGATGCACACTGATAATAAGCACAGTCTTTGAGATAATACTATTTCCACCGATAGCGGCTACGTAATATCTGCATATCCAGCCAATAGATAATAGGAACTAGCTGGTTGTACTGTATGTTGAGATGTGTGTTCTTCCCTATACTTTACTGTGGTTTAAGGCCTGTGAAAACTTGGATTAGTCTACCCTTGGGTGTTTCAGTCTGTGGCAATGTCATTGGCGAGGTTTTAAATATTTATCAGAGGTATCTGTTAATTAAAACAGAGAGGGGCTGCACTCTAATCCATTTTAACGAACATCTGCCAGCATTGAATACGAGAAGATGTCATTAAAATTAGCTGCAAAAGTATGCCGCTTTATAATCTCCTCCCAACTAAAAGAGTGAACCGCTCTGAATTATTGAATTTATGATGATAGCCACGTAGTTTAAAGAAAACCTACTGAATAATCTTTGCCCAGAGCATCTTATCATCTAAACAACTTATAGTGTAGGACTTCTTATATAGAAAAATCATGTGGTTCTGAAAAGTTAGTGCAATCACAACTTTTAATGAAACTAGAAGAACAATGCTAGAGCAGCGAATCCTTTAACAATCGCCATAAAAACAATTTTGTTAGATTCTTCTGTAATTCCTGTTTGTTTTCCAGTGCAGCTGATAATGTAATGTAGTGCCAGGCAACAGTAAGATTTAGCAGCCTAACCTTTCCACACATAATTCATGAAAAGAAGCAATTATAGATTGGAACAATGCATGAAAGAGAGCCATCACCACATTGCAAGACTCTCAGCTTTCTCAATAATGGAGGAGATAATCCTATCAAAAGTAAGAAACATTTGTGAGGTCAAACTCTCAAACTGGCAACAAGTGAAAGGGTTTTTCTCTGCTGCGTTCACAAAAGAGACATGTTGAGACAAGTACCAGCTCTGGTTTTTCATTAATTCCTCCTCCAGTTTGCCGTTGCGTTTTTGGAAGCTCAAATCAATTTCATTCTTTTGGACGAGCCAAACACAACTAGTTAGTCTGAGCAAACAACGCTCAATCCAGACCGTCAAACTGTCCATTTACAGTAATCCATCAACATTCTGAAACAATAAAATAAACTAAAACTGCAATTCCCCCGAGCACGGTGTGTTTCTGATGTCATTTATTAGACTGCAGGATGTGCAGCCCCAGCTGATGATAAGAGAAGCTTGGTTTAACAAATGAAAGGGAGGGAGGAAGATAGGAAGACAGGGAAAAAATCCTCTAACTTTGATTTACAACTGGAATGAAGAGCAAAATGAATGTGAGTCTGAGAAGCTGAGACCTCCCATCTGCTGTGCTGTAGGACAGGGGCTGAGCCATCTGTGCCTGAATCTGCTTTAACATTTACATTTAGCCGTGAAAGATAGGCAATCTAGATAACAGGCCCAAGACGATACAATCTGCTATTAGATGCATACTATATCTTCATGTACCATACTGTGGGTGGGAACTTCTTCCATCAGTAAGAGGTAATTTCACTTTTCATTTGCAATGCACAACATGTTCTAATAACTCTCCGAGACATTATTTCATAATAACTATAGTGCGGGTTATTTCATGAACTCGGTTATGACCATGATCCAATCTCATTCATCTCAAATATTAGCAAATCCATACCCTTAGATTGCATGAACTGGTGCCGTTCAGATTTGAAATGATAATTTCCTGAGAACCAAATGTCAGGACTCTACTTTAAAAATCAAATCACATCTTTCCTGCCTCCTCCACCGGACCTTGGGTTTATGACAAATGTCTCATATTTGAACACTTGCCAGACATCACTCTCACATTCTGTCTTTGGCCACACAATTCACAAGGACAGAGAATGAATTGAGGCTAGATTAGAAGGGATGGATAGGGAGAACACATTTAAATTGTGTTGCTTTGAATTATCTTTACATTTTTCAGCCTTAAACCCTTTCTAGGCCAACTAGAATGAAATCCAATTTGGTGTTGAAGTAAAACAATAATGTATAAATCGTGTAGCATAATCACGAATACAGCTACATAGCTAGTAGTCGTAGAGAGATAGCAAGTTAGCTAGCTAAACCAATACTGAGGATGTAGATAAATACAGGGTTAATGAGAACGCTAGCAATTTGGCATTATAGTTAGACAACTTGATAGGTGGCTGGCATGATTGACAGCTAGCTTGAGAGCTAGTTGGAATGATAGATAGGTAGCTTGTTAGATAGCGGGTACTGAGCCCCAGGAAGTGCGACAGCTGTTGAAGCAAATGTCATTATTGACAGCTAGCTTGTTAGCTACTTGGCATGTTAAAAGAGATAGTTAGCATGATACACAAGTAGCTTGTTAGCTAGTTTGTACCGACCCCCATGAAGTGGCCAAATGTCGGTACTACGACCCAACTATCCAGATTACAAGATGATTCGTTAGCTAGTTGGCATAATAGATAGCTAGCTACTGTAAATAGATGGCTACCTTGATTATGACAAATTCATTGAAAGAGTTGAGCAGCTTAGCAATAGTTAAATATGATTTATTTAAATCATTGAAGCAGTAACAGGACGTTTAACAAGCAATAACTTCAGAGGACGGACACAATCAGAATTGGGTAACTGCAGAGAGAGCATGAGAAGGACAGGGAAAGACAGATAGGGGGTGACTTTAATGCCAAATATCACCCGGTCCTTGGATTCAGTGCGAGCCACCCCGTGCAGATGATTCACATTGTGAGATGCAATTACCAGCATGACATTTCCTTTTAATTGGGTTACCAATGACTCCTCTCTGAGGCAAAGGTCATTTTCTGGCACAAGTCAAAGTCTTCTCCCGCCTATATTTCAATGGAGGCTGAAGAAGGATGGACGTAAAGAAAGGCAAACTCACACAGCGCTGACAGTGATAATAACATATAATTTACAAGCTCTTTGGTGAGTGCAATTACAAAGGCCATATCTCGTATATCAATCCCTATGGAAACAACTTACTGTTATGTGCATGTGTTACAGCAAACACATTATGTAGGCAAAGGTCAAACTTTGACATGGTTTTTACGAACAGGTGCTTTACAGCCGAGTAGTGAAAACACAATGAGTACAACTTCACAATAAGTGTTCAAGATCGGAGTATGTTGCATTTCCACCTTACTAAATCCATGTTTTTACCAAGAGAAAAGGCATTCAAGACAGGTTGGTAAAGGATTGTTAAAATAATTCTACAGCAATGACGATTTAAATGTAGAAAAGTCAACTTAATTAACGGTGTATGTTGGTCATGTTTTCTGAAAACAGACATGTTTTTAAGGTTAGCAGGAAACTGAAGCTCAAATTAGCTGCAGTTAGCTGTACTTTGAAATGTCACTCATGCTGATTGTGCTCAAATGAGAAACATAATATAAGCCAATGTTTGTAGTTTATACCTAAACTAACCTAAGGCATAACAAAAATCATCTTTCAATAAAAGAAGGAAGAACTTTGACACTGCACTTTAAGGAAGAATTACGCTTTCGGGATTCATTTTACCCAAATCGAAATCTTACAGTTCAAGTGTTGACACCTACTTTGGCAGCTTCCTGCATGTATTAACCCTGACTTTAACCATGGTAAGTAGAATTCATTTGAGGGAAACGTATACCATTTCTTATCATTACTTTTTTACCTATAATTGTCAGGGTTGGACTTTAAAGGGGATATACAGAAGCTTGAGGGGGGAACTGCAAATACAGACAAGAGGCTCTATACCATTTATGGATTAATTTAACCTACTATCCTAACGATGTCTAAAAGGTAAGCCCCTAAAATATTGTACATTGACATTAAACATGTTATTTTAATTGAGGTTTATTTAATTCCAGTCTTAGTGCTAAGCCATTCTAAGTGAACCCACTGCTGGCTGGTGTTTAACAGACACATGAGAGGAGGTTATAGTCTGCTAGGCTACACACACTTTCTCATCCGTGTATCCAAACAGCGTTACTGAGGAAGTGGTTTTAAACAGCCATCACCTGCTCAATACTCGGGAGTTACAACCTGAGTGAGTCGATGACAGTCAAAGCAATTTTGCCACTTGCTCACTTTTTTGCAATTAACTAATCAGGTCAGATACTCAGGGAGCTGGCCCCAAGGTGTTTCCTAGCAACCATGCCGCCGCGGTCGACCCGCAGCGTTGGTGTGTGTGTGTGTGTGTGTGTGTGAAGAGCGAGAGTTACTGCCGCAGTAAAACTGTCTCTCGGCCCATAAGTGATTTGTGACTTTCCTCTCTTTGCTATGCCAATGTAGTGGAAGGCACGCACCGCCTTTTGTTTGAGCAAGCACACTTTTATTACGAGGAAGAGATTGGCAGGTGGTGCAGGATCCCACTTACAGTACAGCCATGCTTCATCCAAAGGACAGAGCAGCTCCTTTTCACTATGAAATGAAGAAGTTTGGTGCAAGCCTACGCAATATATTCTACTTTTATTATCTTTGGCAAATGTTCTTTATGTAGTAAACACATCGCAGCGGGGCAATATCACACTAGGTCGAATCAGAGTGCTGGTAAACAACATTTCCAGGTGGCAAACAAAATAACAGATGTGCAGACTCAGATTGCATCATCCTTTTATTTGAGATGCAAATCACAGTGTTTGTTTTTTATGAATAAGATGTAACTTTAGCTACACTGTGGTCGACATGGAAATAACTTTGAAAGGATCTGATACCAAATAAAAAGTGTCATTCATGTCGTCCTCAGAATGAATTTTTAGGAAGTTAACACCCCTCATAGCGGGACGTAGGACTTTGGATGGAAATCAAAAACTCAATTGTATATACTTTTAACTGTATATGTAACCACTTAATCACTCTACATGTATTAAAGCTCATTTTCTGTACAGGCTGAAAGATCTTCCACTCTCTCTGAAGATGAATATGATAATATATAAATGCAGCGGTCTCATAAACTAAGCCAACAAGCTACTGTGTAAAATGATGCAATATAAAGGCACCCAGTGTTTCAATAGCCTCCGTGCAAGTGCCATAATGAGTGCTGATCAACCTTAAATTAATGGACAATTACACTAGAATTTAATTGCACATCAACAATATGGCGAAGTGGACCATTGGGGGTGGCGGGCGCCTCGAGGGATGACAACAGATCATGTGGGGGAGGGATTTTGCGTACCCTTTCTCATAAGTAAAGATAAACTGAAGGAATTAAATGATCCAAAAATAAGGAAACATTGATTTCCTTGCTTGCTGTCTATGAGAGTTTGTGAAATCACTTCCCCCTATTGTTTCCTGCTGCTGTTCAGCTTTGTATGACAATACTGTAACAATGTTATTCTTAGAATTAGCTGTGAACAACACAAAAAGCGCTGTCAACTTCATTAGCTGTTGCCGATTTCGTTAACTGTTCATGAGCTTATGAAGTCGAAAGTGATCCTGACTCGGGACAAAGCTTTGCTTTGATCAAATTCAGTCATCCCGGGAGGAGGCTGGCTCTTTGTCTTCATGATATCTTGACAACAAACCCCACAAGTCTGTCCTCTGAAGTGTGCGTGCATGTGGATCTGTCTGTTGGGTGTGTGAGAGCTGAGTAGAGTGGGAGTGTGTGTGTGTGTGTGTGTGTGTGTGTGTGTGTGTGTGTCTGGGTGCGTGTGAACTGACATATCTGAAAGTGCCTTCGATCTCCCGTCGGCAGCGGCTCCCGCTTGCAGCTCTCTGTCTCTGTTGTGTTTTTAGATTACAGAGGCCGTTGATTTTGGGATGTTTTTTTTTTTTCAAACTTCAAAGTTTGACTGCTTGCAGTGAGGGACTGAGCCACTTAAAACTTTCATTATTACTTTCCTCCCTTCCAGTTCTCTCTTAACATCTGTCCACAAACGCAAAAAAAGTGTGCACTGCTGCTTCCATGTTAGCGCTGAAGTACATAAGACTGCATACCAGCAGCAACACTCAGATTTCCCTCGCCAGCGTATAAAAGAAGCCTGGAAGACGATGAAAAAATAGCAGCAAGATGGACAGTTCAATCAGGCTCATACAGCTTTGGAGCGAGCGTTAATGCGAAGCAGCAGGCGCTAAGGTGTCTGCGAGTTGCCACAGCAAAGTAGCCGCATTAAAAATCCATCTGAAATTAAATAGAACAACTTGAAAGCCTTTTAAAACTCAAGAGAGTTGAGAGTCAGAGTGCATTACTCTGTGTATTAGTAAGTAAGGGCTGGTTAGCGGTAAATGACATTAATCAGGTACCCACTCAGTGTGTTGTCATGGAACCTTTTTGTGGAAGTGTTGCTAAATAAATGCTTGGAGAAGAAAGGACACAGAATAACACCTCTTGTCAATCACAGCATAAATCCTTCATTATATTCAGCACTATAGTGGGAATGTGTTAAATGTTCAATGTTTGGCTGTGATCAATGCTTCTTGTACTGCTGCTTATGTTTCTCTTCTGCACGTGATTTATTTTGCCTATATTGCACATTAATGATGCCTCTGTGACTGTTGTTAAGTAGCCCCAGTGTTAATTAAGTAACACCAGACCATCAAATGCATTACAGATCAGACTGAAGCTACTAAATTAGCATAATTGCTACATTTTAGTGGTAGGAGAATTGATGTTTCAAAGCCATTACTGGTGGTGAAAGTGTCAGGTTTTACATAAAGTGATTGAATTAAAAGGACGAGTTAGGCCTTATGTTGTTGTGTAATCACGCTCATTATTTGCCTAATCCTATTGGACCTCTAGATTAGAATCACGTTCCTCTGATCAAGTCAGGAAATCAAAGTGGGATTACTGCGGCCCTATCATGGATTTCTAAGAAGATTAAGGGCTGAAACACTCATTATAATGTAAGAATATAGTTCATTTCACTGATTAATTGTTGATAAATGGGGAAAATAAATGTGCTTTTCAGACCGTCAGTGTCCATAGCAACAAAACCCTGCATGTGATGTACTTGAAATCTGACAGTTGAGTGGTGTGAACATTTTGGATTTCACAGTCTGTCTCTCTATTATCCTTCGCCGGAGAACAATCAGCTTTGAGATGATCAGATTTAAAGCTATCGTGTTGATGTGAGGATAGAAGGAGGTGGGAAGCAGAGAGAAAAGAAACAGCAGTGCAACGTTTGAATGAAGCAGCTCTGTGTTTGCATTCGTCTTGTTTTACATATGTACATATCATTTCCTCCCGCCCTCAAAATCGGTCTCCCGGCGTGCTTGAATCAAATTAGCCGAAGAAATCGGTGTAGAACATCCCGCAGAACTTGTTAAACATGCTTCCCAACCAACTTCGGCTGTGTAATTAATCATGTGGAAATTAAAATAACGGGAGAGGGGTTTGACCTTGTCCTCAGAGAGTTAACCTGAGTCCTCGGCACACGACTATTTTTACATTATTTTCAATTATCATCTGAAATGGACAGGGACCCTTGAGGAAGGTAGCCTCATTTTTTGCCAAGTCCCTGTCAGTGGGTCACATTACCACGTTCTTTATATAGCCGAGCTGTGGAAACACAGTCCGCTGCAGGAAACAATGTCCTTCACTTCAGAGCTGCTTTAGATTTCAGACTTGATTTGACAGAAATGCTGGGTTTGAAACACTAGATCTGAACACTGTAGACAAAATTACAGATGAGGTTAGTATAAGAAACTACATTATAACTCAGGGATGGGGAGTAACGGATTACATGTATACACAAAATGGTATTCCCCTACAGTTACCTTTCTTACAATTGGGGATTACTAGCAGGTTACTAACAAAATTAAAAAGAGCACACACACACACACACACACACACACACACACACACACACACACACACACACACACACACACACACACACACACACACACACACACACACACACACACACACACACACACACACACACACACACACTTTATGACATCACAATGTTTTTTTATAGGTTGTGCAACCATTAGCCAATAAGGTGACAGCTCTGTTTTTTTACAAACCAATCATCTCGCAGAGGGGCGTGGCCAGCAGTAGTTCATTAGCATTTCAAGCTACAGACACAGAATCAGCACTTGGAGCTGAAACAGAGGGCAATGACGCATGCTACAATGCATGATCTGTTTGGTACTTTGAGCAAAAACACTTCAGAGACATGTGTTTTTTATATCTGAGACCTGTAATATAATGTTGAAAAACAGTATAATAGTGTGAATCTATACACCTACTGTCTGAATTTGTTTTATGGTTTGACTTTCTTCAGTTTTTTTATTCCTGATTACATACACATCAGCAGAAAAGACGAGTGTTGACAGGAACATTCCCCGATGATGGTTTTATAGAACTACCTTGCCTGAGAAACGTTGTAAAAATGTCACTTGAGTAATAACAGAAACGCACTCCAATACCCGCGTAGTGTCCAGGATAATGACTTTAGAGATACTGTCTTGTTATGCACCAAATACTTCTTCGTTTAGTGTGACAGCATCTTAATTAATACACACTCTGAGGGTGCTGGAGTGGACTGGGTGCCTGTGGTGATTGGCAGATAGATTAATATTGTCAGACCCTCGAGACACGTGTCACATTCCACTTGAAGCTATTGTTACTTGTTTCAAGGACGATTTCCCCACCTCGACTTCTTTTCTATTCCAGTGTTGACGCACTGAGAAAGAGACTGCGAGAGTCATTGAAACTAAAGACAAATGCCGAAGTGAAGTAGCACCCATGGGAGAAGCTGCACTTTGTATAAAACATACTGACACCTCGGTATTCTGTGAAAAGTGCTTCTACGAAAAATAAAGTCAGCGTTATGAAATGAAGCAAGAACCTTCACCATCTGCTCTGCTAACTACCATCTACAAGATGTTGTTGTATTAGTGTTAATTATGAATTAACCGGTCACTAGACCCCCCCCCTCCTCCAAACACAGCTTAGCAACCATAACTAGGGTCTGCAGGCCTGGAAGAATGGCGTGTAGCAAGGCAGATCTGGAGTTGGGAAGGATGGTGTCTTTTTTTAGCCTTTCTTCAACCAAAACTACAGGAGGGAGTGTGTAAAAACAAGCATCCAAACAATAAATATGAATAAATAGAGGGAGTAATCCAAAGCAGAGCAAAGTAACTGAGCTCATTTACTGAGTGAATACTATTTATTGAGCATATACATTTTATGCTACTTTAAACCTCTACTCTACTACATTTCAGAGGCAGATATCGCACTTCATTTGTGTAATACTGATCATTAATACCAATTCTTTCCATATAAAACACGTTGATGCAGTACTATACTACTTATTTACCCAGCATTTTACTCACTACACAACATTAACATGCTCATATATACATTTCTTAGGGTAAAACCTTATAATATAATGTTAAATTATAATATATAAACTGAAAAAAAGTACATTTAGTTGATAATAGTTCCGTACTTGTACTTGAAGAGGACACATTATGCTCATTTCCAGCTTCATATTTGTATTTTGTGCCTCTACTCTGACATGTCTCCATGCTTTAATGTTCAAAAAGCTCTTTATTCTTCTCATACTGCCTGTACCTCAGATCCTCTTCTCACCCTCTGTCTGAAACATACAGTTTTTTATAATCCTGCTGTACTTGAATGAGAGGTTTCAAATTATTCTTATCCAGAACTAATTTAAATGCTATCATTGGAAGTTTGTATTTTCGAGCTGCAGCATTTAGAGGGAAGAGTTAAAATAAGCTTGGCAAGATTGACAGCTTGTGAGCGGCAACTGCTGTGCCAGAATGAGAAGCTAGACAGTGATATTTATTAAGATTGAAGGTCGGAACCTCGCTTTAGTTTTACAGACAGACTGTAACTACTAACTCTTTTTTTGTCTTGCAGCATTTAGACAAAAGGTGATGCATCGATTCTCCACTGATAAGCATGTCTTCCTTTTCGAGGCATCCTTCTTGTTTTCATTACTCTGTTTTTGGAGGTCATCAAATAAACCAAATCAAAGGCATGTATTTCGCACACAGCTTTAACTCCACCAGGGGCTATGTTTCACTTCGCGGACTGCACAATTTATATCTTTTTTTTTTACCCCTTTACCTTGTTCCTTTCCCATAAGGCTTCTCCTTCATGTTTGTACTCTGCTTCAACTCTGCCTTAGGCCCAACTTTAGAATGAGTCTGTCTCTCAGAGATGATTGGCGGTCGGGTTGCAGCCAGGGACAACTGGGCTTTAAGAAACTTGTCTTGGTGTTTGGAATACATTAACGGCCACCGCGCTCAAGGTGCCTTGATGTAGTTGAAGAAGTCAGGATGCTTTTGACACTCCATTTTCTTTTAATATCTTGTTTGACATTTTGGATGTAGATTTATTTATTCAGGAATTTATTCCATCTAGTTATAACCTCCCCCCCTCCCCGCGCTTCTGCACAGCATTAGAATCATATTGACACATGAATCTGTCACTCAAAGGCAGACGCATTCCTCTTGTTGAAATTGCCTGCTTATGCGTTCGTCGAAAGCACAGTTACTTAGCATCCCCCACAGTCAATACAAACATTTTATTTATCAGGGACTGACAGAATATGCCCCAGAGTTTTAATGCCACATTTGTTATCGTCGCTTAATTGCAGTCTACATGTTTAACACTCCACTGGGCCATGGATGATTCAAAATTGCTTCATTTAAAATGACTGCAGCACCAGTCAATAGGGGGATCCACACTGTCTTCTGAAACTGCATTATCAGAATTCTAAATGATAAGAGCAGAGTGAAGGGAGGATATCATTTCCAAAGACGTTCTTCCTGAATATCACTGCATCTCCCTGAGTGCCATAGGTAGTTAAAATGCATGAATGTATTCATAGTTTATATGATAGCAACCGTGTTCGACGGTAACCCATTCATGTGGAACAAAAATGGGATTGTTTTTCTCTGTCAGGAATAGAGTCACTCGTATAAACACCGTATCTTTCCGCTGATTCAAAATGAGTTTTACCTTCTTAGCTAGCTTGCCAATGTTAGCCACCTGTCATCTTACACTCAGGAGTGGGGGTTTTGCTGAAAGTCGGAGGGTGTCTGAACCATGTAGCTTTACTGACGGGGACCTTGCGCTAACAATCACTGGAGCTAACATTAAGCTAACTGTATATGTTCACTAAATGCATCCATCCTTGTGGAGACATTGCATTTTCTATTTCTACATGTGTTACATTTATGAATTAGACATGGGTTTTGGCGTTGTTTAAAGGTAGCTTTGCAAGTAATGAGGTCATTTGCCCACTTGTAATTAGTTTTACATTTTAACTTAATTGCCTGGACACTACATACTGGACCAGCATCAAAGAAATCAAACCTGTTCAGCTGGCTACAGAATGTGCAACACATCTTCTTGAGCTTACATTTTCTGTTTGTTATGGACAGGGTACATTTTTTGTAAGGCCTTGCCAATGGGAATAGGATTTCACAACAATAATCAGAGTTATATGTAACTGTCTGTTGTGAAGATGACATTGTGGGTTTTGCTTCGCAGCCAAGGACGACCCCCCCTCTTTGCCTCTGTAGCCATGTGTTGCCCAGCTTATTGAAGTTGCCTTTGCTGCTTGGCAGGTGAAAGTATACGTGTGGCCAAGTCCCACAGTGAATGACCTCCATGTCCTCGACCTGGCCAGAGCTGCCATCTCTGTAATGGCTATCATATCTCAGCCCCACTGTTCATGCTCTCCAATTGTGCTTTACTTTCTCTCCCTCTCCTATTCTCACTATCTCTGCCTCAAGTTACTGTGAATTTGGTGTTATTAAACGTCAGCCTGTTGAGGAAGATATATAAAATGACTGATTTTTACAGTGGAATGTGTGTTTAAGACAACGGCAACAAAGAGTCAATATTAGCGCTGATATTTTGTCTCTGTAAAATAACCGCTTATTATTTTCTGAAGATGGCTGCCGTGATAATGGAGTTAGCGAGCTGAAAGATAGCTCGGCCAAACAGTGGAGGTACACAACCGCCCGAGGCTCGTCTCGTCAAGCCAAATAAAGTTTGTACGAAACATTTTGTTCTTTACAGTACATTAGGCAATTCCGTTTCCCTACCCGCTTTGTAAATATCCCAAAACAGTATCATTCACTGCGACCAACTGGAGCAAGAGAAAACTCAGGCGCACTAATGCAAATCAAGTTAAGTGACCCCTTTGTTTACAAAAAAATACTAGTCTGTAGTGAAGTTCCTATTCCCCTTAGGAAAACTGCTTTTTTCTCCATGGTTGTGCAAATGGTTTCACTACTGCGAGGTTAAAGACTAACACACTGGATTGATAAAGAAGAGCTCCATTACTATTTGTTTGCAGCAGCACTGCCTCGAATGTTTGTCACACAACACAATTTGAATGTGAAAGTGGATCTTGGCTTATTTCCCTTACAAAAAAAAACTAGAACACGGTGAGTGGATAAACGCGGTTGCCCTCTTGAAACAACATGTTCTGTTCACTGTTTGTGTCTGCTTTTTGAGTGACTCGACTACACTTGTGTTGACGTGGCCAGATGGCGTTATTAGTTCGCTGCCTCTGAGCATTACTGAAAAAAAAACCCTTACATTGTAAACGGTTTGGTACATTTTTTGGCAGCGTGATGCAGTTGAAACAGATCCAGAATAATGTTCAGACGAGAGTTTTGTGGTGCAATGACCTATTTATTTTTCAGTGTTTTTACAAATTATTTAAAGGGAGACATATTTAAAAGTGGCAGATTTAACCGTCATACGATCTGAATATCAATGTGAAAAGGGACAATTAAGTAAAGCTCACTAACATAACATTGTTTCAGCCAATATAACGGTGCAACCAAACATGGTCTGTGTAATGCAATGAACTATAGAGTAATTATGGTATCTACTGTGATCATTTTGAATGATATTCAAATTGCGATGATTCATGTTCACTGCTGCATCATTATTTTCATGATCATTAAAAGATATATTTAAAATGATCATAGAGTGATATTTTTAAGAGGATCCGAACCAAACAAAGATATTTGATCAAGTCTGTGAAATATGATTGGCTGACAGGGACTACTATGCAACACCCAATCCTTATTTCAAAAAGTCATTTTACATATTTAACCTTTACAAATCGCGCCGCCTGCAATTCAAACTATGCTCTAGGAGTTCATATTATGATTAAGATTACATTAAAATACATTTTTCAGCCCTTAGCTGAAATAGTAGGACTTGCAGACCATTTAAAGCACTGTGTGAAAAAGCTCCCCCCTGTTTGTTCTGTCCAGGTTCAAATCAGAAATTGTAAGAATACTGTGTGGTACATTGCTGGATCAGTTCTCTACTTTCTTCCTCTGCCAAGATGAATGCAGGACCCTGCTTCCAATTGGCCTTTTAAATTACCTAATGTGATCTTTTTATCGTATTTATTGTTTATTGTTTGTCCGATGGTTATGTGGTTACTGCTGGCTGTACAACAAATGGCCCCTTCAGGGATAATAAAGATATCCCTGATCCTTGATTTACCAGCAGTTGTATCCCATAGGCTACAATTCTCCTAGCAATAAGACCTACATCTTACCACTGTCACGCTGGTCAAAGTACATAAGATAAGCAGCAAACAGGGTAGAGCTAGAATATGATAAGGTGGAAGTCTATAGTTTAAGGAAAGAGCAATATTCCCACTTTATTTGTATGCCTTGTGCACAAATCATCCACTAATGATAATGCTTTTTACCCTTGGAGCATAGCAACTTTTCCGAAACCAGTCGGAAAGGGCAACAACTAATTTTCAAAGAAAGTTCTGATAAAACGGATGCTAATACAACATCTAGGCTAACATTTTTAGGTGCTGCCGTTGTTCCATTTGAAAACAAACAGTTGAATAATCTAGTACAGAAGTTACGTGACAAAGGGAAAGTTGGAGTACCTGCTGATGATAGCTGAGTTAGCTATCGAGCTAGCTAGTAACAGTTACAACTGAATTAGCTCAACTAAGGAGCCTCATTTTGTCCAACTGTCTCTAAAATGAGGGACTGTTGTTTCCAAAAAAAGAATATCACTTTGAGTGCCACTGCCAAAGTGTAATACTTATAGTGAGCGCGTTCAGTCTGAAGACTTCTGATACTATGTTAGATTGTTGTTTTCTATACCAGGTGTGCATGTGAAGTGTTTTGAAAACCTTCACCTTGAATATATGGTAAGTATTAATAAAAAAGCCTTTGGAGGTCTCGCTTACTAAACAGGACTGCCACCACAATATTAAGCATACCTCTGACCAGTGAACATATTTAAGTGCATCAGGATCCAACACACTCCAACATGCACAAATTAGCCTACTCCCTCCTCCTGAAAGGGTCTTAATGATATGCTTTTAAGAATAATTATTCTCAAAGGCACACAGATGAAGCAGATGAAGTAAAAAAAAGAGAGGCAGAGTGCCTGTATGTCCCCGACCTTAGCCGCGATTAGCATAATTGAATTTCAAACGATCAGGGGAGTATTGAGGAAAAGGGAAGCCACTGAAAGTGTGGAAATGGTCCACAGTCTGCACACCTTGGTGATCTCGTCAGAGAGTGTGGATGTGGTTGCCTGGGGGGTTGATGTGCTAAATAACTAAAGAACACTAAGTGAAGACATGACAGAGGGTCAAAAGGTCATGTAGGTATTTGGTACAACTCAGCCTGTTTGATAAGATGTAATTACTGTGTGCAAAACTCTTCAAGTCCATGTAAAGTATTTGCATGACATCCTTTATGCCACATCTTTTAATTGAACCACACATATTTCGGAAATGTCACAAACAGGACAGTCATCCTGCCGATAGACAACCTGACGTGCTGCATGGTTTGAGAACCATCTGAGTAGCTCCCATTGAGAACTGTTCTGAAAAAGGACAGGCACTTTCAAAAAGTACTTGGCAAGTGATTGTATTAATTATTCACTATCAAGAAAAGCCTTAGTGCTGTTCTCTTTTCAATAAAGAAAGAGTCTGAATTTCTGATAAAACACTTGCTATTGCAGCAGCTAGGCTAACCTCTTCAGGTGCCACCATTGCTTGTAAAGCAGTCGCATCGGCAAGACATCTCTCACACACCTAAACCATGCTTGAAGCTGCAGCTCTTCAAAGCACGCTGATTGGTCGGATCATTGGTGGTTTAGACAAAAATGTGATACTTAAGCCTGACAAGATAGATTTTCCATTAAACTAAATACCCTGCAAGGTAAGTCGATAGGGGCGATCAGAAAACTCCTCTGTGTGATTGCAAAGGGCAAGTATTTCAAAGTTTAATTTTAAGGTCTTCTTGGGTATTTAGGTTCAACCTTCAAAGTACTTTCTAAATGTCAGCTATTTTCCCTTTCACTATCTTTATTTTCCCCTCAGCGTTTAACCAAGCTATGCTTTCTTTAATTCTACCCGCCTGTCACTTGTCTGTTGACACGATGTCCCTCTCCATGTTAGCGGAAAGGATAAGATCATATGGAGATATTCTGCGCTCTCTGTGTCATTATGATGAATGACCAGAGGAGGTGTGGTAGTGGGTCGGGCAGGTTTCTCCTTGTGGAGCTGTGAGCTATCGCTCAAACAGCCTCTCTGGAGCTGAGCTGTCCATAAACATGCACATAAAATCAGAATCCTCAGCAGGTGGTATTCTGTCCTTGGCAGAGGAAGGGAAACATAAATTGGCATACATTAAAATGATGGCAGCAATCCCTGAGGACGCACTGTTTTAAACTATATGTCACTAGTCAAAAGACATAGCCTGCTTAAGGATAACATTATGATAGGAGAGGATTTTCGCCTCATAGACGACTTAATGTAATCTTAAAACTCCCAACAGCTGCTGCCCACCTCGCAATGCAGAGCAAATGAAACCCATTAAAGAACAGAAGATTAAAACTACAGGCAAGACAGAAGAAATCATAGTGTCGCCCAAAGCTGTTATTTATTTTTCATAGTTTGTTTAAGAGTGGAGTGCATTATGCATACAAATAGCAGGTCATTTATCTTAATGATTAACCATTTCTTAACACACACCATTATCTTTATATCCAGGTCTTATTTTTTAAAGCTGCAGCACAGCCCATAAACAACATATGCTCACAACAGTTATGGTTACCCTGGAGGCTAATTTAACCTTGAGTCTTCGCAGCAGATGTTGGCAAAAATAACAGAGATTGTAACAGCTTTGGATGCATGATTCATTGGGATTGATTAGCTCTTATATTGGTCACTGTCGTCTGCCGCCGTTCAACTTCTTCTTGGTAGTTGTTGTTTTAATCTGCACGATATTAAATACCATTTCACACTCGGTTTTGATTTTGTTGAGCCACAAAATGTCATTGTCTGCGTAGCAGAGGTAGCAACAGTCTCATTTATGGAGACTGCTCAAAAAGCAGGATACTATATCTATTCTCTTTCTCACGCTGGGTCACATGAATAACAACAATATTGATTTTAGTCACTGCTCCAGAAAGCATTTTACAGCCAAACTTTGGGGCTTTGTTCGTAAAAGTGTAATTTGTTTTCTGCACTGCAACAAAAGGCTTGTGATCATCAAAAGGTATAAACTTCAAAACAACATTAAAGACAATCTAAGCATTATTTGTTGAATTTGGAAATGATTGCTAAGTTTCAGGCATGGCTCTCTCTACTCCTTAAAGACCCGTTTATGTTCCAAATAAGCTTTGGGAGAAACGCTGTGCTTCGGTTGCATATACATCAGGGTCTCAAAGTGCATCTGCCTTTATCATGGTAAAAAACCTTGACATTCTGAGGAGTTAAAAAAAAAGATGTTTGGTACGAACATGGCCATAGAAGGTTTTGTCAAAAAACGGACTTTGCTTTTGCGGTGTCCGCCCTCCATGAGATAAGACATCCCCCGAAAATTCCTACTTCCCTTTAGACCCACTCTGGCTATTTGCAAAACATCACAAAAAGCTTGTTTTGTTTATACAACCTACACCTCCGAACTAGACCACAGGCATGCTAGCAGCTGCTAACGTTAGTATAGCATCATGGTAGTGATTTTCAAGCTAACAAGCTAATGTTGAGCTAATGTTTACCAGGTTAGTTTAACACGTTAGCATTGTAGCATTCACTGAATAGCACTAAATAGAAAGTACAGCTGAGGCTAATGGATAAAATGTTGTGTTACAAAATGCATTTTATATTCGCCAAGAAGTAAAAAAACTTGTAAACAATCTCACTGTATCTTAGATAAGTGAGTTTACCAAAAGCCTCTTTTTCTGATGATTTTAGATCATGAAGACAGCCTTGAGCGAGACACCTGTATGCCAGTCATCATCTATAAGTGTTCAGTGAGCGATATCCCTTATTGTTCCAGGTGTCACATCAGAACACTTTATTATAAATGAGTGTGAGCTTTCCTTCTGCTCTACAGTGTTAGATCAATGCCACAAGAGGTTATAAAATCCAATCTCATTCCTTTTTCACAAGTAAATTAATTTTAAAAGACGTGGCGCACCAGGTTGACAGACTCTTGACTCAAGGGAATCTCTTTTTATCAAACAGTCAAATCATTTACTGCTATCTTTGGGTCTTTTTTATTATTCTCCTCAATCATTATGACATCAATGTATGACATTTAGAAGTGTTTTATGAATATTTGCACAAGAACAAATGACATAATGTTATATGTGAATTAGCCTTGAGGAGCCACGTTGATGAAATGTTGAATTCCCAGTATACTGTAGGGCCAGGCTACAACTGACAGCCTTCATATGCCGGAGGTGTTTATCATTTGCTTTATATCCTAAATGTCAGTTTTGGGAGGAATCCTGGCAGGATGACACACAGTAAAACATTATTGGTCATAAATTGCTATGCAGACTAAGATCTAAACGGTTAGGCTGAAATGCAAATGACATTTTTAGGGTGACATTTTTAGTTTGAATGAAATGTCTGTGCAATTATCAGATGGATTGCCATGAAATTGGGTACACACATTCCAATCCCCGTCAGGATGAATTGTTATAACGATGGGGATGCCTCAACTTTTCCTCTAGCTCCATCATCAGGCTAAAATGTCAACTTGCTCATGGGCAAATCTGATAGCATTCTCGTTAGCTGTCCTATATTTTAAAGCTAATTATGATACATTAACATGCTAACTTCTTTAACTTAGATTGTGACCATGACAAACATTATACCGGCTTTGTCATAGTCAGAGACGATGATGTTAGCATTTAGCTTAAATCTCCAGTGTGCTAAAATAAATGTGCCCATTATTTCTGTAGACTCCTATCTTTGTTTTATACATCTACAAAAACTGCTCAGCAATGGACAGTATGTCCTTTTTGTTTGCAGTCTCCATGAGAGCTAATTTAAAAAGGACATGTATTAAGTGTCTCTACTGGGACATGTCTGCATGCTTTAATGTTCAAAAAGCTCTTTATTTCTCTCATACTGCCTGTGCTGCAGCACCTCTTTTCACCCTCTGTCTGAAACCCGAGCCCAGTCTGCTTTGATTGGTTAGCTGGCCGTCTCTGTTGTGATTGGTCAACTGCTTAGAGATGTGTCGGAAACATCACGTCCCATAGCCTATCACAGTCAATAACCAACTGTTATGAAGTGATGTCACTATGTTACAGAATAAAACTGTGGGAATATGTGGGAGATTAAATCCCTCTGTAGGAAATGTGGGGATTTTAGCCTTTGCAGACCATTAACATGCACAGAAACCTATAAAAACACACTACAGGAAAGGGAAAACCCCCAGCCTAATAGGGCTTTTTTTTAAAGACATGTCATATGGTGGTGTCACCATACTGGTAGAAGGGACAGTTTAAGAAAAGAGATGACAAGATATGGAAGATAAGGGGATTTCAATACATAAAACATAGTCTTTACATCAGGATATATAAATGTTATCGCTGCCGAACGATAAAAGCTGAAGACGCAGTATGTCTAACCATTATAAGAACCTAATGGCAGTCCAAAACAGCATTGACATACAGTACACTGACACCTGAATGTAAATCTTTTCCAACGTGCCTCAGAAAGTGCTTCAACATATCATTCTTGCAGCACACCTTCAGATAATGAAGACGTTATGAGAGCACAGAGTTCTTCTGATGCAGCAGCTCCACACTGAGCCACATTTCTTTGCACAAATCTTTCACAGCATGACACGTTTCAGCCTCAGGACCTATACATTATTGAGCGTAACTACTTTATGCTTCACTTGTCACCGTTTCTTTCTCTACAGCTGCAACCACACTCTAATGTACAACATGCAATCTGAATGCTGTATTTGTATGTTGTATCTGAACAATTCAGTGTCTACAGTATGTTTGATGCCGTCTCACTGTTGTGGGTTTTTGTACTTTAACCTTTGTTACCATGTATTCAGTACTAGACTGTAAAGGACCTGTTTTATTACAAAAAAATGTCTGTTTTTATAGTTTTTAGCCATTATTCCTCTTATAATAATAAGACGAGAGCGGTAAAACACAGCCACAATTTTTAGATGGAGGGTGAAATCCCCAAAAATCTGACAATCCTAGAGTACATGTTTCAAACAAACCCCCACATTTATCTGGGGAAAAAAAGAAAAACTATAACCCATCCATCCATCCATCCATCCATCCATCCATCCATCCGTCCATCCATCTTCTCCCGCTTATCCGTCAGGGTCGCGGAGGTAACAGCTCCAGCAGAGAGCCCCAAACTTCTCTTTCCCTGGCCACATCAACCAGCTCTGACTGGGGGATTCCAGGGCGTTCCCAGGCCAGCGAAGAGATATAATCCCTCCACCTGGTCCTAGGTCTACCCTCGGTCTCTTCCCAGCTGGACGTGCCTGGAACACCTCCCTAGGGAGGCGCCCAGTTGGCATCCTCACTAGGTGCCCGAACCACCTCAACTGGCTCCTTTCAACGCGAAGGAGCAGCGGTTCTACTCCGAGTCCCTCCCGGATGACTGAACTTCTTACCTTATCCCTAAGGGAGATGCCAGCCACCCTGCGGAGAAATCCCATTTCGGCCGCTTGTATCTGTGAAACTATAACCCAAAGTTGCTATCATAGACTTACATTTGATAAAAGGAAACAAAGGTCATTGCATGTGACACTGTATGAGGTGGTCTAATAAAGTCTTGATGGCCAACGTAGAGTTAGCAGGAGGCTAGCAGCATCATGAGTCTCTACTTCACTGTTTTGGGAGTAATTCTGCAATAAGTCTGCATTAGGGCTCGGTCATTGGAAATAATATGTCAGCATTTGGCTGACTAAATCGCCTGTTATGTAATTGGCCTATTTCAGTCATTGTATTTTGCTAAGTTATTGGATGTGTGAGAGCTGCAGTTCAGTGGGAAGCTGATAATGTTTTTTTATTTGACAAAAATAGCTTAGAGTACGTACGACTCAATGAGGAGCAACAGTACATGCAAGAAACCAGAATGATCCTTTTATAACTGCACATCAAGGACTCAAGATACACCATCCTCAAGTTTTTGGTCTTCACTACAGTCATGCTGTTACACAATATGCAGAAGAGATTAGTGGTTTTTTTAAATCCAAACTGTAATTCGACAAAAATCATTGTGCATTGAAGCCATACGGTATTCCCTTTAGGAATCTAGAGCATTCGTGCAGTAGCTGACACATCTACCGTAGTGTCTTTATCTGTAGATCACAAGATTCAAAGACAGCTCTCAGAGGGGTTCTGTAATAACTCTGTGTTCACTCTAACACAGCTGCCCGTGCGTAGGTTGAGGGTTTCCTGTTTCTCTGTGCTGCAAGTAAGTTTGATGGATGGAGGCCGGGTTGAACCCCGCTGCACCACAATGCCAAATTGCAGCTATCTGCTGATGGTGTTTAAGAAATAACATTCTCCATCTCACCCTGTCGGGATGCCAGGCTGCTTGGCCTGGCGGCGATGTATTAAATGGTAAATTGATAATTGAAATCTTCGCGGCCCCAGCAATGCCTTTCTGCTGACTGTGATCTTTCGGGCAGATGGTCTCTATTACTCATGTGCAATTGGAGGACAGAGAGGAGGGGAGGACAGAGAGGAGGGGAGGACAGATAGGGCTTATGTAAAATTTGGATCTTATTATTACAGCCATGTGTTGAGATTCCACAAGACATGCAGAATACATTAACACCTGATTGGACCGGCAAATTTCAAAGCACATTATCTTTTCGAATCCTTGTATTTCATTTTCCCCATTTAATATTCCAAACATACTTAAGAATTGATAAATGTTGACCTCACAGGCTCCTTCTGACTATGTGCATCGGAGCTATAACCAGATCACTGCAGTGCAAATGAGAGACCTCTTTTCATTTCCATTGCCTCCGAAATATCACATTGAAGGGTAATAGCCCATTTCGTTTCGATTCCAATGGACCTCGCGAGTGTATTTCCACCCGTGGCGCTCGGCTGAAATAGAAATAGAACAGACTGTTGACAGTAACCAATGTCACATAATCTCCCCCTGAAGGACAAGCATCAAAGATCAATTTATTTTCCTAAATGCTATTCGTATATCCATCTCTGCCGAGCGCCAGGGGACATTGCATATCAGAGTTTAAATCTAATGTTGCACGAATGGATTCTACGGAGGTGCAAAAGACAATACAGTGAAATGCGGACATGAGAGAGAGGTGACAAACAAGCTCATGGAAAGCAACGGGATGAATTGAAAAGCTGCATGCAAAGTGACGTGGGAAATCAGGAAAGCTATTTGCACCGCACCTAGGGATGGTTGACCCTGACAAAGACACAGGTGATACTGGGAATAACATGTCCTGATAAAACAAAGTGCTTATTTGATGTATTTACAATGCATAATTAAAGCTAATTGTAAGTGTTCCTTTGCTTGTAACTTTTTGGCTCAACTGTTTTTTGTTTCTTTTTATAGTTCATGCTAAAACCTGCTTCTTCTTGCACTTCATAATTGCACGCCACCCATGGGACAGCAAGGCTTTGTTTACTGTACCACGAGCCGGCAGATCAATTCCTCTCCCACTCTGCCCCCTTTGATAATTGCTGAGCAGAAGATGTGTTGTTTCGCAGTTACAATTCTGCCAGCTCTGAAACACTTTGGACAGGAATAAAAAGCGCAAGGCTGTGAGGTGCACGGGGGAGAGGAGAGAATAAAAAGCTGGCAGCATCTTTTTGAAAATGCAAGGCCTGATATGATCGGGGAAAAATCAATACTATTAAAAATGAGGGATGGGCCAACAGAAAAGCCCTTCAAAGTGTCAGCTTCAATAAAAGATGGCACTGGGATAATTAGCCAGTGTGAAGAAGCCACAGATCTCCTGCGTGACCTTGTGAAATATTAATGCTCGGAAAAAGACACGCTTACAGAGTGAAAGCAATCGAAAGAATTCTTTCTAGGACGCTAAGAATTTGAGCTAAATTATTTGTATTTTGAATACGAATAGAAGAAACATTGGTTTGTTTGACTAGTGAGAATGTACCAGAAGTTAAAGGGGGCCCTTTTAAGCGTTTCTGGGTTTTTCCTTTCCTGTACTTTGTGATATAGGTTTTAGTGCATGTAAATGGTCTGCAAAGGCTAAAATCCCAAAGGTTCCTCCAGTCACAGTCATAAGGTGTCAAGACAAAAGGTTTTTGAAGTAATAAGTCAGATGATTAAAGACATTTTCAGCTCTCCTTTTATAAACATGTCACATTGACGTCTAAATTAAGTTCAGTCACATTCAGAAGCATTACATCATTTCTTTTATCAGTCAGTAGAATTAAGGTATTCATTGTTTTGTAAAGATTATTTTTAATGCATCTTCTGATTGTGATATGTGGGATGTTCCTTTATTTTTAGCACTAATGTTGATGCTAATAATAAATGAAGCTCAAACACACTTCATTAACGCCATCGCTATTTTTGCTGACCAACATACAAAAGCGAGTCAAATGTGTTGCAGATATGTTAGGAGAGAGATAGAAAAAATAATCTTGCCGATAAACGAAATGCTTCTAAAATAGGGGTTTGTGTAGCATGCAGCTTTCATGTTGTCTCTTAAAGCTCAACATGAGGAATGGGAAAAGGTCTAGGTAATGAAAATATTATTACCATTTATATCTATGAGGAGGCAGGTGTCCAATCAAGGCTCCTACCCTGCAGATACGGTAGAGGCCGGTTATTTATGTGGCCCCGGAGAGACACCTATAAAGTGACACTGCAAAGAGTTCCACGGGCAGGGCAATGAACTTTGTCCTCCTTCTGAAAGAGGGGTAAAGAGAGGCAATTTCTGGAGTGACGGGTGCCGGAGATGATGCCCAATATGCTTCAGCTCTTTACAATTTACAGCCTCTGCAGCACTGAGTAAACAGCTGGGGAGCAAAGCAGGGTGCTCTGCAATTTCCTCCTCCCCTTTCCGCCTTTTCTTTTTTTAATGCTCTGTCGGCAATGTCCTTGAGAGAACTACTTTTTAGATTTCTCAGGAGAAATGTATAGCTATAGTGCCTCGCCTGTTGTTTGGATGCCAATATTGCAGTTTTTGAGCCACGCATCTATCACTGGTGACGGAGCAGGGTTGTTTACAGGAGGGCATTGGCGCCTGTGTAAGCATGCAGGGGTTAAGAATGCTGTTATGAGCAGGTGTTTAATGGATAGGTGTGGGTTTGACAACAAGAACTCACTGCTATCTCGATGCAAGGCCATTATTGTGAATCTTTTTTACGATGCCTGTCGGGCGAAAAGAGTCCTATCAAAGATAGAGACTCTTAGCTTTTCATGCTGTGTAGTATACCAATATATAAATCGTTAGGGCCAACTTCATAACACTGAGCTGTATAATCCATACCTCCGGCTCGTATCCGGGTTTGAAAAAATACTTATTCACCCGTATCGTTTTTGTTTGGAGGTGAGATGATTGAGGTGTCCGGTGCCTTGCTCAAGGGCAACACAGCAGGGCCTAGGAGGTGAACTGGTGAACAAGTAGCAGTCCGATTTCCATATTTCAAGTCTGATGGGGACTTGAACCGGTGACCCTACGATTCCCAGTCCAAGCCCCTACTGACTGAGCCACTGCTCAATTTACTGAGACAACTGAACTTGTTATGTTAAGTACAGGTGTGTTGCTTGGCGTGGCCCGGAAGTGGTCAAGACTATGAACCAATCAGATCACTTGATTTGAACTACCCACTAAAAAAAAAGAAAATAGACCTCTGCATCTATCCATCTATTATTCAGAGCCTCATATTGTAATCCCATTGAGAATATATTTCCAACTCTTTATTTAACAAATGTTATTTAAATCAACTAAATCATTTTTTGCCAAAACGTCTGCATACCAATGTACTGTATTTTCGAAAGTTTTACTTTTGTGGATATCTATTTGATTTTCTATTCATAAGAGCTGTGCATGTTGCCTTCTTCTGGGGTTTGTGTGCATGCTAGAGGCCGAAAGAGCTCACACAGTCGAGCCTTGTTGGTCAAATCCCTGTCGAGAACGGCTAGAATGCTTGTGCCAAACATCTTGAGCTGTGACCTCAAGAGAAATCTATCGCTCACTCTGGCCCGGGTTGTCTGACTGGAAACTTTAGACCCTGATGCCCATCTGTAGTGGTAGCTGCAGGGGATCTCACATGCTGCCACGGCTTTGAGGTCCAAGGGGCAAACAAGTCAACACACAGAAGAGTTCGCTGGGTTTTGCTCAGAGCTGGAGCAAGGAGCTGCGTGTTGGTCCTGATGCACTGCCTGTTCCCAATGCAGAGGCATTATGCAAGGTAGCGTGGATAAGGAAGTGGTTCTGTCCACCCACAGGGACGGAATCTTAAGACTGTGTGCAGGGAGAGAATGAAATGTGGTGGTACTTGTTGTTGTTTTTATATTTCTTTCCTGCTGCTGCTGTAAAAGGCTCATGTACATTTCTACCCAATGCACAATAAGAGTCCACTGGATGACCCCGACCTTTCCAGTAATGCACAAGACAATGTTTAAGTGGCACAGCAGAACCATTGAACTGTGTATCATATTTTCCGTTGGGCTCCATATTGTTTAAGATAACCAAACGTTCCAGCACAATGGAGAAGATTAAAAAGTATATTACAGGGAATAAATGGTGGTATGGTGTAAACAAAGCTTCAGCAATATTCTCATTGCTTTATTTATATCTCCAAACTGTGACCGATTCTCAGTCAAGGATCTCTATTTGGAAATAAACACGGGTAAATATCTATGTTACACCTTTGTTTTCTCACCTTAGTGTGTGTTTTGTTTTGACGACTTCCAGCATTACCACGAGGGAGAGGCGGAAAAATAGAGAAGGGAAACACAATGCATATTTCAGCCTGAGAAAGGAATGTGATGGAAATGCACGATGATGATGATTCATGCATATAATGGCTTTGGCATCCCAAATGAACGCCTTCGTTGCGCAACCCTTCAAGCCGGCGTCGAGATACCGCATCAAACTGTCATACTCATATTCATTTTACATATTGCCCCGAGGGTTGTCGGGTACAGTTTGCATCCGGGACACCTTTCGATAAAACATAAAAATTGAACTTGTGAACTCCCTTTCCACCTTAGTGTAGCTGTTGTGATTCATACAAGTGAGGGAAAGCTGTATTTACCGTGTATCCATCACTAACAGAGGCGTCAGGTGGGGGGCATCCCTGGTGGGAGGGACTAATGCCCAAGGAAAATACGCAAGTGAGGGACGCAGGGATGCAAGTTAAGTGTTAGATAGATAGCATGATGGTTATGTAGTGATGTCACGATGTTCCTGAAGTAAATAAAGGAGTCAAATGCAGGCGTTTGAGGCAGGGGGGGAGTGTGAGGGAGAGAAACTCCGTCTGGAGGAAACACAGGAGGATATTTTCTATTACAGCTTTAAAAAGATGTATTACTTACCTGGGCTGAATAAATATAAGCAAGCACAGAAACCAAACTAGCCATAGTCTTTGACTATTGATGCTTGTTTGACTGGGAATGGAAACACAGCATTTCCTGGTTAGCCTCAATTATACATTTACAGCAAAGGAGGAAGTACTGTTAAAAAGAAAAAGCCCATCATTCACTGTAGTGAAGTAAACAAGGCATGAAACAAGGTGCATCCATGCAGTTTGTATGGATGTGTGTACATCTCGGCGCTGGGTATCCCTGCAGGGGAACACCGGATGCACAGACACGCACACAGACACACAGACACACTCGCAGAGATTAACATGATAAACATGTCTCCTGGGGAAGGGTAAGTAACAGGGTAAGATGGACACACAGTATTGGATGCTTCCCAGGACTGCAGAGCATGTAGTGTCGTTTCATATTCATATCACACACAGCAACACACAGCAGCGGCAAGCACTGCTATTGGCCAGCACTGCTGCTTTAATTAGATTTTAAAACATGCATTTTGACAGGTTTTCAATAAAGGAAGAAATATTAAAACTGCAGAAAAAAATATGATGTCTGAAACAAATAGAAATATGTGACGCTTATATGAAACTATCTCACACATTTACCAATCTAACAAAGGGTGATGGAAACAGCTTGAATTATTGAGATCAGCAGCAGGAGGAAATGTGTGATTACTCTGACACAACAGGACAAAGGAAGACTATTTTTGAGAACTGTTTATGTATTAACAATGCCAGTTGTGGCTGCATTTGGCAGAATTGCCCGGATAAATGATGCACCAGTGAAAGTGTAAGATTAATAAGCAGTTCATCCCTGAAGGGGTAACATCTCCTGCATGTTAATGTGTTTACTCTCTTCCTTTTGTGAAAATAAACAAAAGCATACACAGGCATACTAAATGATTTTCAGATAACCAGGTTATCTCGTTATGTGATAAAATGTTACATTTTTTATCAGAAAATAACATAATTTAATCGCCCAAGGGAGGTGTTTCAGGGAGAGGGGGAGTGTGTGGGAGAGTAACTCCCTCTGGAGGGAACTTTGGGATCCTAGCCTTTGCAGACCATTTACATGCACACAAATATTTACCACACTACAGCAAAAGGAAAACCCAAAAAAGGCATAATAGGGCGCCTTTAAAACGTTTTGTGCAGGAAGTGGATTGTTCATTTTCACACATATTTTACATATTTTATGTCCTGCCACTTAAAGACTGTTCACTGCAGAAAAACAATGTCATTTTCCAAGAAGCACAGCAGAGGAAAAATGAGAGAAAAATAAAATGGGCTGATCATTATGCAGTCCCTCATAGTAATTGAAAAAAAGAGAAGAAAAAAACAGCAATTACTAGAAACAATGTCCCAGTTACTCAGGATAATCCACAGACCCCAGCATCAATCATTCTCATATAGGGGCTAATTCTTCAGTTAGGAAGAAGTTTGAGTAAAAACTGGAGGTCTGTTGATTAACAGGGACTGGGAAGACACACTGCTGAGCCATTCTTTCAAACCTCTAAGCTCCAGGAACAACATTACATTCACTACCATTGTGTTGTAGCAGCAGAAGAGGTGGACATCTTCAAAGCCGAGGGATGCAAACTAAATCTATCTGCGTGGCTAGATACCACCACTGAGAAATATGCTTTTGTATGCTTTTAGTACTTTGGTTTGGATAAATCCCTAGATTCAAAATAAATTATAATTGTTAGCCCTAATCTGTATCAGGTTGTTCCACAACATAGGGTCCTAATAATAAGCATCACCAGATACCCTGTGGGAGGCTTCTAAAAGTACGGCAGTGAAAGACCTGTTCAAATTAATCCTAAAGGATTCAGGTTTTGAAAATAGCAATAATAATACTGTACTGAGGCTGAACAGGATATGCCCTTTCGGCTTTCGAAACCTATTGGCCATGTTTGGACGAGAGGGTGGACTTGAAGAGAGGAAGGCCCCAGCGTTGCCACATACCGTTAGCATAGCAAACAGAATGCTACCAGCTAACTAGCATGCTTAGTGATAATAATTTCGACACTAACTATGGTAAGCAAAATACCTGCTTGTCTAAAAACTAATACAGTACATTCCTGCAATGGACTGTCAGTACAATAAGCTAAGCTAACAAGCAAGGTTAGGTGCATTAGCCCGTAAACAAAGTAGTATTTTATAATAAAGGGGCAAATTAGCATGTCTGCTTCTGCAGCTCTTAATAGGCACTGCAGTTCCCTTTTCTGTCCTTTTTTATTTTGTGATGACGCGGAACATTTTAGGGCCCTTCCTCCACCTCATTTGTATTTTTAGCATCCAAAATTATCCACCGAGATTGCTCCAATTCCTGTGATCCTTGTCCAAGAAAAATTGTTTGATGTTGAGCGTGGGGTTTTGTTGGAAATTTTCAGCAGGCTCTAAAAGAATATTTTCGCCATATTTTGAGTGGCAACACTGCATGGCGGTGCCAGCAGCCACCAACTGTCTCCTCTTTGAAACTGTCCTGGAAAAGAAGGCCCTTAGTGGCACTAAAGAAGAACAGGGGCAAAGAGGGAATACTCATCCATGTTGTTTCCCGTCCCGAAAATATGATAAATCCTCCGTGACTCAAAGCACACATGGTGAGTCCACCCAGAGCTGTGTGTGTGTGTGTGTGTGTGTGTGTGTGTGTGTGTGTGTGTGTGTGTGTGTGTGTGTGTGTGTGTGTGATTTGTTCATCACGAGTAACTATTCCTGTTTGAAGATAATTTAACATGCCTCTACTACACCTGACTGGTTCTGCCTCAGCACCGAAATCAATTTTCCCTCTCTCCCCACTGTAGATCCCACTCTGAGCCTCACATCCTCTGCTGCCAGACTCAGTTGCCCGTCATATAGCAGCCGTTAGCATCCCAGACAGTAATTGGATGTGTGCTGCACACACGCAGTCTCCTTCATTTACATTAGACTGTGAATATCTGAGCAGAAAATGCATTGATATGCTTATACATCTAGATTAACTTCTTTACAGCTATAGGAGTCAATATTCATATAGATCCATCTTGAAAGGAACACCTGCCTCTGCAGAAAGATGACTCATGGGAAGGAAAGAGGAAAAAGTGAACACCTCACTTCCAATCGTCAGCCAAGGTGTAGAAAGTAGGAATAGGTGTGAATTAAAAAATGAGATATAGCTGAGTCACAAGGAGCAACACGACATGTTTTAATGCCCATGATCAAATGTTCCATACTTTACTTTTCACGTGTTGTTTTGCTTCTTTGGAGAGTGCATCATCTGCATGACCACTATAGTCCACTAGCAGCAAGCTTGAGTAATACCAACATACTTCCTGTCTTTGTTTGATTTCATTTCTGAACACTTGGACACCGATGTTTTAGTGCAAGATCAAAGCAAAGCAAAGCAAATCCCCTGCATTGTTTTGGTATTCGTCCTGAAGCTGATTTAAGAGAGCAATATTCTCACTCAATCATGAAATATTTACCACCGCTTAATTATTTGAGGCTTGGCAGCCATATTCAAGAGCACCTCAGTGGATGAGCCAGTTTCTAAAGGAAAAAAACATCCTGTGAAGTTAGCCATGGCCCCGATTAATATTCCTCTATGTAAAAGCTAGATGATCTTCCCACACATTTAAGAGTTGGGCCCTTCTGCAATTCCCTGGCTGACTCACAGCCCAAAAGGAAATGACTTTAATTATTTTTCTACACAGTGTAGAAGCAGAGAGCCGATGCATGCAAGAATGTGGTAGAAATACATAAACAGTATCTGAAAGCTGCATTGCTGAATTCTGAAGAGAGTGGGATTTAAATTGTAAAGAATGATTTCAAAGTTACATCTCCGCTTCCTACAAACAACCTACAACTACAAATAGCACTTGTAGCAAAGTGAGAACAATTTCTGTGTTTTAAAGTGAACTATGAACCACTTTTCAGAGCCAATGTAAACCTTTTTACTTAGCCTGGCACACTCAATTAACACTGAAAATAGAAGCACCGATCAATGCTTCTGATTCATTCTAGCGTCCTGCTATAAAACAACTCCAACCTTTAGCTTTTGATATGAATATCATCCCGCTGATCTTACCAAAACAGTAAAGTAGATAGCATTCAAGCATCAAACTCCTCCATAATGATTACATCTGCTGATGAAAAATAGAGCATGGTGTTAGTTCAGGCAGAGCATCAACTGTTTTATTCATTTTTAACAATCACTTGCTCATCCCCGAGCTATGTGCCTACCAGCTGACTAGTCATGTCCAATTATATTCACAGCGGTGCACAGTGCAGCCAATGAAACTCAGCACATGCGATCGCTATTTGGTGCCACAGCTCCTTCTCTATTCTAAAGTTCCTCCTGTTAAAAAAGTGTGTTGGATCACAGAGCCATTGGAGAACATAGTTATGTTGACATTAGGTATCTTTCTTAATATTGAGGGGGGTCCACATTTATAGGAGCTCAGTTGGCACACTCATGATGCAACTGTCCAAAAATCCATCTGCCTTCCATTTGTTTTGAGACTTTTTTTGGTGCTTCTTTTCGACAGCGGTATGACGAGCTGGAAACCAGTTTAAGAGCAAGATATTGAGTTGGGATATAACAGAAGGGATGGTTATGGGAAAAGTCAACACCACTTGCACTTCAAGACATTTTTGAGTGGTCAACTATTTAGCAGGCCAACATAATTGTATCCATCCCTGTCAATGAATTCTAGGAGGTAACGGGTGCTGTAGTGTAGGCGTAATCTGTATGAACCTTTATTTGATCAATGAACAACTTCTGAGGGATAGACAGAAAGATAAGGAGGGAATCAGTTATTTTGTAAAATTATTTTACAGATTGATTAGTTTCTTGTGATAACATAAAGTGAGACTATGGTGTATAATTTAGAATCATTTATGGCTTGACTTCCCGTAGGTCTGAACAGAGGGAATGGCTCGTGATTAATTGTCTGCATGTTTTTATCCCAGGCTAATGTTCTTATTCAATCATTTCATTGCAGTGTCAGGTAAATATTCCAAGACTATTTTCAGCCATTGCAGACCATAAAATAACCATAACCTTTATATATCATTTCGATGCAGGTAGCGCAGCTCAACGATCCTGACCTGGTCCCCACCAGAGGGTTCGGATCAAGCCCTCAATGAATTCTCTACCTTGAGACGGCATCAAGCCTGAGGCTGAAGAAACTGGCATTCACAAGGCTGCTTACTACCAGCATCAAAGAACAGATGGCGAGCGCAGGCAGGCTGCCATGAAAAGAGCAGTACTGACGCTCCCCCATATTTTTGAGCTTTTCTTGTCCGTACACTGGACTGCTCATTTAGTCCTTACTAAAAATGGCCAAGTTATTCTTGTTGACTCTACCCTTTGCTGTTTCCAAAGCATTTCCACAGTCTAAAACTGTAACATTTCATAAATGTACTACATTCACATGTCAGCAAGAGACTGGTTATTTGAAGATAGACAACTAATCGTTAGCATGTTTTTGTCATTGCAAGCACATTAGCTTGTAGCTTAAAGCACCATTCTGCCTACATACTTTAGACTTATAGACTCTTAGTCTTCTTTTGTTTTTATGTTGTTCTAATGAAGGCACTAAGTCAAAGCTGCTTGACAATGACCAAAGGATGGTACACTCCCTTAAAACACGTGCACACACCTACAACCTAAAGGCTGATTGAATGGCACTGGCAATGACTTAAAGACATAAAACAAATCCGATGGTAAGCCCCCAAAGTTGCAAGCAGACAAGAACACAGGAGAAAACACATTTCACTTTTGTCTATCCTCCTTCTCTTTTCTTTTAAGAACCTCTGAGGCCTTGTTCTTGTGGCGACAGTACTTGGCAGCCGGCGGCGGTGTCACGCCTGCAATACAACACCGGGGGTCGTTTGCCAGCCTATTGTAGCTCGGTTTCCATAATTTGTGATGTCTCGCTTCACAGCTCAGTGTGGACGAAGGTCTCCCTGGCAACTGGACAGATGCTGAGCAGGAGACATTACTGTTCTGAACACACACACACACACACACACACACACTATATTACTATACAAACTATTTGTGATGTTCACCGTTCACGGTAGCCCAAGGGAGGACCAGTGGACCAAGAAGGCTTCTGTGTTTCATGCACTGTTAGGTTAGCTCGGGGCACTCTTTATAGCCGACTCCTGCCAGTCAGAATCCTGCTGATCCAGAGAGATCCCTTAGCATCTCATGGGAACATAATGAAAAATAATGCCTACTGACGCATTATCACTGAAGAGAGCCGGCTTATGAGTCTCAACGCAGACAACAAGTTGCATATGAGTGAGGCTTAAAAAATAAAAAAAGGTGTTAAGCACTCTTTGTTTCCAACAAACCTCTGTGGGAACCGGGGTTGATAGAGCAGAAAATCAAACAAGTGGTGATTTTGTTTTGCATTCTGAACGCTTGTGTGACACCTCTCTGACAGCTTGGCTTGCAGCCCCAGAGATCAAAAAGGGGGAGTTTTGGAAAATGAACAGGTCCAGATTGAGATTTCCATTATCTCATGCTTGATCACCTCTCAAATTGCTATATTTTGCCAAGACAAATTTGTTCCTTCATGCTTTGCTAGTTTTAGGTTAGATTGTTTCATTCTGGGCCTAAGCGAAAAAGTCATTTTATGGGTTGTTATACCAAATCGTGTTATTCCGAAATGAGCCATTACTTACACTAATATGACACAAAGCTCATTCTGACCAAAGGCCCCGTATTTCCCAGCCTCGCTGAAGCAATTCATATTTCCATGATAAAGACTTCTTCATTTAGCGGATCTACTCGTATCTACAGTTCCCTCCAAGCCTTTTATCAGTAAGAATGCAATACTCTGCTGCTGGGCCCCTTTCCTTTAACCAATGTTCCTCTGATCCGAGGCACTACAAGGCAGGGCTCGATCGTCTCATTACGCCAAATACTGAATTTTTTATGAGTCATTACGATGGGCCACTTTCCAACAGCGGTTCTGTCGGTGCAAACAGGTGGAATAGGGTTCCGTCAGGTCACCGTCTGCACAGGCAAAAAATATCCACTGATCCCCATCTATATCCTGTCCGCCAAATGAAAAGAAAAAAAAAACCCGACAAGGGATAAAAGCTTGCCGCTGCCATATCAGAGCCGGATCTTGACCCATAATGTCCTTGTGGAGTGACTGCGAGACGCACAGTACCCTTCAGAAGCCATCAATTTGTTTCAGGGTGAGGCCAAAGCTAATTTCAACAGCCCTCAAAGGATCTGCTGATATAATAGATTAGGCAGAGCAGCATTATAACCCTACTGTACTCCTGTATGCCATTAGACTTATTTGCACTGCATTACTGATTTAATCTTATTTAAATGTACTCTGGTAATTAGGCCCTACAGTAATTATAGGGAATGATCATATTAATGCAAATTTGAAAATAGAGATTTGACAAATGCAGGCTTATTAACGGACTTCCAAATGCACCTCATATTTATTCAAGGTTTTTTTTATGCTGGTGTCTGTACATCAGAGAGACCAGCAGCAGACCGAGCGCCAAGAGTAAGAGACCATTAAGCCTCCAGAGACGGGCAGCAGAGGGGGCATAAGACAAAGAGGGAGTGGAGAGTCCGATCAATATTCAAACAGCAAAATGAATTTGACTGGAGCGAGAACTTCTCATCAAATGGGAAAAGAAATTGGATATGAAAGATGACCTGCCATAAAATCCGATATCCCACAATGCCATCTGTCAGACAGCGGCTGGGGAATAATGACAACGGCTAATGAAAGTTGAGCCCTGGTTCGGCGGCGGTTTAAATCAGCTCCTCGCTGTGCTGACTCAGAGATCTGTCCGCTGTCCAACCCAGCAGGATGCCACGGAACAAAAGAGCGGGAAAACCCTCTACATTATCCCGAGCTGTTTCAACGGAATATGGATGGGGTCGTTTGTGATGTGAGGTGCTACATTTGGTTCATACTAACCTCAGATTAACAGGGGGTCCGATTTCAGGATCAGTAACAGGACTGGAGGAGCTGGTGGAAATGAAGGACTCCTCCAGTTCTGTTACATTTCTAAAACATGGAGGATTACTTTATGGTTTTCACTTTCTTTGGTTCTTTTGGTTTGCTTTTATTCAGTAGGTGAACCTATACGTAAATAAAACAGGGTGTGTGTGTGTGTGTGTGTGTGTGTGTGTGTGTGTGTGTGTGTGTGTGTGTGTGTGTGTGTGTGTGTGTGTGTGAGAGCTTAACTGTATGGATTAAAATAAAACGGAGCATTTCCAGTACACTGAGATTTTATTTCAGCGTTTTTAAACTGTAGTTTGTGCTCATGTGTTTCATTGTTGGTGTATAAGCTACTGCCTGAAAATGCTTAATGAAAGACACGTTACTATAAATAAAATCCTAGCCGAGGACACATTGTTCTGTTGTCTTTCATAATACACTTAAGTAAAAACATCTTATTTGTCTTTCTTTTCTCTTGTATTTATGGGCATTGCATTGCAGACTCAGAGCAGGTTATTGATGTTTAAAGGTAACTAGTTATTGTAACGAATAACATTTTTAACATTTACAAAGTGGCCTTGCACAGAGCAACAAAGTTTGGCTCACACACTTCTTTAAATGCTAGAAATGGAAGAAGACTTTAAAACTTTAAAAGAAAAATAAATAAAAAGTGTATTTTCTTAAAGTTTCTTAGACTTTCTTTTCAATTAAAAAGAAACACCTACTGAAAGGGCATTAATTAGACATAAACTGACTTTTTGTTTGCCTTAGTTCCTCTCTTTTTCTATCCTTGTCATTTGTTCCAGCCTTCATGTTCATTTCTTGGCGACTTACAGACCAACATGAAACTGGAAAGGTCAAGCTGTCATGCTTTCCGTATTCCTCCTGGTTCTATTAGCAGAACAGCATGAGATACACGTAAGGAGCAGCAGCGAGCTCCCATTCTTGAAAGGTTTTCATTAGAGAAGTGTTTTCCTTAATCTGGTGTGTTTTCAGCATCGTGGCAGCTGGGAAACTCAGAGCCTCGGGGCCTTAAACTGGAACACAAGTGTCTACCTTTTCAAAGCAAACGTATGTAAAGTTAATGGCCTCTTAAATAAACTGTCAATCGTGTTGGCTTGTTTTTCTTAGCCGCCCGAGTGCACAAATCTTCCACCATGAAAGATGCACAGCTTTCCTGCTTCCCCTCCCCTCCTTTACCCACCAACCTCTTCTCTATAATAATTGATCGTCGTTGATCCTGACGATTTACATTTCAATCTTGAAAAATCTATCAGATGGAGGTGGGGGGAGGGAGGCAGTTGTGGCCGGGAAATGGGAGCAATGACACAGTGTTCGGATAGATTGCGCGGGTGCAAGGTGACTAATGTCAGGAGAAAGGGGTGTTATATCTTACTGTCTCATTCAAATATACACTCTGCTGTCGGGCTGTCAGCTTAAATCACGGTGCACTGGTTTCCCTGGGCCAGAAGGCGACTTAGCAATATTGAATCTGCAGTCGAATATAGAACAGCTCATAGAGTTTGGCAACTTTGGACCTGTAATAAAAGTCTTCACAGAAACGGGAAAACAGACCAAGTAGTTGTAGCTTCTTCATTAGAGGTATGAGGGGGTTTGATTTATAGCAGGAGAATATGAAGTGCTCAAACAGCAGATAAACCTTGGTGACAACGGAATCTGTGGGCATCTGTTCCTGCATTTCACGTTCAGATATAACTCCAGGACTGCGCCCAACGCCCTGACATACTATCCCCTCCGCCAGGGCCAATGAATATCCTGAATACAGCTCTGAGGTTGACAGCTAGATGCGTGTTTTTGTCTCAGTCTCATCAGTTAAGGACATTTAGACCAGATGTGCCCTCTTCTCTTTTTTTTGCCTGCGAGTCTCTAAAAGCAGTTTCGTTGTTAAATATTCATGTTGCCCTTCTCTTTCAGGCAGGCGAAGATTTTTTTTGAAGTGCTGTATTGGTGTTTTGATGGCGGAGCGTAAATGGAGCGTGAGGACTGCAGATGTGCAGCCCAGGATTGGGCTGATAATAGCCGTGTCCGTTACATGAGGGAAGAAAACCAAGGCGCGCACCTGAAGACAGCAATCTACCTTTGTTTGTGTAGATGAGAAAGGCAGAGGGAGGCGTGGAAGGAAAGGAGGAGTGAGATACTCTAGAAGGAAAAGCCCTCAGTAGAAATCTTATATTTTGCGAGTTCCCCGTCTTTGTCCTCGCTCTAACCCACCCAACAGCTCCTTACTTGAAAGCCAGAACTTCTTGCACGCCCTTGAGAATAACCTGCTTGTAATGAGCGCTGTGTAATCTTTCGTAGGACTTATTTAATTGACAAAAGAACCATCAAAGGCAACTTCATAGCTTGGACTAAGCGTAAATCATGTTTTAATTAAGGATATAAGGATTCCCTTTTCCCTTAGCGAGGAAGACATTCCCAGTGGACTGCCTTCACATTCCTCAGTAACATCACTCCAAATAGCTTAACTAGATGCTAATTGGAGACTGTGCTAGCCAAGAACAGACTACATCGGGTTTTTTATTTACATCAGTGTTTTAGGTAAAAGGGCTACGGTGCTGCTTTTTTACTTTAAAAAAAGGAGCCAAGTTGATTGCTTCCAAAACAGCACTTCCTTTTGGGCAAGGGATTTTGCAAACGTGACAGAACAAGAAAGGGATACAGTGTAAGAGTCAGCAATTTGTTTGTGGCTTTGCCCTTTGATTCTTCCCTCAGAACTTTTCGTTTGAAAAAAACCGAAGAGATGCTGTGCAATGGGTATGAAATGTAAGAATGACGTGAAAATCCCTGACAAAGAAAAGCGGTTAACATTGCAGCGAGTCGGGTACACTACACTTCTCCAAGACGGAGCTAAATTATGTCTGCCAGACGAGGCATAATTTATGTCTTTCAAGGAGAGCCTAAAACACATGCAATTAATGTATTGTATTCTGTTAAGCAATCACAGCTCTCATTCAGCTGCATGATTCACAGATAACCTTGAGGAATGAATGGAGCCAACAAATAACTGCCCACAGAGGCCATCACCAGTGTACCAGTCATTAACATGTCATTTATGTATATTGGGGCGTGGGGGGAGACAATAGGCCGTAAGAGGGGCCAGGTGGAAGAATTAAACTCGCAAATCACTTAGGATCTGCCATTTCTACTGGCAACACGTTAGCAATAAACACAAACTCATTATTGCAGCGCTCTTCCTTGGCCTATAAATGTCTCCACAACGGAGACAGGTAATAGTGATGACTAAAGACTTGCATCGGTGTTTGATGTGATAGGCCAGAAGGGATCCCGCCCAGCTTCTGTGAGTATTCCAGCAAAAAAAAAAATGGCTGAAATGGCAGTTGCAATGGCCTGCGAGTTATTCGATTAGGGCTCCCTGTGGACCATTCACGCAGCTACAGAGAGAGCGGAGAGAAAGGAGGAAGAGCGAGCTGTTGGTGAGCATTAACCACCTGTAACAAGCCGTGCTACTGAAGCAGTTTGATTCCAATCACACGTCACATACAGTATGAAGCTGGAGACAAATAGCTTAGCATGAAGATTGAAAAACAATGGGAACTGTGAAAAATCAATATCACCCGCTTAGAAAAACTCCTAAATGTCTCTAATTAGCAATTATACTTTATGACCAAAATGCAAAACAACATTTTTTATAATTTTATGATTCTTCTGAATACATTTGCTCTCTCGTCCCTGTCAAAGTGTGTAAATTAAGTGAAATGTTATGTACTCTGCAACAATCACAATCACATATTATTTAAAAAACGTCCCAATATTAAGTCCTCATGCTAGGCAAAGCAGACACTTCATGCACAGCACAAACCCTGTGGCATTAAGTGACAGTTTGTTTCAGTTTATTCATATCCCATCTTTGCTTGCTAAAAAGTTGACCCCCCCCCCCCCCCACTCCTTGGTAGCTGCAAATGCAAAGTGTCCCATCAATTGGCAAACAATCTCATCTAGCCAGGCCTTTAACCTTGAGAGCTGGCATCCGATGCAAAGGCAAGTTTTATGATTCGAGTCTGGCCTCCAGAAGAAAAACAGTGAGTCACTGTTCATTTACATCCGTAGCAGCATGCCCTCTGGTGATACCTAGGCAAATGACTGTGCCTAATTCTTGAACGTTACACAATTATAACCGCACTTTAAATTACACAAACAAGACCTCCATGCACTCACACTTACTTAAAGCCCACTTGTCACATCAGAGCAACACTCACATTACGCCAGCCCACCCAAACACACATCACACGCAGGCGCTAATGAATGGCACCGCTAATTAGCCTTCCTTCCTTTTCTTCTGCCTCCCACTCCCTTAACACAGGATCACAGAGTGTGGGTCGGCCGTTCTCAGTGTGGAGGGCAGACTATTCACCAGAGGGCCCTTTACTGCCCAAATCACCAAGATGCCGGTGAGCAGCTTGTCTGATTAGCACTGATTACTCTCTAATTGGAGTTCTCCAAAACACGATGACCTCTGCTTTGTTTACTGATGGGATTAATCACAGTCTGGCAGAATTAGAAATCCCAACTGAATTCATTCCTTCCTCATTATTTGCAGGCTGCGTAGCTCGGCGCCCTGCCCCTCACCACCCCGACGCCTTTCTTGTTGGATGCTGAGTGGTCTGCAAATCATTTCAAAATGCTGAACAAGGGGGTGTGTCAAAACCAGGTGAAACATCAGCCATGTCACCATCCCCTCTGTTTTGATTTTCCAGTTCAATCCAGCTGTTGTTCTGCTTTTGTTAACACGGAAAAGCTTTAGTTTCACACACCGGCAAAAGATCAGTGTCTCTTTGAAGAACACTAAACACCGTATGTGAAAGAGGCTCTATTATGATATTTTGGGTTTTCCCCTTCCTGTCGTGTGTTATATTCCAACACAATTCACGTGATAGGCTAAGGGGCAGGACATCTCTAAGCGGATGACTAATCACAAAAGAGCCGGCCAGCTGACCAATCAGAGCAGACTGGTCTCTGGTTTCAGACAGAAGGTGAAAAGAGGTGCTGCAGCACAGGCAGTATGAGAAAAATAAAGAGCTTTTTGAACATTAAAGCATGGAGACATGTCACACTAGAGGCACAAAATACAAATATGAACCTAAAATTAGCACAATGTGTCCTCTTTAAAGATAATTTCACTGATTTGTATGCGTGCATTTCTTATTATAGCTAACACCATTTCTGATTAATGGGAATTTGTTTTAATCACACAAACAAACTATCCCTCAGATGCCTTTGTCATATGGTCCAGCCACATGTTTTTAATTCTAAATACACATCTCATAATAAACATATGATAAACCAGTGATATATTATCAGAGACTCACTCCCAAATAGGGAGATTTTGGCTGTTTCTCGATTGAGTACTTCACTGATTTGCACTTGTATCATGTTCTTGTTTAGAATCAGCATTACTCTTATCAATACTCTTTTATACCATAGACGGCCTCTGTTCAGCACAACTCAACATGGCGCAGGCACAGGCTGAGATAAGAAAAATCAGATTTGTTTTGGTTGCAGTGTCTCTGTACTGCTTGGTAAAATGACTGATGAGAGCTCTATGGGAGGGGGTCTTGCGGTAACTCCTCTTATGCTTGCTTCATCACGTGAAGAACTTGGGGATAAGCCTTTAACAACATCCACCTATTGTTGTTTTGATGGTTGAATACAGTAATGTGAGGCTTTGTTGGAGATACACAGATGCAGTACATCTGACGAGAAAGAGCAGCACCACTGAGATTGTGCACAAAGGATGACAAAGTGATGAAAACAACAACCTTCAAGTTTGTGTGACCACTTCAGACAAGCAAGGTAACTGACGACATAACAAGAATCCTCCGGAGAGCCCGAAGACAGGAGTAGTTATACATGTAGACAGGTACAAAGACAGAAACACAGATGCATGTGGATAGATCTGGTGTGACAGGCAGGATACCAGGCAGCAAGTGAGAGGACAGAACAGATGCTCTGGGACAGCATGGGCTCGCTGCCGTCAAAACCACAGTGTGTTGTCAGTGCAGAGAGGTTGATGGCAACATCACAGATCCCACTTAAGATCCTCCTCGGGAGCGTCTGCTGCACCCCCAGGACGGACTTACTGTGTGGCTGGCAGTGGCGAGAAATGACCAGGTTTCCAATCATTTCACTGGCATCTGTCACCCCCTGAACTCGGTGGTCCAGTGTAAATAGTGTTCAGTGTGTAGGCTTTCAAGATGAAAAAACTATTGAAATATTTGTTATTCTTCTGGAGACTCTTGAAGACACTGTGTGACGTTACGCTTAATGACTATAGATACGCCTCATGTGAATACATTTTTTAAAGGAGCAGGCAATTAGCCTAGCTTAGCATACAGTCTAAAAGCAATGGGGCAACAGCTGGCTTGGCTCTTGAGGTTAACAAATATACATACTAACACCTTTAAATCTGATTACTTCTGTGGTTTTACAAGGAAATATGTTTTGCAGATGCAGTGTGGAAGCTGTTTGACACAAAATATCTACAGCACAGCATGATTCCCTCAGTGAATGAATTCAACAAATAATGATATGCATTAATTAGGGAGCTGCTGGTACAGTGAAGTGTACTTTTGCACTTGGTACAAAGCTAGGCCAGCTGTTTCCTCTTGCCTTCAGTCTTTATGCGATGCTACGCTAATTGTCTCCTCGCTCCGGCTGGATACTCACACACAGACATGAGAGCGGTGTCGACCCTCTTATCAAGCTATCGTCAACAAAGCCAATGAATAATCACATCAAGGCACTATGCATGTGTTAGACAAAGGCAAAAATGTTTTGGACATTTTTCTACTTATTTGACTCCTCCTCCGCCCGGCCCTGTTTGTTGAAAAATGGTTACCCTACCAACAGCTGTTGGAAGCTACGTTGTTAAGTAGTAAGCTAGGTGGTTGAGTTGCCTCCAAGCACAAAGGCTCTATAGGAGTTCACGACCCCGAGCCAAACATTATTACATTGTAAGGCTTGTAGGAAACACATTTTAAATGGAGATAGCGTCATTATCCTACAGCCCATATATTGTGCAATCAAAATGAAAGATAGAGCAGGATTGTTATCTCTTTTCACAGGAAATTGGTAGATCATCTGAAGCCATTATCCTTTTTTACAGTTAGCCAAGCATCATCCTGATGATTCATTAGGGTCCTGTTTTTATGTCCGAATTTCCTGGAATCTGGACTAACACTGAAAAACACATCTCTGTGTAAGTAGTCAGAACTGATAATATCACTATCCATTCATCTCTCAGAACCATCCTACAGACATTTGCTATTAGGCACATTGAAAAATAGCTCATTTCAAAACGCCACAGATTAGTTGGTAATGGATCTTTTTCAGTTCAAAATGTACGTTTGTGGCATCGGAAAAATGCTGCCCTCTTGGTTTCAAACCCAAAGGATCCATTAAGGGTACGAAGCATTTAACCTCACAGGTGCAACCAAGGACTATGAGCCAAACAGCTAAACATCTAGATTCAACTAGAAAAACACCTGCAAGACTAAAGAACTGTACTAGGTGAAGCATACAGTTCAAAATGGTTTTTAACATGACTTTATGTGCAAATCATTCCTCGTCTCTCTCCATGCTGTCTGGGATCCGAGGCTGTAAAGATCTCTCATCAATAACAGTGAGCGAACACTGCGCTGTCATCTGAGCATCATCAAAGAGGAATCTGTTCTGAATGGTTAAATAGAGCACGGCTCACTCTCACCACACAAGGACCTGCTGAGCACACCTCTTAGCCTTTTGCAGTCTGAACCAAATTGCCTTATCTTGTGCAGAAAAACGATGGAGCTGCTATTACCAACGGGGACACTAAAACATTTAACTGACAGCTTCCAATTACACACGTATTGATTACAGTAGAATTCTCTCTTACCTCTGCTATACCTATCATCTAGATCTTTTTTTGCCCTTCTGCAGATGACAAGATAGTGAGGCTGCGCTGCCCCACGGATCAAAATTTCAAGAGAAAAATAGGAGAGAAATTACAGAGAAGAGCCGAACAGAGAGCAGTACCCAGAGAGCCTTGCTGACAATAATTGCAGCAGAGTGGTAATGGCTCACAATTGCACTTGTAAACTTTGTACCCTAAGATTAATAAAAGGATGTTTTTATAGGAACATTTAACTGCAGATGGAACACATAGGCCTTTTCAAAAGCTTTTTGAAGGATGCAGAAGGTTGCATTTTAATTTCTGCAGTAGGAGTAGCTTTCAATCCAAGTTTCTTAAGAAAAATCTCCCGTTATCAGGAGAGTAAGAAAAATAATAAGAATTCAGTTCGACAGGCCCTCTAGATGACCCTGATGTTTTACTAACGGAAATATACCAAATCCCGCTCAGCCTGACAGGACTGTGCCTACAAGCGGAATGTAAACCACATAATTGGCTGTGTAAAACTCTTGCTCTATTACGAAGGGAGCATGGTGCCTGAAAGCCTTTATCGCCACTAAAGCTCTTCATTAATCTCCATCCACAAGGTCAAGGGGTTCCACTGTACGAGACAGACAAATCAAAGCTCCGCCATCAAGAAACGAGCCTGGTCCGACCAAGCGTCAGAGGGTGGTGTGCAGATTTTGTGGTGAGAGTTTAATGGTAATTCTTTACAGAGAAGACAATGTTGTGTTGCAGAAAGGGTTGGTGATGAAATCAGTGTGTCTGCTGTGTCTTCAGGTTGTGTGAAGAAGTCTAATTTCATTTCTATTGCTATGAAGACTGACAGGTGGAGGTCAATTTGTCTTCATGTGTTTTGATTTTGATGTGTAATTGTGTAATCTGTTACTGTAAAACATCAACCACAAATGCAAAAAATAATATATGTAAAAGTTTGTCTCAAAACTACGGAAGAGGATAAGGATGTGAAATAATATGTCTCTGAAGTTTTTGCTCAAACCACCAAACATATCATGAGTTATAGCATGCCACAAACCCCTCTGTTTCAGCCCCTTTAAAAAAGTGCTAATTCTGTGTCTGTAGCTTTAAATGCAAATGAGCTGCTGGGGCCACGCCCCTTTGTGGAAGTGTTTCAGGCTGTCCGGCCCCCACCCGAGCATCTCCATGGTCACCGTGAACACTGCGGAGGAGAAGCGTTTCACAATGTCCACTGGCAGAAACTCAAAACAGCACAGCGTCTGGTCTTCTTAGACACACTAGTAAAACCGATGGCCAAAACACACAGGTGTTGAGGGAGGGGATTCAGGTAAGAGGGTGGGCGGGGGCTTACCGTGGTTGCTTGTTGCTAATGCCGTACAACTCACAAATTACGTCAAAGAATTTTACATCACCAAATGTTAGAGCAGCTTTCACATGCTTGGATCAGGAGGGAAAGACCGTTTCTGAGTCTCTGTACACACAGGTAAAAAGTGCATTTAGCATAATAGGGGATCTTTAAGTCTCAATTCTGACTATTCTCAGAACAAATAAAACAAATCACTTCACAATTATAATATTAAGACAAATCTACCTCCATAAAAACCCTTTAAGCTCCAAACCCCAAGTAAAACTCAACGACTCCTCCCAATGCAGACAACAAAAACTCTGGGCATCACCAGAGCTTTTATGTGTATAGCACCTGACCCTGAAATAATTCCCTCCTTCTAAAGCAGGCTTGGTAAAGGTTAGCCTCTAGGGCAGCACTTAATGTAAAGGAGAAATATTGCGCGCCTATACAAATAAATCAAAATGCATTTAGGACAGGTGTGCACTCATTCATAGCCTCCAGTTCACTGCACACACTCTCCCTCCCGTGAGCATTGCATTCAGCTAACACAACTGCTCACACCAGAACATTGTGCTTTCATTACCGCTCATATCCCGGCAGGTGTGTGCCCTTTTCCTCCCAGTTTTTAATCAAGGTTTGCTAATGGAATATGAAATGAAATTCCAATGTAGTTTATCCATAGTTCCGGGTCAGCTGCAGGGAACTCACCTTTGTGAAAGACACTCTCTTATTAAGGCCTGTGATCAAAAGTGCTTCGGCTGATGATAAGATGGGGTTATATGAGAGAGGCCTCTTTAATAAATCCTCTTCCAGTGGATGTTTTGGAGCCATTACATCGTGTCCTCAGAGGACAAGGGGAATCAAAAATTGTAATGGGGGTGGATACTGCCATCAAGATTTTAATGACGGACATTTTGCGGGAGAAGTGACCAGAGAAAAATTGGTGGTACTTGACAAGAGAACATGGATGAGAAGCTAATGGCCTGAGCTCAATTACATGCCTCTGAGTTTGTATCGCAGCTGGAGATACACATCTGCATAACACCTCACTAAATGCATACTTGCTTGTGCACTTTCACAGACACATACTTATTGAACATTAGTACATTAGAGATTACAGAGCCACTTTGTAAGCATTCTGTCTTTCTTTGTCCTCCTTTTTTCTAGTGTTAAAAATCTTTATACATATTTATTTTTCAAAAGGAAACAACTGATTCATTTTAAAGTAAAAAGTTGTGCTGAGTGCAATTCTCTCTCGACGTTTTTAAGGTTGGTTTTTCCCTTATAAAAAACAAACCAGTGTAAAGACTTTTATCAGATTTCCCCCAAAATGTTTTAAGGACTTTTCTTGTCAACAAAAAATGTTGTAGCTCACCAACATACGCTGAGTTTCACTGATGTTCAACAAATGAGATTTTCTTCATCATAAAGAATATTTTCCTCTTTCTTTATATTTTTTATTTCTACCTGTTAGCGTGCTAGCAATCTTGTCCATGGAAAAAAACGGACTAGAAAACAGGACAGTTGTTCTTTAAAGTAATACATCTTGCAAGAATTTCCAAAATGGGGATCGATCAGATCGATCTATCTATCTATCTATCTATCTATCTATCTATCTATCTATCTATCTATCTTTCTATCTATCTATCTATCTATCTATCTATCTATCTATCTATCTATCTATCTATCTATCTATCTATCTATCTATCTATCTATCTATCTATCTATCCATCTATCCATCTATCTATCTATCTATCTATCTATCTATCTATCTATCTATCTATCTATCTATCTATCTATCTGCAGGAAAGCCTGGAGGACAGCCCTTTTAGATTCTGAAGGAATGATTTTAATAAAATGTCCCTCAACTGATGAGTTCCTCTTGATTAACTAAGCTATTTTTCTTTTTTACTGCAGAGTTGTAGAAATGAAGAGACAGGACAAAGTGTTTGTCTGTAATGCAATGTTAGAAGTTGTACTGCAACATTATTTATATTGCAGATAAGTCTGTGTGAGCTGTGAAATTCGACTTACATACATTCAATACAATGAGCAATCCCCACAGTATTCATTTGGGGGGAAGCTTCTTGCCCAGGGACACAACGACCTGCTGACTGCAGTGGGAAATGGAACCAGCGCACCATCCCACTGAGCCATAGCCTCCCTGTGCGTATCAAAATAGTATGATTTCCACATAACTAGCTAAATGCTCAGGCAGTGAAAAGTGCAATGTCTGATATGGTCTTGGAAGAAAATCCCTAGTGGTGGGATTTCGTAGGATTTGTTTGGAGCTTGGTCCATTTAATGCAAAAAAAGGTTGGATATTTTAGGTTCTAGATCTTTATTGTGACCATTCTTCTGCTTATCTGTCCCTTATCCTGTACACCAAAATACAATACTAACTCACTTGATTCCTCTTCACACACACTTGCCTTTGTATTGCCTTTCAAAACAAAGGGTGCAAACATACAAAACAAAGTGAAGACATCTGCCATTCCATCTTTCGTTCACTCGTGGTCACACAAGTGCAGCGAAACACTACTTCACTCATAGAAGCTCATATAAAAGCTGGAGCGATAATGGAGGTGAAAAACTGGTCAAGGTCAGCTAGGCAACTTCTCTCCATTACACACATGAAATGGGGGGGACGGGACATGCTGTTCTGTTCCATATCAGCAAGATCACATGATATGCTCACACTCTTCTGAAGCACTTACACACTTTGCCGTAATAATTCACGCTCTCTCGCGCACGCTGTGTCAATGTGAGGCTCACTAAATGGGAAACACCATTTGTTGTGGTAGGACGGCTGGTGGTGCATGTAAAACGTGGCTCCCCATAGCTAAACATCATTACAAATCTATATGTGTGTGTGTTGGCGCTCAGTGGGAGGGACAGGGATGCATGTTTGCCGCAAGCGCTTATAAGACGAGTGGCTGTTGCATTGCATACACACGTCAAAAAGGGTAAGCGTCACGCGTGTAGGATGGTACAGTGGGTGGAGTTGGGTTGCCAAAGGGTTAGACTTGTCGCAGAGTAAAGAGACTAAAAGGGAATAACTGTAAAGATGTTGTCAGTCTTAACGCAATAAGGCTTATGATTAAAGTAGAAAGACCTCAACATGTTTAAAAAAATGAAGGAAATGAATGACAATCAGCAACTTTGACCCAAAGTTGTTTCCAGAAAACCAGCAAGGATGTTTACCATGAGTTGCATTGCAGTGAAAAATCAAAGGAAGTGAAGGAATCAGCACAAGATACATTTAGTGCACTGACTGGAGACTCCTGCACATCAGCAAGCACCATCACTACCTCGCTGTGACACAACTAATTGATGACAAATAGCAACTGCGCCGGTGTGGGGAAAACAGAAGCAAGGCATTTTGCTGAAGCGTGTGCCAGTTTCTTTAAGTTGCACAGGAGATGGAGATAGCTTTATCACTGTAGGAACAGACAGAGCCCACAATAGGATAGAGAGAGCTGATACAGAGGGTGATCACATAGGTCTGGTTGACCCTGATTGATAGGATATATTAATTAACTAAACAGTAAAATCTCTTATTGATGCACCTGATATAAACACTGTATCTAATCCAGTCATGATTTGCATATTCATATCACCAACTTCTACATAATATTGCTTTGTTATGGCTCTGATACACAATTAGGTATGAATTAGTTCTACACTCAACGAAAAACAAATGCAAAATTCATCACAGCGCTTGAAATAACTGCAAGTTGCTAAATATTCCCTCGAAACTCAAACTGAAAAATTCTCTGCCCCCATTTTATAACCTCCTGGCTTTGCTTCTTGGCCGCTGCTACATGAGATGCGGAGCTTGGCCACCACTTAACAGCTGCAGCATGGAAAAAAAGACATTTCAGATAAGTCGAGCTCTGTGGGTGGAAGCTCCCCCGTGGAGCACCCCGCTTTATTGTCCCAACAACCGGCGGTCATGTCACACCTCAGAGTGTAACTTAGCCCTGACACCTCACACACTGGCTCCCTGCCCTGCGGTGGCTTAAGAACGCCGCTGAGCCGTGTTACCGTGTCCTGGCCAATGACACTCACTAGCAAGGTGACTCTGGGCTCGCCTGCTGTAAAATGGCACCGCTTCACTTCAGATTGATAGTGTGTTTCTGTGTGAATGTGTGTGTGTGTGTGTGTGTGCATCCTGACCTGTAGCAGCCTGTCTCTGATGTTCCCTCTCTGGTTAACTGGTCAACGGGATGCATGACGGGATGCATGCCTGAGGAAGAGAGAAAGGACAGAAATAAGAGCGCAGTAATTAGCATGTATTGTTAAAAGTTGCATCTCATTTATCAAAAGCACACCACTGAATGAAATGAAATTCGGGGGGATTTTTCTCATGTCTGAAATGTGGCTTTTATGAGTTGAAGTCTGCTTGAGATAGCCACCTAAATTCCTCCTCTTCAGCATTTCAAAAGCGCCACCTCCACCCAGGCATCCACCTCTGAGTCCGTCATTGTTACATTAACAAAAACACAGACGAAATTAAGCAATTTTTTCTTTATACAGAATACTCTTTCAGAAGCACGTGTGATTAAACCACTCAGAGAATGGATACTAAATATAGTCCATTTTTGAGCCTGCTGTTCATGGAGAATGTTTACCCACAATGCAATGCACTGCTCCTTGGAAAAGAGCATTATAACACTTGTTTTGCGTTACTTTAACTGGTAGTGACATTAAAAAAGGTGCAACTTAATAAGGAGTGAGTGATTCCTGTTAGTATAGTCATTCATTATGTGTATGAAAACGGATATCTAGCATAAAAAGTTTGGAATATGTAGTTAGTCATCATTTTCACTCCCTGTTTTGCATGGCTTGGTCTTTGAGTAGTGACAAAGTTAAAAGCTTGAACCTCAAGATAAACTTTCCACTGCTGAAAATACATTTCCTTCGGATACACTTTCTCCTACTTCCGCCTCAGTCAATCATGATAAATAGTTTCAAACAGGGCAATAAGTACATAGCAACGTACTGTATAGCAACAATATGAGTCACAGCAGTAAAAGCCCATAAAATGTACCCTAATCTGGACCCACTTAGGAGTCAATTTACAATACTTCTTATACATAGATGCACATGTTGCATAAAGGCTGTGACAGAAGATAGTTGAACTATTTACATGACGTAAACCCTCTACACCTGCTGGTTTGCAGCAGCCTCTGAGAATGTAGACTTCATAATTATATTCTGCTTTACAATTGTGTCTGCAAAAGTCTCTCCCCTGTCCATTGGAACAAGATATCACTTGCATGCTAATTTGCACTATTAATATCAAAGTGTCTCTAATTCAACAGGACCTCTTTTATGTGTAGAAAACTTTATTGCCAGGAGGATGTGCTTAATTAGTTTGGCGGCAGATTGCAAACACTGTGCTGATTGACTTTGAGAAAACCCCACAAATCTAATTTTCAGTATTTGTTTTTGTTTTGATGAAGACTAATGGGTTTCCTAATTATTCATAACGAGGATAATTTGTGCATGGGTTCTGTTGGTTCCTGTCAAATCGATGGATTGGTTTCTACCTGAAGCTCTGATCCAACTCAAATTAACTTTTAACCAAACATCATTTAAAGAGGACTTATTGTGCTAATTTCATCATCGTGTTCATATTTATACTTTGTGTCTCTTCTGGGACATGTCTCCATGCTTTAATGTTCAAAAAGCTCTTTATTCTTCTCATACAGCCTGTGCTGCAGCACCTCTTTTCTCCCTCTGTCTGAAACCAGAGCCCAGTCTGCTCTCCATAACCAACCATCAACTTCGGTGCAAATACGCATATAAAGAAACACAGCCTTTAACTCGAAGATACAAAGAGGTGTATTTGGGGCTCCTGGCACCAGAAAATAACACCGGAAATGAGAGTGTTTAAAAGCTGTGGGCGCACCATCATTTGGGAACTGTGATACAGTATGTGTGTACTTGTGTGTGATGATACTGTATGCATGCATGTGTGTGGCTTGTGTCTAGGTGGGAGAGTGGAGACATCCCTGGAGATTTAATCCACCACCCCCATGATCCTTTCTTCCTCTTCTTCCTCTCACTCCTGTTAGCTCTCGGTCGCTCGTTCTCATGGTTTGATTTGAGTCAGAACTCAATTCCTCAATTCCACACCCTGAGTGCTGTTGATAAGGGCCCTCGCTCGCTGCAGTCGGGGCCTCAGAGAGGGACGCAGCATGCACTCAGAACGGCAGAAAATCGAATTCCTCAAGACAATGAGGTCCATTTGTAGAGTTAAGCCGGATGAAAGGCCCATATTTAGCCAGCCACTGTTTCTGCCACCATCTCCATTGTCGGCCAGAGGAAAATAAAAGCTTATTTAAGAGAAAGAATAGTTGTGAAAATTGTTGTGGCTCCGATAATTAGCAGAGTGAAGCCAGCTTGAATGTGTATTCCTATTTTCCCAGTTATTCTATGGATAATTGGCAGATATTTTCACTGCTTTTACAGAAACTAACAAAAATGAATTATCCTAGTGGATTACTGTTTACGAGGCTTAATGCATTAGTTGAATGGAATATAAACTGTGAGCGAGGATCTCTGAAGGATGTCACAATCATTTTTGTCTTTGTGTCAATCAAAATTTGCACATATTCTATTCTATTCTTTATTAGGATCCCCATTAGCACTAGCATAAGCGTTGGCTATTCTTCCTGGGGTCCTCACACACACACAAAACAAACATTAAACAAAACTAAAAGCAAAATAGAACAACTCATTTCATCATATGAACAATGGCATATGAAGTGAAACAAAAATGGTCATCACATTTTAGCCATCATCACAAGGCCCAACCTACAGGCACAGTTACATGTTACTCTGTAATGCTCATATAATGTTTTAGCAACCTTTTAAAATGCACTTGAGAATTTTCCTGAATTATGTGGACTGGTAAAGAGTTCCAGCTGACCATGGCTCTGTACATGACTGTTTTCTGTCTGATATTTGATTTAGATGTGGGTAACACAAACCTTCTTTCTATTGCATGTCATGTTTGATAGTTATACATAACAGCTTTTAAAATGGAGAAAAAAAATCATAAAACAGCGTACAAAATGTGCTATCTCTTCTGAGCGACCTAATAAAATTAAACAAAATATACTGTAAATGGAATAAATGTTGCTAATTGACAACAAGCGGCTTAATTTAGGATAATGAACGTAAATGGGATGCTACAGTGCGGTCTGTGAGTGTTCAGTGAAGCAGGCGAGCATTAGTTCCAGTTGTTCCTCATTAACTGTATGTCCCATTGATTCCTCCAACGGTGCGGTAAATGGAACAGACCTCAGTCAATGAACTGCCTGCAAACAATCTCTTGGATTGGGGGTGGGGTGGGGGGGGGGGGGGGGGGGGGGGGTGACATCATCCACAAATAACACAGTGCCAGCTCTCGCTTCACAAATCCTAAGATAGATCTTCTGGAGATACACGGCATGGTCATCTTAAAAGGTAAATTAGACAAAAAGAAGAACCATCAGCTGGTTTCGTATCCCCAACACTTTTACTTTTTTGAATTAAACCCTTTAATTAAACCCTCAATGTTGATTTATATATAACTTTGACACTCTCCTGGACAATGTAGCCATCCTACATGTCTATGTTCTGGCCTCCTGTATCTGCTTTAGTTTCAATTATCTAACCTCTTTTTCTGTGAAATCCTGACTCTCATATCGCATAGCAGAACTTTAGGATCTGTGAGTGGATGTTCCTTCGGACAATGAACATCTTTACGTTACAAGTGTACCCTGGATTTTGTTTGAAAATCCAGATATTTTCTAATGCAGTTTCAATATTTTGGACTATGGAGAGATGATTATTCCAGCTGTGGAAATGCTTCAACTGTCAGTCACGTAATACCGTCTCAAGGAAAAAGTAATGCGACTTTTAAAACAAGTGGCATATGAAATAGATCCTTCTGCTTTAGATGTTAATATTCTACTATTATCATCAGGATTGCTAAGAGAGTCCTACCAAGGTGACTTTAAGCAGTCCGGGACCTGCTGCAATCCTCAGGGCAATGGAAAGAGAGGAAGACGAGACAGAAATGGAAAAAGGATAGAACAGAACGCCAGTCTTTAAATAAACGTAATGACTAACAAAATCTGTTTTTATAAGTGAGTTATGGGGTTTCTTCCTCCTCATTTGTTGTTCAGTCATTGCATGGGAATGCTGTGAGAGGATATAGGAGGAGGTGAAGAGGAGCAAACAAAGACTTGATGACTTGTGTTTTTTCTGGCATGGCCAATAGGAGGAAGGGATGCAGTTTTTATTGGCATTGATTGGAGCATTATACAGTGCATTGTTGCAAGATTATTGCATTATCTGGCCTGACGTAATCACATTAGGAATGCGAGAGAAGAGAATGGAGTATGTCATACCCCTTGCAGATACACACATCATAGCCTCGGCCCTTTCTGCCCCGCCGGCTTGTTTGGCGGTGTGCCAGGCAGCTACGAGAACTGCGGTAAGTTTGCTGACTTCACCAACAAATGGACTTTTATTCTTGAAAGGAGAAGGCAACTTTTCGAGCCGATGATTTATGTTTTGAATCTGTCCTCGATGACTGTAGTGATCTACCCTAGCGCGGTCCCGTGGATTTCAGATTTGACCTATTGTCCCGATCGTTTGGAGATGACATGCTTTTGTTCTCTAAAACAATGGCAATAGTGGAAATACAATTTCTGCTGTAACTTTTTTTTGCTGCTAGCGATATTCCTTCAAAAGTTCGCCCGGTGCCTGACCCCGTTAAAGGAAGTGTTCCTGAGAGGAAGCGACACTGCGGGCCAAAGTGAGGATCCTTTGTGGTTGGTATGCCTCCTACGCCTCATTGCCTCGTGACCTACTTCACGCAGGTACCCTCGCAGTTTGCGGAGACAAATTGTGCCTCGTCAGTGTCTATAAAAACCAGTGTTCCTCAGAGCCCAACTCGAGCTGCTCTAGAGGTTAATTGACCCCAGGCAGTCTGCCTACCTTCGCTCAAGTCAGGGGGCCACTTAGCCGGAGAACTGAAGATCTCAAAGTTGGGTTCTCATGTGGGCGTCTGCGCCTTTCCCATTTAGTCCTGCCGTCTCCGTTTCCCCTCCATCTCTATCCGTCTGTCTTAGTCTATCTTTGTTTCTCTCACTTCATCTGTGTATACCTCTCCACGCATAATGAGAAATTTCACTCCTCAGAGAGAGGTGCTTAAGGCCTGCTGCTAGGACCCCACCTGTTCACCACGGGGACCCGCACCTCCTGGTTGCCCTCATTAGAGCCTGGGTGAATGCTGCAGCTCTGCATGTGTCTGTTTCCATGATGATCGTAGCCAGAGTACAGCAGGTCAATTACACGGGTAATAAAAGCTGGATTCATCCTACAGGTGGGAAATCTCTAAGCGGCCGACCAACAACAGAGCCGGCCAGCTTACCAATCAGGGCAAACTGGGTTCTGGTTTCAGACAGAGGGTGCTGCAGCAAAATAAAGACCTTTTTGAACATTAAAGCATGGAGACATGTCACAGTAGCACAACATACAAATATGAACCTAAAAATAACCAAAAAAGGGCATCTTTAAGTCTGTTGAATATAGCTTGAGATGTCTCTGCAGAAATACAAAACTTAATTCAAAGGGATTTTGTTGATGATTTACAAAATATTGCGGCTCCTGCAATTTGAATATTAAACGGTCTAAAATGATATTTCGATTACATTTGATTATTGTGTAACCTTATTCAAAGCATGGAACAGCTGGTTCTGTGGGATAAAATAAACTACTTTGCACCACACTACACATAATGAGTAGACGTCACAAAAACCTTGGGCGGATCACTATGGCCACAATCTCCAAAGCCCCAAGATAGTCCAAAATTATTTTAAAAAAAACTCTATCACACACACATCGCAAACCCATGGTTTTCTCTTCAGCAGTCAGAGAATTTCAAAAAGCCTCATTCTCCTCTGCGATAATTACCCATGCTGCTCTCTGATGGAACATTTGCATAATCATCATCAGCCATTCACAGAGGACACACAAAGGATTATAATGAGGCAACAGAGAAACAAGAAGAATTTCAGGGAGCCATTGAAGAGTCACAGCGAGGGGGCAGCCATTGTCGCCTGATATAACGCACAGACCGCCAACGAAAGAGGAACGGAGATGTGATGATCTTCAGTTCAGGGGGAAAAGAAATCACAAAAAACGCTTAGGCCTGTGTGTCCCCAAGTGATCATGTTGCTTAACTTTGCGTAGCCTTTTTAGTTTTCTGAGATAATGTATTTGTTGAGAGTTGCTGGGGAGGTGCACCAGAGAGTGGGAAGTTAAAAAAAGCAATCCTCTTACAACCTAGCTGCAACAATCACAGCAGGTGAAGCAGCAGAAGCTGTCAGATTCACCTGCCTATCCACAGTCGTACTTCCTGAGGCATGAGTTCAAGTGCAAGGCAGCAGGTAAAGTTTATTACACTGCAAAAAGAAGGTAGATAGATAGTTAGAGAAGCTTCTGTTTTTAATTCAGATACAGTTTTTAAATATTGTTGTTTATTTATTAATCTAATTGTTTAATGTTTTTAGGTAAACTTCATTTTACTGCACACTGTGTGTTGGCAATACTTGATTTTAATTAAAATAAACACAATTTGGTTCAGTTGTATTTGCATTATTCTACATTTATTTAATTGGTTTAATTTATGTATTTCTAAAAGATATTTTTACATTGGTTCATAGATTTTTTATTTTTAACTATTGTTCTTGCCGATTGTTTGTTTTTTATCATTTAAAACTGTAATTGCACATAATAGATAATTGCTTATATGTTCCATCTTAATTATCTCTATGTATGTTATGCACCATGACACCCACGCACATTTCTTGTAGGCCTTTGTAAAATCCCCCTATAATCAACATTCAGATTCTTATTCTGATGTAAAGACTGCAGACGTACTCGGACAACAAACACTTTTGTAAGCTGCATTTAAAGTTTGGAATTTTGGATTACCTTTCCTCAAATTTCGGGAGACAAACCATTTAAATGACAAAAACTAAAACTGAGTTATGTCGAGGTTGGGAGGGATGATAATATTTACAAATCAAAAATAAAATACTTTCTTTCACCTTCAGCAGCTGTGAGCAGGGCTCAGCTCTGTGTTGATATTTCTGGAGGCCACCAGATACAGAGTTTTTGTGCAAGGTTCAGCATTAAAGCTTTATAGTCCTTTGAATTCAATTATAAGGAAACTGCAATACGTTAGAAGTTTCTACCTCAATAATATTATGTTCAGGTCTTTGTAATCACTTTTATGAGGACCTTAGAAAGCAAAACACAATCTGTATCCGTCAGTTAGAGAGTGCATCATCCTGCAAGCCTTTTAATGCTGGGTTCAGGATGATAGAGAGGAGGTGTGTGTTCGATAAGGCAATCATAAAGTCATAAATTCTCGCTGTGACTTGGCCCGAGATAACACGACGGACTACACATTGGGCGCAAACCAATCATAGCTCGCTGTTATTCACGGCCTGCGTGAGGTACAAAGGTAAACAATGTGTTTTGGTCTACCGGCAGCTAAAAGATAATTCCTCTTTGTCATGTTTTGTATTTGGTGTAAAAACGTCGAAGAACATTTCTTAGATGCTGTCAAACATCAGGAGACAAACTGAAGTCGAACACGGTAGTGTTTTTGTCACTAGTTTTCTTCTACAGCACGGGATGAACCAGGAAAATGTTAAACAAAATACACATTTTTTTTATCCTTCATCCCGCGAATGACTCTTCAGAACATTCTCAGGACGATACTCTCCGACCCCCGACAGAAAAGTAGTTGAAACTCTTTTGTTTGTCTCAGAGTGAAAAAAAGTTATAGATTTTTTTGCTAAGAGTCTTAGGGACAAATCTTTTTCTGGAGCTTTTTTTTTATCACAGTCTGGGATAAACTAGAAAACGAGTGTGTGCACATCAAAGAGAATGGCCTGAGCCGTGATCAACAGGCCTTACTTACTCCCATGTGCCGTCTTTCAAAATAAATACATCTGCACTTTGAAGTGAAGGAGCTTTATTTATGGACGGGGAGCTGAAAAGTAGGCAGACCGGTATGACACATCAAGGGTGGAGAGGGGAAGGGGGGGGGTGCGTGTATTCCATCATTCAGTCCGATGAATGACTAATTGAAGCTCCATGATGTGCTGCCTTAAACATTGATGTTGTAAAAGCGACAGAGCACTCTGAGTCAATAATTCAGGTTAAGATGATAATGTATGCAGGCAGAGTTTGTATCACAACAGAAGCCTTACATGGTTATACCACACATGAGCAAAGGAGGTTAAACCATGACATGGGAAGGGAACGTTGGAAGAGTTGCTAAATTCGTGTTGTGCAAAGCTAACTACGTTTCAACTGAGGGGTAAACATATGGTTTATTTAATACACAGATTAGTTGAATCCTAGATTCTTATTGGTCAATTTTTGAGCTAGTTCATTTTTGCGAACAGCTTCTGAGGAAAATCAAGGGACTATATGGAGTCATATGGAGGCGGGACTTAAGGGAAACGTAGGAAAAATGCCCAAATTGAGCATTCAGCCAATGAGAGCAACATATGCCCATTGCACTGTGCAGCAGGCTAGCTTATTTGAGGACTGCTTGCCAAACAGCCATCTGTGGGAGAAGTGCCATCAGTGAGATGTTTCTCCTCAGAAAAACATCCTGCCTGTGTCCCCCTTCCCTTCCCTCCAGTCTCTCTCCCTCTCCCTTTCTGCAGCTTCCTCACCTCACTAAAGTCCCCAATGAAGGCACTTGTCATCTGTACACCTCCTCCTTGTCATGTTTTCTTTCCCCCTCCTCTCCCTCCCTGTAACTTTCACTTTCCCTGCCTCGTCTTCCTCGGAGCCGGTCCATAGTGACAGCGCTGCCTCTTCCCCTGGATGCTGCAGGGTCGACAAGGGGAAGGGAGGCCCAGAAAACACTGAGAGACCTCCGTGCACTCTCGCCAAGAGAAGCGTACAGGAGGGAAAAATACTGAATTAGAGGAGGAGAAGGAGAAGTTAAGACAAAGCAAGAAAAAAAAATGAAAGATATGGTAAAATGGAGCGAAAAGGCGAGTGATTATAAAAAAGAGGGGGTGCAGAGAGTGTGCAGTGAAAGCTGTAGGGATATGAAACATCCTCAGGCAATATTACTCAGTCTCAGTTCTCTCACGGTGAAAAGACGAAAACTTAGCTTTTATGCCGCAAACTTTGCTGCGTTGTAGACGGGGCTTTGGAATAAGTGCAGCGCAGCGAGGGTGATGAGGAATACAAATGTTAACTCTCCTTTGACTGCAAAACACAGGGCATTAAGTCGTTACTGGTGAGGTGTGATCTTTTTGACAAGGGCATCAGAGCAACCACCGTGGGCTGCCAGAGAGGTTGAGCAGAATGAACTTGTGGCTGCGTTGACCCGCTGACACAGACTTCATCATTCATTACAGTAGAGGCAACTCTTGGTTAAAAAAATCTGCTGTTCTTTTCAGGAGGCGGGAAACATCGATCTTCCTCTAAAACTTCCTTGAACAGCGGTTTTCCAATGATACCGTAGCAGCTTTAGCTAGAAACAGCAGGTCTGTAAAGCTTTAGATTCCTAACATGTTGAAGTGATGTGCGTCATTTCAAGTTTGGAGGTTCCCTTTAAGACCAGAACTAATACCTTTAAGGAATGGATTCAAAACTGTGATTATATGGTCCAACAAAAGCAAATTATTAGCATATTCCGCTAACTAGCTTACTTAGCATAACCATAGGAACATTTAAGTCCTTGTTCACTGTGTGGAAGTGACTCTGTCCTGTGTGTTTCAGGTTTTGGGTATGTTTACAGTACCTGAGATAATGTAAGCGTTACATTTGCCAAACACATTGGTTATTCCTCCTCCAAAACATTTTACTGTGCTAATGCTAACAATGAGAACAGACACAAGAGGAGCAGCCAAACAGGGTAACGTTAGGAAGGAAATAACTGTGATTTTATCATTGACCTGAGTAACTAGCTCCAAACTGCAAAATAAAAGCAATGCCGTTTTCTAATCTCCTGAGAAACCTGCGTTTCCTACCACTGTTTGAAATCATGTATCTAAAATAAAAATGACAGAGTTTCCTGTGGTTACTGTTATCACTGTAAACTGCACCTGTGCTATGCAAGATCTAAAGACAGGCATAGCAACTGTATCCAAGGTGGGCAGGGCCTAGCGCATGGTCAATTACCCGAGATATTGAAAACATAAAGTTTTTGAAGAAACTGCTCGACTTCTATTTCAAAGTTGTGCATAAAGTGCATATTGATTAGTGCTTGGAGTACTCTCTAGGCTTCCTTTTTCTGACCACACTTGGAGATGGAGCCTCAGGCTGTGAAGTGTGTGTGTGTGTGTGTGTGTGTGTGTGTGTGTGTGTGTGTGTGTGTGTGTGTTGGAGCGTCAGAGAGGTGTGTGGGCACATTTTGACTGCTTGAGAAGAACAAGGTCTGCGGAGCTAACATGACAAGTTCCCCTCATTCTTTTGCTCCCTGTCACTCTACTCCTCCTGTCATCATTATGAATTAGTGTCCTGCCTGCCGCACAACTGCCTGAGAGTCTTTAATGTGAGCTAGGTCATTGGAACTGTGGCACTGTGAGTCACTCAGGATCGAGCATGCGGATTTCAAGCATTTGCCCATTATATCATTACACACGTCTACTTCTCTTGCAATGTACTGCTGACATGATGCATATTGGCAAAGTGTGAGTGAAGTATTCCTGTTTGATCGCTACGGGAGGTAATGCTAGTAGGCGTATTCTCTCTCCTATACATCTCATTATGCAACATATTTATTTACAGAAGAGATGAAACAGGTTGTGTGCACTATCACAGATAGCATGCTGTTATTGCACCCATTGAGGGTCATTACTCGTGGGGATTTTCGTACATCATCCATCAGAAGTATGATTATCAGGAAGAAAATACAATTTCCCTCAGTTGTTTATAAAGGGCACCGGGTTTAATTCAATCAGACACAGCATGATGCAGAAGAACAATAAAGCCGGGCCAAGGTATAGCTAGGTTGCTTTCTTATTTTATTCTTGGCACATGCGGAGCAAAAACGGAGGGAAAAAAAGGAACTTAATTGGAATTTTAAGTCCTGAATTTTGGAGTCTGCCGACGTCCAGGTTTGTCATTTCTTCGGGGGCTTTAACCAAAGCACAGGCAGCCTGTTCTGTCTTAGACAGATAAACGCTGCAAGCCCAAACCTGCACTGCGAGTCTTAACTATTATTTAAAGAAGCACCCAGGAGGGCTAATGTCTGACGTCACGGCTATTGTAGGGGGTGTGATTAGCTGGAAATAGATTTGGAATCAGTGCTAAGAATGGCGTCTTCAAGGGAACGTGATTGATGTGATCCTGAAAGGCCTCCAGCTCTGGAGAATATTGATAAATTACAAATTAGTGGTGCAATATTTCCATTTCCACCACCAACAGAAATAAATAGAAGTGACTGTTTGTACATCAAGGTTTTACATTTTGGGAGGAGGAAATAGGATTGCTTCAAATGAAATAATAGCTAAGCAGCAGTCGCCACAAGGATAAAACAGACAGTAAAAACTCATTAAAACGAAATACAAGCTGTCATAGTGCTGCCCACACAGGTGACCTCATGTCAGGTTAAGAGCCAAAATGACAAAACACAAACTGTGTGAAGGAATGAGGAATGAATCATAGGTTAAAGGAAATGAAAGAAAAGGAGGCTTAATGAGCTATAGGTGAGACTAACCTATAGCTCATAGAAGTCTGACTCACTTATTCAGCATAACAAAGACGGATTACTTCACAGTGCAGGAAAATATTCTCTTCTTTCTTGATTTGCTTTAAAAGATATACAATAAGTTGTGTAGTATGTGTGGCTTGTAATATGCCTTTACTTTCACCCCCAATAATCTAAATCTCGAGCTTTTACTTGTTATTTTTACTTCACAAACTATTTTCTGGCCATTCAAAACTTCAAGTTTTCTGTTAAAATCCATCCATCTTTACCTCTGAAGTAAAGTCTGTCTCATTCAAAGATAATGCCACTTTCGACTGTCTCGCCCCCGCACCAGCAAGGTGTTTGTTTGCCGAAATAAGTTTTCGACTTTGCGGAAAACTATAATTTCAAGAGGAAATTGCTTTATATCTAAACAGTGTGCAACACAGCTGTATTTTCAGACCGCTACAATCAGGACAGACATTAAAGCCTCGGTGGGGCATTATGAAGAAAATGTGTTGTTTGAGTTACGCCGTGCAACATCGACAGTGGTCTCTTTATATACAGCTTTCCCCGAGAGACGATTATGCCTCTGAGGACCTCCCCCATGGACATTCTTCAGAGCAGAATAGAAGGATTTTGCAAAAAAAATAAAGACAATGATAGTGAACGTAGCTCGAGTAACGTAGCAAAATGCTAATGCAGGCTGTGCCTACAGTGCCTAAGGAGAATGAACATATAGCTTGCAGACAGAATAAATTCAAGGGTTTTCTGGGAAAGAATTCAATGTGGTTTAAAAACTTTGCATTTATCTTCGATTCCATGCGCAAAAGCAAAGTCTATTGAATAAAGCTTTGTTTAATGCATGACTGCTGGCGGTACACAGAACCAGTTTACAGATCTGCACGGCCTCAGCAGAGCACAGATCATTTTCTTTATGTCACTTGTAAAAGACCCATTTATAACTGTGAAATTCAGTCAATAAATTCTACTGGCCTCTGCGGCCTTTTTCTCCCCCTGCGGAACACATCACTATAATGTCACCATGAAACGCTACCAGAATATTCCCCAATCTCTGCAATAAACAAAAAAGGAGCGAAAACATAACTCACACTGTAAACACCTCGGGCCTTTTTGCAGGTCGCTCCCACTCTACTCCAAAATAATCATTCATAGCATCAAATTCGATGCAGATTATTCTCGCCGGGGTGTTTTTTTGTCTATATGGAAGATCCTAACTCCTCTTTGACACTGCCGAGCTGTGGAGGAGTTTTATGATGCACCGAGCGCACCCTTGACTGGCTTCATGAGGTGCGAAGTCACCGCGGTCAACTTATACAGTGAAGGGCCAGGATAAAAATGCAGAATCAGCTCTGGGTATAGTGCCATTCCTGACCCACTCTTCCTGAACATTTGAAATAGTTTTGGTTTCTGGTAAGAAGGGTAGGAGATATCTTTGATTTGATTACATATAAGGGCTGAACTCTAGCTGTCAGGAAGAATACACATAGTCTCAGATGCTTTAAATATTCAGAGGGTGTTTTTAAAGCATTGCAGAGACTTGTTAAGACAGGATTTGCTGTTGGAGGTTAACTACACTGACAGCCCACGTGCTAAAGTGTATTTTCATGTCTCTGTCAGTAACCATGTTCCACAGTAGAATAAAACACAGCATGGTCGAGTTGTGCAAAAACCTTACTTGTGTTTGCATATCTTTTTGAAAGGGAGAAGTAAAATGGACTCAAGTTCAAGACACAACACAACCTAAAATAAATGTATTCAACAACTTCTGGGTGTAATTTCAGGTTTTATAGAGACTCCGTTTGGAAAGAAAGGATCCTGCATTTTCCTCAATAAATCTAAAAAGCTACATTACAAATCATGTATTCCTTGCATTTTTGAAGTGGCGATTCATAAATAAGAGGTGCTCTAGTCTGAGTACTCAGTAGTGTGTCACTTGGTGAAAGCTTCCCTGCCCCTCTGTGGTTTGAAAACCGCTGAAGAGCCTCAATACTTTGACAAGTTGCACCTTGGCTGATATTGTTATATCCCGCCTACTGAATAGCAAATTCATTGTGTGGTTCATACTTTCTAAATGACCACATGCAAAGGCAGTAATGGGGAGGGACAAGTCGTTTTATCTTTAAAATATGGATCAATGGGGAATATACATAAATGGTTGGATAATGCTGCACTTCCAAGTCTGAGAAATTAAACAAATGTGGAAGTGCCCAAAACGTGCATTCTTTATAAAAGCCACAGGGGTCGACGCCACCGGTTGCAAAAATAATTGAGATTGTATAGAAGTCTATGAGAGTATGACCCTACATTTCACTTGATTTATTTCAATGGTAAACACTTTCCCTATGAGTTTAGATGATAAAACAGTGCCTTCAGTGTGGCCTTGTGATTGACAGGTTGCTACGACACAGTATTTGGGTATTCTCCATTTTAGTTTTAGAACATCATTTCATAATGTCAGGTATTTGTGACATTTTGGTCACCTAAGAGTGACTTGGTCAGCGATTGGTTCTACTAATCTCCATTCTTGTGTCACTTCTGGTAAAAAAAAAAACAAGACTTCCTTCTTAAGAGTTCTATGTTTCTCTGGATGCTAATCCTTCCCTGTATGCATTAGCCACATCGTCCTAACTGTACTTTAACACAGCTTATGTCCACTCTTCTTAAGTTTGTTGAACAAGGTTTGACACAAGAAAAGGATTCATGATTAAATGTACAACTGGACATTTAATCTATGAAAGGGCACATTTAGAGAAATATTGGGTATGTTTAATATCACAAAAGGCATACATGAATAATGCATAACTTTTCTCCTAAAAACCACTAAAGGAGATTTAGAAATGACCACAAAAGCATATGACCACTTTAAATACAGAAAAGAGAAGTTGACTCTTCAGTTTTGTGAAGCTTTAAAAAACCTGACATTTTCTTCATAATTATGGAGCCAAAGAACTGACTTGTATTTCACCACATATTAAACCAGACAAGGTTAACTCATTAAGCTTGACCACATCAGGGAAAATGCTTACATAATAGCTTCTCTACAGCTGATTACATTTTGCACTATCATTAAAGCTGGGGTCTGTTTAAAGGGCATTTGTCCCATCATCGCCAACGAAAGGCTGTTAGGGACTTAACCGTAAACAAAGATCTAGTGGAAATATATAAAATGCAGAAAAGTGAAGAAAGGGGAAAAAGCAGAATGTCTTTGAACTACTTTAGTTTGAGAGAGCAGCACCTAAACATCATCTGCATTTAATTAAAGATAACTGTCTTAAAAGTCATCGTATTTATTCATCAAGGTCGTCGACTTATATGTTCAGTTTCAAAACAAATCATTTTGTGCGATATACATAACATTTGAATAATCACTGGTGATTCAAAGAGGAACCTATGGGGATATTGACCCAGCTAAAACTCCCAGAGGCTTTACACAAATGAGAATGACATGGACTAGATAAAACTAGACTAGACTTGTACGGTAAGGTTGTATTTATTAAGACTTTCACCCAGCCTAACAGCCTCAGTTAGTACAGTCTTTGGATCAGAGCCCTACGGGCTGTCAGACGAGGAACGTTTCGTTTAGAGGCAGTGGATAACCCTGCCCGACCTCTAGGAACATCAGTTTGTAGAACATTGTGTTAGAAAATCCTCCTGGGATCTGAGTCGGGAGCTGTGGCGCTAATAGGTACAGATATCCATTTTCTTCCCTGCCTGCACCTTCTTCCTCATTCCCCCTGCACTGCAAGAAATGTCCGTCACAAATGTACATATACAGGAAGGCGGCAGCTGCTGGTCAGGCGGATTAAGTTAGTATAAGTGCCAGGAAGTAGCGGCAAATCCCAAATAATGTGTAATCGCATTAGTGACACACTGTTCTCAACAAAGTCAAACAGCTATGATAACAAGCATGTATTAAAGTACACTGAAAAATGTTGCCTATTGCTATTTACATTATCTGTTGAGTGTCACAATAATTAGAGTGCTGTTTTACACCAAAAGGCAGAAACAGAAAGCTTATCTGTGCTCACAGTAAACCGAGTGTAGGCAGGTACAAGCGTTCAATCACAGTGCGGTATGTAACGTACACAAGGAAGATGTATTGGCACCTCTGGCGCACAAATAGAGAAGGAAAATTCAGATTTTATGGAGTGTAGATTTAGTACAACTCAACAGGAAAACACGACACACACTTTGAGGCTCTGAAGTAGTGTGATCGTCTAGCGATCGTATGGTTTAGGGTTCAATTCCAGCCCCTGCGGTCAATAAGTCGATATGTCCTTGGACAAGAAAGTTAACACTGAGTTGCTCCTGAAGGCCTGGCCAGCGGTGAATGAATGTGTGTTATTTTCCCTGTGCGGATGGCGCCTCCCTATGAATGGTAAGAATGGTGTGAATGGGGGAATGCTGACTTGTACAGAAATTGAAAATGTGCTTTCAGGGGTCGTAAATACTGGCTATATAAATGCAGTTTATTTACCATTTATCATTTAATGCAAATCATTTATATATGTCTTGAAGCATATGTTAGTCCTTAGTCCACACTTTGCAATGGCTAATTCTCTATCTTTACTATGCATTTAAGAAGATGTTTAGTTGATAAAGCGTTTTGCAATGCAACATTCTCTCGATGCCACTACTATTACCACCACACAGGACACCAAATAATGTCTAGCATAACTGAATGTGTAATATCCCGTTCAGGCTAAACTGCTTACTTGATAAATTGTTCTGAACGCTACATTTCTCTAAGTACACAGAACAACAATCGTAGCTTTACTGTATTATGGATCATTTAGTTATAGTTAGGTAGAAAGTAACCAAGTAAGGGGTTAATGTGTCAACAGCTTGACTGTCCTTGGTTCGATCCCGTTCCCTGTAGTCATAATTATAAAGTGTCCTTGGGTAAGATGCTCTATTCAACCCCAGATCGCTCCAGTAGGCATGTCCAAGGTATTTCATTATATGGATGTAAATACATTTGTATAACACATAAACTAAACGAACCGTAAGGCTATGTAATGTTTATGTACATTTTAATCGAATATTTCCATTTCATGATTCTTTATCATTTGACAAATCTGTGGGAAATACTGTACTACTTACTCTACTACAAATAAAAGTTCGTAAGTGCAGTACGAGATTTCAAATAAGGTACCCAACATTATATAAAATAGTTCAAATTAGCACTACTTAGAACAATGCTGTAGGAATCAAATACTCCAATATGTCATTTTGATGTTAGTGCCTGTATTAACATCTATAAAACTGCTTCAGAACCAATGTGCAGCAGACAATTAAATATCACCCTTCAGCCACATAAATATGTCTTAAGTCAGCACTATTTACACCTCAGAAGAATGTTGTAAATATGGATATTTCTTGCAGCGTGCTTCACCTCCAACAGAAGAAGACATGGATGAGAGCAGACTTCTGGGATATGACTGACAGCTGCTCTCAGCCAACCAGAGCCGGGATGCTGCGAGCTTCTCTGACGCTATTGGCTGTCCTCAGGAGAGCCGGGGTTTGTTTTCATATTAATGACTGCTGAGGAGACGGTGGTCCGCCTGACACTTGATCGAGGGGAGAGATGCGCCGTTAACAGACGCTGTGAGGACGGGAAGGGAAGGGCACGCGGGGAATCGCTCTCCACACACAACCTGCTTTTTGGACTTCGACGTTTTTCATTTTCATGCAGAAGCCGTGCGTTTGGCCGTGGAAGAATCCGAGAACTGATTTCTCGCCAACTGCGTAAAAATAAGAAGACCACACATTGTTGCCTGGCTTTATGTCGCGCGCTGGAGCTCGCTCGTCATTGGAGCGGTGCACTTGATGGGAATATAGACACCACACACACAGGGTTATCATGATTAAATCGGGTAAGTTTACTCTGTTTACTCCTTCAATGTATTTCTGTCACTTATTGGGCTCGTTACGTATCGGTTCGTATGCGCAATGCATTTTACAAGTTAAGGGAAAACGCCGTGGATGTTTCCTGGTGTTTCAATAACGTACCATTAGCTTTGTTAAACAACAATCGCCTATGTAAATGCAGAATTTAGTGGATATTTTTGCAGGAAATTGTTGCTGTAGACTGGGCTCGAACCCTCACTTGACGCGCTTTTGCGCAACTATGCAGGATGCGCCTCAACCAGACCGGATTTATGATGGACTCGCTAAAAAGGCGAATTCGTTTAGAAAATTCGAGGCGGACTCGTGTATGTGTGTGTAGCCGATGTGTGTGGAGTGGCAGGGTTATGTCCCCCGGTTCTGCTTGTGAGTTCACACCAGACACCTCTCGAAGAAATCCACAGAACGGTGCCCCCCCCCCCCCCCTCTTTCATAAAACCTTCCTGTTGCAAAGTCCTCACCTACACATGCCACGAAAGTAGGTTACGAATCTGTGCTTCTTTTGAACGCTTTCACACTTAAAGCTGGAGGGAGATGATCATGCATTTCTCCCCCACATGCATGCAGGGCTTTTGTGTAATCAACACAGCCGCTGAGAGGCGTCTTTAAACGCATTCAACTCATCACTGCCCCTGCTTCTGCCCGTACACCCACACATCCAGGGCTGGAGAGAGAGGGAATTCACTAATCCTTTAACTGCATTGGGGCGTCTCTCAACCATCTCTCTCTCTCTCTCTCTCTGTCTCTCTCTCACCCCCCTCTGTCCTAAATGCATGTCATCCAGCAGATGTATAACTCATGAATATTTCAAAGGCAGATAAACTGATAATGGCCGATAATGACAAATGTGATTTTCACCAACGTGGGGGCTACTGAATTTGAACGCTGTAATCCTCATGTTCTTCCTATGGCTGCCTGTCCGTGTGCGCGTGCTTGTTCCCGGTGATGGATACAATAGATGTTGGCCTCCACAGTGCGAATGACTCACCCCAAAGCAGCTGCTCGATACGAAACACACAGTGAAATGCCACATGAGAGCCATCATGCCCCAACACCAGTCACGCTGAGAATACCTCGGCCCACACACTCTGCATTGTTCCCACCTCAAATGATGTGACTACCTGCTGAGCCAGGGTAGCTTATATTGGAATACTCAGCCATAAAAAGTGCACTAGAGATCCTTCAAAGCACATGTTTATGAAGGCTTGTTCCTGTGAACACCGAACGTTGCACGCAAAACATAGTCCCAAACTGTTTGTGAGGTTCAGTATAAAGTATGTATCCATGTTCCTCCCCAAAGGTGATAAAAACTGAAAGGCAAAACAGTAATGGGTTGCTTTATTAATTCGGTCACATTTGTTCAAAACAAATCGATATTACATGTCCACACTGAGTCATACACTTAAAGCGAGTGGCTTTGCGAATTGCCTATTGATCTGCGTGTGAAACAGTGAAGCAGTGTGTGTGTGTGGTGGGGGGTGGAGAAGGTATTGTGCCTGCAGTGGCCTTGTGGAGGCTTGGAGATCATGATAGGCAGCAGCACGGTGTAGGTGTTCCATATTCATGTCTCTATAGGCAGAGGGCAGCAGGTTTCTGTAAACTGGAGAGGATGTGTCGATGCCAAACTGCTACTACCGGTTCAGAGGTGCCTCGTCAGAAATCAAATTAATCACCAGATCTTTTTTCAATAATAGTGGTAACAAGATGCTCCAGGATCTATCCAGGCTCCTCAGTGAAATGCATGTAAACATATTCACGAGACGGCTGCAGGGGATCAGCATGTGCACCCGAGCATAGGCTTTCTGATAGCATCCAGTTCCGAAACAAACACAGGCACCTATTAAAAGGGAATAAGCACACAGAGGAGGGCAAAAAGGAACAAGGGGGACGAGAGTGTTTTCACATTTTTCAAAATGTACGATCTGGTGGATGGACTGTAGCACACCCACATCATGAGACACAAAGAGAGCGGGGAAAAAAGCCAAGGATCAAAACGGTTTGATGGCAGCATTCGTGACATTTTGCTGTTCGGTCCATATCAAAAGGTCAGAATGGGATGTGACACTTCCTTTGTACGCAATGACATTTGTTTTCGCATTAGCATTTTGAGTATTTAGCTAGCACACGTTTCTAGAGTGTGTGTGTTGTTTTAAAAAAAAGGATCACGTGTCGGGTATATTGGGGAAAAAAAGGCTGATGTTCACAACAAAATATCAAAACCAACATCACTAATGAGTCTGCTATTGTGCCGATTCCTATCAGAGACGGACAGATAGGGACATATGTTCAGATTGCCGTTTCAAACATGAGCAGAGAAGAAAGAGGACATCTGAGGGCCACTGCTGTGCTGTCCATCTGTTCTGCGTTCAGATTGATACATATCCTCAGTGCATTAACAAAACCAAGAATAAGTGTGCATGTATTGATACAGCTGCAGTGACTTATGCATAGACAAAATGCATGATCCTACAGACATACAGATTGCCTGTCGAGATGCACATAAATGCAGATACATAAAGCAACGTCTGTCTTCAAATCAGCCCGTCATTCGCCTGCCGAGCCTTTGAACAGACACAAGGACATTGTGTCTGTTCAAAGTGCCACATCTATCATCTGTTTTAGCTGAGGAAGAGTAGCACAGAATGAAAACAGAAGGAGAAAGCCCATATCAAACCCCATGAAATCATAATAAAGAGGTCCGAGCCGGCGATAAATGCATTTCAGTGGCATATAATGATTGATTCCGTCTGCCGTAGGAGCTTATTCCCTGCAGGCGTGTGGCCCCTTGACCAGCCATATTTTATTCATATAAATATAGATAGCTGCGCATCATAGAGGCAGCACACATGCCACATTTGCACCTGCAGATTCAATTTGTCTCTGACTTTGAGGGATATGCCGCTGGCTCCATTCCCCTCTCCCGGTCCCAGCCCCCTCCCCTCCCTCACACCTCCATCTTTCATTCTGGCTAGCAGCTATACACGGGACATTATGCAGATTTTTGTCAAGAGTGAGTGCGATTATGTAGGGGGAAAAATGAGTGTTGGAATGTTCGCTACGCCTTTGACCTTATCAGCGGCAGCCTTAAGCTGGATACCTTGGCTTAATTTTAATAGATGCAGCACTATGCGAATTAGACAAGGAGACCTAGATGTGCTCTCTCACTGCTGGCTGCCTTCTGCATGCATTATGCCAATGAGCTGTTTGTTTCTGTGTGTCTGCAAAGTTACACGTGTCTGCGATACATGTATCTTTCCATGTATCTGTGTATTCCTGTCTGCTCGACTGTGCAGCTGTTTTGTTCTCCCTCATTCAGCCCAAGGGCATGTCTTGTCCAGAAAGAGAAAAAAAAGGGCTGAAAAACCGGAGACTTAGGTCCTGTGGTTAATTTGGACCATTGATTTTACATTAACAGTCGACTTGCCTCTGATTCATAGCCATACAAGTGCAGATGTAAGGGGAACGGTTTCCATCCTCTCCCACACGGAAACATACAGGAAGCTTCATTATGCATACACACTGCATAGAAGGCTCACTTTAATGGACTCTGCATTACCTTGGAGAAAGTATAATAGTAAATCAATGAGGTGAAGGGCAGGGGGAGGGACAGTAAAGCCTTCCAGAGGCACCCACTATGGGGGCTTACCCTGATTTCTATCAGAAGTGGCATGGTCAGAACATGGCTTCGTGCCCACTTTCAGTCCATTGTCCACTGGAAGCAATATAGATCAATCTGATAAGAATTAACTCCAGAAACTCTACAAAAGCTTACATACAAATAATGTTACTGCCTTAGTATAATCAAATGGGTTTTAAATGGTTTTATTTAACATCTTAAAAAGGCATACCTAACCTTTCCGTCGATCACCAAATAATCGTTTTGTTTTGACAGTGATGGTAGATCACCTCTAATTTCGCAATACTGCCAAATGACTGCCTGTCAAAACGGGACTAGAATATTATCCACACTGATATATTAAACTGGCTATCAGCAGCTGTATATGAAATGCTAATTATCATATTTATTTGACGTAAATGGAGGCGTGTAAAGATGGCGGAGTAGAGTGAAGCATATGAGCTTTAGGCAGAGATTGTTGTATTTTTTTAAAGGAGGGCCATGCATGAAAAGACATTACATCTCAAAAAGAGAAGGGATGATTGTTGCCAGATTTAGCTATTTCCATCTGCCGTCCCTGGGCAGGCACACAAAACAATTATGAAACCTTTAAAACATTACATAGACTATCAAACTAACAAAAACACAGACTTGCAGTTCATTCATCAGTACAAAGATCAATGCTATGTGTTCAGTGGACATTAGTGAACTGGGTTGTGGGCATTTGGTCTTGCCTGTGGACTAAACCACATCTGGTGGACTTCAGGGGATACAAAGAACAATACGCGAGCCAAAAAAAGACTCGCACAGACACATTTGTAATTAGGAAAAAGCAGCTACTGAGAAAGTCCGTCTCTGCAGGCATATAGACTAGATTTGGCACAGCTGGGGTGACAAGTATTGAGAAGGCAATTAGGCAGACAGCGGAGGAACAACGAGACAGTAGGAGGCCCAGGAGGAAGGACAGGGAGCTGGATGTGCAGGGGGACTGAAACAAATGCCTGCTTTCTAAATAATCATAAAGAGAAATGTTTACAATAAGGGTTTGAAGAGCAGAGACAAATGTGAGAGTGCAGGATGAAAAGGAAAGGATTTATAAAAAGAGATGTGGGGGTTGCAGTCTCATGAGAACAAGCTAGTAGGAAGAAGGAGCCTGAGAGAGAGGTGGGGGTGACTCGAAGAAGAAAGCCTTACGAGGCTTATTACCAGTGGATCAAAATTCCCAGTGAACCATTTCTACGATACACAGGCTATTCTCCTGAAAGAGGAGGCAATTCTGCTGCGCCCTACTTTCCACTTACGTCTGACCTTTATGTCTTCCGACCAGTTTTACCACGGTGAGAGTAATGTCTACCTCTCAGCAGATGCAATACTGCCTTGTTATAACTTAAACTGTGCAGGCCTCATAATCATTTCCCTGAGGGGCCAACACGCTCCCCACATGCATCTCTGTTTCACAGCTCACATCTCACAAACCTCCTCTCTGATGCCTGCCATAACCCTCTCAGTGCTTGTGTAATAAATGATTTTATTTTTTACATAAACGGCAGGTCAGCCCCAGACTCGCCACACGGGACATTCATTGAGCACCCAACCTGCGAAAAAGCAATCATCTTTACTTCCCTGCTCCGCTAAACCTCATCCAAGCCCTGTGAAGCGAGGGGGAGGATTTATAACTCATTTCAATAAACAGCGTAAAACAAACAGCGTTGCCCGGCTGTTTGGTGGCCCGGCTGACCCGAGTCTGGCCGGCCTGAATTAGCACCGCAGAGCCAACCGGACCAATGCTTCCTGCCCTTACTGTGCACACTCATTAATTTAAAGTGGTCATATCTCACTGGTCTCTAATCAAGCTGTATTTGTTCCATTACTGTCCGAAACGGCCACAGTGTTAGTGTAATGGAGGTGGCCCGGTGGGAAAGTGAGAGTGAGGCGTTGCCAAGATCTGGATGAAAGAGCTTTTCACCTTGACAACGGCCAAACCTCTTAAATGTCATCTGGCCATGTTGGGAACATATTTCATGAAATCCACTCAACACACATTTATGCCGCTGTGTCAAATTATTATTACTGATATTTTTTTACCTGACAACAAGTCGGAAATGTGAGACATTTTAATGAGGAGGTGTGCTAGGTTTTTCTAAAATGTCAAATATCACGCTAATTAAGAGTATAACATGTGTCTAACCAGGACTAAAGACATAGCGGTTTATAATGGTGACGCAATGACACCATCAGGTCGCAAATAGCTTCTCAGTTTGAGTGCTACAACATTTTTACAGATTCCAGCTGCAAGGTACAAATATAGTTTTAATTCTGAGTCATTTTTCTACTCGGCAACATCATTTCTTTCTCTGTCAAGACAAACAAAATGTGAAATGCTATAGAATCGTAAATACTGAGGCAGTTGTACCAGACAGTTAAATAAGGAGTACAACTTGAATTAAAAATATAAATATATATATTCGTGACATAGTTAAAACCCACCAGGTGCGACATTTGTTTTCTGAAAAGATTTCATTTCTTGATCAAATTACTATGTGTAATTTGGAATAGGGTATCTTTTAGTAACTAGTGATTAGATTTTTGAATTCCCCAATTTTTAAATCAGTCTTCTGTTTGGCATTTATAACTGTAGCAGGCAGCTGTTCAACGAAAACTCATTTTGCACAGCAGATATCATCTAAAAAGCTGAATGTTGGGACCAGAGGTAAAAGGAAGTGAGTATTGGATTTGGTGGCCGGAAACACAAATTCAAATAAATGCTAATGTGGCTCCTTATCAGCTGGATGTGCAGTGAAAAAAGGTCTGTTAAATAACTTAAAAAGGTCGTATTTTGATGTTGTCCTACAAATTATTGCAGGTTTTCTTGGTGCAACCGGAGGTGGTAAACAAACCTAGCTGTATATCTCACATTTAACGCAGTGCCCCGGTATTAGGAGCTTGTTTGCAGTGATGTTCGCAGTCAGGATTGACACTGGTGAAAGTGAAAAGCCCATGGGCCAGACTGTCAGCCTGCTACTGTAATGGAGGTGCTTTGGAGACCAGGGCTTGAATGATTGCCCCCCTCTTTCCTCTGACACCTGGGAACTCGCGTTAGCTCCATGAGTGAACACCTTAGCCTGACCTATAAAAGGCTTCCATTGGCTGCCCAAACAAATGTCAAAGTTTAGACTAAATGTGTGAGTGCAGTTAGTGGTTAGGTAACAGGAGATCCAATTTCGAGCCGTCAAGGTTATAACAGCTGTTGATTATGTACTGTATCTCTCTACACCCCACATATTACCAGCATCCATCCTTTGATTCAATTTGCCCCGGCCATATTAACCACATTTATCTTCTGTGGGCCAAATGCACGTTATTTCCACTTAATGCCAAACACACAGAGGTGGAAGTCGTTGTTTTCTCGCAGTCTTATCCGGCTAATTCTTGTTCTTCATGGTGTTGCTAATATTTCCTGCAATGGAAGCAATCTCAGGGTCAGCAGGGGTTAATACACCCCCACTGACTCTTTGACAAGTTCTTACTTTGGCAAGTCATTTTGTCCTCCACATCTCCCCCTTCTCCAGCTCAATTACTGTCAACAGAGCAGTGGATTGAGGGAAATTAGCTCTACATCGTAGCGGTGGGTGTGTGTAACTTGACTGGACCTCTTTGCTAATAGGTTAGTACAAGTGTGTGGAATTAAGTGTGTGGATTGTCACAGCAGTCACGGTGCAAAGCCTCCAGAATATAGACTGCCTCTTCACCGGGCTTCACACAAAGCAGCGGTACAATACCAATTTACCTGTTTAACCGCCTGTGCATGATTCGGGTATATCACTTTAGATCACGCAGTTTGGTACAATAATTCAACACTATAACAAAGGGTATTGAATGCAGTGTCTCTACCCTTAACGAGCCCAATTTCTCTGAGTGTTCTTAATGGACGCTCCATTGTTGAAAGCTTTTCAATTTTGCCGATGTGTTAACAAATCTTGATTAAGTACGGTGAGCTCCTGAGATGTTCCACTTGTCATTAACATTCAGCTATTCAGAAAGCGTATAGTGTATCAACAATTTTTGTAGTTATTTTACTTATTCGGCTTGCCCCAATTGTCTCCATTCCATCTATTACATAACCGAGTCAACCCTGTTCGCTCAGATGGCAAGCACGCCACCCAAGTTGTCACCTCTGATTCAAATGTCTCCAAATGTTTTCCTTCCGCTGCCTTTTCTCTGTGACATCCAGTATTTCTGGAACAATGAAAGCCATGTCATGTTGACATTATATATAAAATAAGGACGTGGTATAAATAATACTTATTAGACTTGGAGATGGATCTTCATTTCAAATGTCTTGGCTGAGTTTACTTAGCTAATTGAAAATGTCAAAAGTATAACTCTGCCCTCGAGTGGACTAGCCATGTGGCTTATTAAACATCCATAGTCATTGAGTGTAATAGAACAAAATGCTAAATGAGTTTTAATACTTAGGTTTACAATATTTATTTGATTGGATAATTAGTCAAAATTAAACGTGCTTTACTATTAATTGATGTCAACAGAAATGACGAGGCAGTTTATCACAGATCCATTTAGAGCCACCCAAGGATTTAAATGACTCCTTCGTCTTGAGGCCATTTATCCTCATATTGAACAGAGTGAATAATAATTTGATGTTAACTAGAGCTAGTGCAGTTGGTTGATGAATAGATTAGCTGATCATTTGAATATAAAATGTGCCACAAATGATGGTTGCCTCTTTGTTGGTCAAATAAAATGGGCCCAGATTCCTAAAACGTGAATGAATGTATCTCTTAACCTTCTATAACAGCTATTATGTTTGGGTCTAGGACTATTGATTAGAAAACGATAAACAATAGATGATTAAATAAGTCATGATGGGGTCTAGAGTGTTCTAAATATGTCACAGACCAAGCAATATATCAAGTATAAAGGAATAATGTGCCCAAAACAGTGACTGTCAGTGGTCCCATTTTGAAAACAACACATATGAGTGGCCTCAAACAGGATATATTTTTAAGTGTTGGATTAGCCTTAACGATATTGTATCCTCATTAATTAGCAGGGAAATCTGTCCTGTTTGCTGGCCACCCCATCTGGTAAAGCCTTTCTAATCCTAGATTTCCACCAATGTAGAACAGCAGACAACATTACCACGATAATTATTTCTCTTTGTCAATGTGTCTCTTACGTCTATCATCAACCCTTACCAAATCGGATGATTCAACATCTTATTTATAGTCTTCTGAAAATGGAGCGGTGCTATTTTACAGGCAAGGAAAGCTTTTAACAGAAAAATATTGATCACAAAATGGAAGCCGTAGCCTAAAAACCTCCTCAAAGATACAATTATCGTTAATGGTAAAACAAATAACACAGACCCTGCCACCCTGTTCGAGCTAACTGCAGCGACTGCACAATAAAGCAACGCTATAACAGTTAACCTGACCGCATTACACTTCTGGTAATTGTGATTACTAAAGAGAGAAGCCAGAGCGAGGTGAGGTGAGAGCCAAACGCTGTCGGCTGAATTACAGACTCCGGCCTCTGTTTCCAGGGCGCGGATCAACTGCATGGCCCACAATGAGGAACCAGTGCTCAGGGAGGCCGGCTCAACCTTGTTTATCAGAATACTCTGGGTGCAGCTTATTAAAGTGCCCAGCGTTTTAAAAAACTAATACCTCCTGCTCTATCCCTCCAATGGACTCCAGCGAATGCTGGGGCTAGAGGTTGTGGAATGAACCCTTGGCTTGGCTTTGCCAGCGGGGCAAACTGCAGCCTTCCTTCCTTCTTGTATTTATTTATTTTTCCAACATCTCCCGTGGCTACTGATGTGAAGACTGTGAGGTTGATGAAATGAATCCATTTCTCTCTGTCCGTGTTCTCCCCCTTGATGCTTTCCATTTCATCCACTGTCTCCCTTTGACTTTTTCTGGTGATTTGCTGCGTGCTCTCATAGGCCCGAAATATCACAAGCACCATCGAACACATCTGTTCCGTAAGAGGCAGTTACATACGAGACATTACACAGTACACTTCAACTGAGAAGTTTCCGCCATAGATTGGAGAGGGAGGAACATGAATGATTCGATGGTAAAAGGGAGACTACATGAATAAGAGATATGTTAGTCACATGCAAGAGGGTGCAGCGTGGGTCTTTTTGAAATACAGCGTGTGATTCCTGTCTCAAATATGTGTCATAAACTTGTATGAAGATATTTATGGGCAATTCAATCCATATCTGTTCCTGAACAGCGTTTCATACCTTCGCCTCACCTTTGATAATGAAATGACAATGTGCTACAACTCCTTACCAGTGTTATTACCTGAAGTATATCCTTTTCCTACAATACTGGAAACAGTTTCTGGCTCTTTATCAATTGTAACTTAAACAAAACTAGACGTTGTTTATGTCCTAAAAGTACTTCTTATACCTAAGCAAATATTACCTGTATCTCTAGTTGACAGAGTTTTCCACGTTTAACTTTACAGTATGTTAATCATGAATGGATTCAAAAATGAAGTTGTCAAATATGTATAGCCCACGTATTCAGACAAAGGTTGTGCCCATATTTGGAGTGTGTTAATAGCACCCATTATTTAGTTGGACATTGTCAATACTAATATAGTGCCCTTAAAACAGAATGGATAAAGTCAACAGCTCTTTAACCACTGACTGCAAAGTAACTATATCATGCTAAAAAAATGGAATGAAAATGACGATGATTCATGAGTGCTGAAGTAGTGAATGAATGAGACATTTTCAGTCTGTGAATGTCATTTAGAAATGCCACAGTAAGGACGTGTGGTCACCTTGTGTAAATGCGTGTGTCCATAAGCAGTTATTTTTTCGTTGCATTTTGAGCCTTCGTGTGTACACTAACATAGCCGTTTAAAATATGCGTCGCCTGGCTGAATGCAGGACCTGTTTTTTCGATAAGTGTTAGCGTGCAGGTTGGTTGATTGCACAGATTAATTATGTCAACACGTTAATGTATTTTCGCTTTGTCGCTGTCGGTTGCTGCGTCCTCTGACAAACAGGTGCAAACTGCATCTGTGTCAACCGCTCCGTTTGTCTGAGACTCACTGCAGTGTGTGTTATTGCCTGCCCGTTTACTTGTTGCCATGGTGACTGACATATTCCAGTGTCTTTAAGCAGCTTGCCCTAAAGGCTAATGCTTAAGCCCTAGGATGTCTGCCATTTAAGAATATTAATAAATCCTTCTCTTTAACCAATAATAGACTCACTCGGCTCACATCCGTGTTGAATGCCATATTGTTGGAGCACATTGCTGCATCCCCAGAATGGAGTCCTAGAAGGTCAAGCAGATAAAAATCCGGGGTTTTATATCTTGAAAGGATCATGAACAAATGTCAACATGCGTCAGTTTTCCTATAACAAATGTCAATATGCCAAAATACTTCTCTTATGAAATTCCCTGATCACATCTGGTATCTGGTAATACTCACACCGCTTCTGTCTGTTTGTCTTACACAGGTAGGAATGGAGTGGGCTGCGGACTCTGGGAGCTAGTGACGACAATCAGTGAGGACGTCCATCTTTAAAGGAAGATTATCCATGGATACCTATGAGTGTGCTTAACCAAAATCCTTTGAAGTATAATATCGGCCCGTCTTCTTTTCCCTTTTTTCCACCCTCCCACCTTTTTCGGGTCTGTCTGACTGCAGCCTTGGCCCTCTGAACCCTGACACCCCCAGGCAGCCTTGAGTGATTGGTCATTACGTCCAAGGGCGTCTACACAGCAAGACAAAGAAACCCCAGGGAGCCCTGCTGCAGTTGGTGGTGGCGGTGGCAGGGGCGGTGAGTCAATCGCCTCAGCAGCTGCAGCAAATGATTCATTATTTGTGAAGTTCACAGCTCAGACCGCTTAATCTACAAGGACCAATTTCTAACTGGAGGGAATCGGTCCAATATGAAGGACGTGTCATTCGTGGATCGTCTCTTTGTCGGCTTGGCCATGGCCTCTTTTGTTGTGGCCACAGAGGAGAGGCCTGATTGCCCGAAGCTCTGTGTGTGTGAGATTAGACCCTGGTTTTCCCCGAGTTCGGTGTACATGGAGGCGCAGACAGTTGACTGTAATGACCTGGGACTCTTTAGTGTGCCGGAACGATTACCGCTAGGCACACAAGTACTATTACTGCAAACAAACAATGTTGTCAGGATTGACAAACCCTTGGATTACCTGGCCAACATCACAGAGATTGATTTATCGCAAAACAACTTATCCTCCATCAGCGACGTCCACCTGGGGAATCTTCCTCAGCTGATGTCCCTTCACTTGGAGGAAAATTGGATACGAGAGTTACCTGACCAAAGTCTGGCCAAGGTGGCTAACCTCCAGGAGCTATACATGAATCACAACCTCATCGCCTACATTTCCCCAATGGCTTTCCAGGGTCTCGGCAACCTTGTGCGGCTCCACCTCAATTCCAACAAGCTTAAGGCCATTAAAAGAGAGTGGTTCGACCCACTGCCAAATCTTGAAATCCTGATGATTGGCGAGAATCCTATTCTTTCTATTGACGATATGAACTTCCAACCTCTCAGTAATCTCCGCAGTCTTGTCCTCACCAGAATGAACCTCTCTCAGCTTCCTGACGATGCACTGGCTGGTCTTGATAACTTAGAGAGCATCTCGTTCTATGATAATATATTCCCAGAGGTGCCTCATTCTGCCCTGAAAAATGCAAAAAATCTCAAGTTTTTGGATCTGAATAAAAACCCAATTGCTAGAATACAGAGAGGGGACTTTGTGGATATGCTGCATCTGAAAGAACTGGGGATTAACAGCATGCCAGAGTTGGTTTCAATCGACAGCTTTGCCCTCAATAACCTCCCCGAACTGACCAAAATAGAAGCCACCAACAATCCTAAACTCTCCTATATCCATCCGAATGCTTTCTACAAACTACCGCGGCTGGAAACCCTAATGCTAAATGGCAATGCGCTCAGTGCCCTCCACAGGATTACCGTCGAGTCCCTCCCAAATCTCAGAGAGGTGAGCATGCACAGCAACCCCATCCGCTGTGACTGCGTAGTCCGCTGGATGAACATGAACAAAACCAACCTCCGCTTCATGGAGCCTGACTCACTGTTCTGTGTGGAGCCCCCAGAGTACGAGGGTCAGCATGTCCGACAGGTGCACTTCAGAGAGATGATGGAGATTTGCCTGCCACTTATCTCTCCCGAAAGCATGCCCGGGCATATTAAAGTACAGAATGGTAGCTCAGTGTCCCTCCATTGCCGAGCCTACGCTGAACCAGAGCCGGATATCTACTGGATCACCCCGTCTGGCACCAGGGTCCAGCCGAACACCGTGTCCGACAAGTTCTACATGCACCCAGAGGGGACTTTTGACATCTATGACATAACAGAAAAAGAAGCTGGTCTCTACACGTGTGTCGCCCATAATCTAGTTGGAGCTGATCTTAAATCTGTTTCAGTAGAAGTGAATGGATACTTCCCCCGACCTGCGAATGGCTCTCTGAATGTCATAATCAAATCAGTGGAGACAAACTCCATCTTGGTTTCGTGGAAGGCGAGTCGTGGCACCCTGGCTCCCAACATTAAATGGTACACGGGGTCCGATGCGAACCAGCCCACCACCGCGTTCACCACCAGGGTCCCCTCTGACGTCCAGGTCTACAACCTCACACATCTCAGCCCCGCCACTCTGTACAAAGTCTGTGTGGATGTCGGCAGCATCCACTACAACCATGACACCAAATGTGTCAATGTCACCACTAAGGGATTAGAGCTGGCAGCCAAGGACACAGAGAAATGGGACGCAGCAGTAATCACCGTCTTTGGTGTGCTCTTGGCTGTGATTTCAGTGGCCTGCCTGCTTATTTATGTCTCTCTGAGGAACCACCACCTTTACGGGGATGTAAGGAAATGCGAGTCCAAGGCTCCGCTGACACCGGCGGAAGCTAGCGGAATGCACTCTCCTTTCTTTACAAAGCTGTGGGTGTCGGGCAAAGGACTGCCAAGTGGAGTGAACGTGAAAGCCACAGTCATAAATGTATCTGACAATGCATTTTAAGAGGCGCAGCTTTGTAGAGCACCACACACCAACTACACTGAATGGACTAGTCTACAGGCAGGGGGGGACAGTTCTGTCGTACCGTTTCAAAAAGGCAAACCCGCTGCTGGTCCCCGGCTCTGGCAAATTCTTTTACTGGACAGGGATGGAACAGTTTGATATAGACTATATGCGCTCTCCCAGTTTCAACCCCATGCTGATGTGATGGCTTTGTGACATCAAATCAGGCGCACATCAACCGACAGGGGCATTTACTGCAAAACAATATATTTCACTATCATCCATACAGTGATGCAGGCAGAGGAAAAGGAAGCGGAAATGATGATGGTCAACTCTCTTGTAATTGACTGTTAAATGTGTTAAGAGTTGTGGAACTGTCCGTGTGGTCCCAAGCAATACCGTCTGTGCTTTGTCGAACATCCATAGACGAGTTAGAGATACAGTAATAACACCTGTCTATTATGGGAAAGGGAGATTTAGTAGAGTAGACAAATTACAGTGACTATGGTGTAAGCCTTTTGATGAAATATAAACCCCCTTTTTCTATTTAAAATGGATTCTTGTTTTTTTCATGGAAATATTGTTATATATTCTCTATTATGTTGATGTAATGACAAATCCTCTGTATCCGCACCGTTTAAATGGGTTTTAAATTAAGGCAAGGTGCAGACTTCTTTTGATTACAACGTCACATTAAGCTTAATGAAATTCAGCTTCAAAATGAGTATCCAGGGAGGACATTTGCCAAATGGCTGTTTATGCTGTGTAGTTCTCATTGCGATGGTGACTGGGAAAAAAAGAAAAAAAATGGACGAAAAAACAAACATAAAACACGTTGATTAAAACAGAGGAGATTCATGTGTCGTCTCCTCACGATGCCCTGGTAAGTGCCTACAACAAGAACTACATGAGGTAAACAGAGAAGACGAAACAGCAGAACATGGCCATCATTGCAGAATCACAGCTCCGGTACTTTTAGTGGAAATACTTCCTCAGTATTTTTAGCATACATATTTTAAGAAAACATTTCGTTGTTGCTTTGGGTGTAAAGTTAAAAAGCCATTTTTATATTAACTGTACTATATGTGATCAATGGGCACAACAGACTAATTAAGGAAGTGCTAAGAAAAAAATAAATGTCATTGTTTCTTTTACAAACAAGTCTACTTTTCTGCTCTGCTTTTTGTTCATATGTGCATTATTTCCTACCTAAATGCCCGGTGTATATACTCCTTTCTTTTCATTGTCTACCAACCCTGGGGTATTGTGAACTTTTATAAGTGACATTTCAACTGCAAGCGTGTACTAGAAAATATTTATTAATGACCAAGCACTACAGAGGGAGCCTTTCCAGTCAGACCACAGGGGAAAAGTCAGGAGACTTCAGCTGAATGGTTGAATGGTCGTCCTAACCCTGGGAAGAAGGAAAAAAAAAAACAGTAACAAAAGAACAGAACTCATTAGCCGCCTCATTAAGAACATGTTCGTCCTTTAGCTGGTCTGAATAACGTCCCTGTGCTGCAGCTATAGCTGTGCCTGTGCTTAGACAGGGACACAGCGTCCCTATGACACAGAGATAAAGTACAGTGCTGAAAAGTCAATGCAGGGTGGGACCGAGCCCAGGCTAAAGCTTTAGGACTCACATTTTATTTGTCTTACTGAATTATCCAGCACACGGAATATTTCACATGAGAAAGCCAAGCATGATGAATGGCTGTCAGGGCCAGAGTGACAAGGCGGATTTATCAAACGAGGCCTGGCGCTCATACATCAGGCCAGCCTTCAGCACCATGGACAGAGGCTTTTAGAGCCGGGCAATCCGTCAAAGACAAAGGGAGTTAAAATATGACGCCGTGTGCTCCTCAGGTAACGCTCCAGTCAAACCGGGTCTATCTCTTTGCAAATATGAGCTCAAACACAGACGCAGAAACAAGCCAGACATCGAAATGCAACCGTAGACAAACAAAAGCCATCATTTGTTGACTACACTGTAGAAGTAGAAACAACGTGTTATCACAGGGACTGCACAGTTAATCTAAATGTTGCAAAATCCTAATTGACTCAAGCACAATATTTGGTAGGCTTAATATTTGAAAATGTAATTCTTTAATTCTATAGCAAAACTTGATCATTTTTTATTGGGTATTGATCCGGATAAAAATAAATTAATGACAGTGATCATTACACAAATAATCAGTCAAATCATTCAAAAAGTGTTCTAAATCATGCAGCCCTAGTAAACACACACACACACACACACACACACACACACACACACACACAATGAGTGTGCATGCCTGGAGAAACCCAACATGACAGCAGAAGAAGACTCTAAATGAGTTTACGGACAAAACATGTTTCTGTGAGATTAAATCCTCGTGGATATTAGCCATATTGTCCTCCCTGTTTTTTTTTTTTTACCACTCATGATTTGATTACATACTTCAGTGGCTAAGCTGAATGTTATCCAGCCTATCCTACTGTCTGTTCCAATCTCATGCAATTCCACTATCTTGTTTTTCTAACCCCCCCCCCCCTCCGATCGCCGTCCACACTCTCCCTCCTCTGGCACATATTTTGCGTTGTGTAATAGCTTTTTGTTATTTTGTTTTAATTTGTGCATTCATAGCAACCTATATAAAAAGGGGAAAAAACCCCCCCCTCAGGATTGAACTTCAATCCCATATGAAAAGAACCAGTGAGCTGTCACCGTTTAATCCGCGGTGAGGACGGAAAAATTACGCTGAATCTTCAAATATTTCAAATATTAATACAGCACCTTGTTCTATTCAAAAACAGGCATCTGCTCTGAGGCGGATATTAAAGCGTGTTCTGTAAAGGCTTATATAGATGGGTGTTCCTCCTCGTTACATGTTCATTTGAATTTTACAGGATCATTGTCACAGGGCCTGACTGGAAGCAATTTCAATCGTGTATTTATTTATTTTGGTTTTAACAAAAGGCACTTATTAAGTCGGTGACTGGCAGGTCATTTTCCTTTTACATTGTTATGTGGAAATAAATACAGGACATGTTCATTTGTGAGCCTGCTCAAATGTGATACTCAGATTTGTTAAACACTCTTCTACTTGTCCCTTTCATGTAGTGTGTTATATAGGTTTCGTGCATGTAAATGGTCTGCAAAGGCAAAAAAACCCGTTTCCTCCAGAGGGTTTCTCTCCCACACACTCCCCCGCTACAGCACAGGTAGTATGAGACAAATAAGGCACTTTTTTGACCATTAAAGCATGGAAACATATCACAATAGAGGCAAAGAATACACATATCCACCTAAAAATGAAAAACAGAGCTCCTTTAAGCATATGGGAAGGGACTATTTACACATTACACAAATGGTCTTACTCAGAAAACGGTCGGATTTATTATAAATGTTCTTCTCTCACCTTTTTTAAAGCATCAATTAAACATTTCCTTTCTGTGATGAGACAATAAAAATAATAACTATAGCACTGCAAGGGCTGCAGAGAGCAAACACAGGTCACGCTGCTGCGGGCACTTTTATACGTTTGAATTATCAGCGTATTAAAGTTACAAACTTCCACGTAGGTCAGTGGGTGTAGCTACAGGCAGCAGCATTTAAATGAAAAGTGAAACGTCAACACGCATTTACAACCCTGCTGCCAGCACTATGTTTAATGGCGATGCTTGCTTTTAAGTAGCTACTGGAAGGAACAACAGGATGACCCATGGGTTGCTTTCAGTATAAGAAAGGTTTTAGCTTTTGGAGTTATATCGTCAACCTTTTCAATTAAAGCATTTTTGTTTTGTTTTTATCTCATCACCTCCCGATGCGTTTACACTGATGTGGCTCTTGATTGCAGGTGAATATCTCACACACACACACCACGTATCGTCAGCCAGATGTCCCCGGTGCATGGTCATTCCGAACATGCATTGCTGTGTATTTCTTGAAAAGTAGAGACAGAATGTCGCGACGGATTTGATACGGCTCGTCAAAGAGCAACCAGTCGAAAGCCATTTGTGTATGTGCGTTTCTGCTCTGCCTGGCCTCTGCCTGTCTCCATTTCCAGAGCAATCACTCCCGACGTGCAGCTAAATATGACAAGTATCGCCCCCGAGTCTCTGCAGTGCATAATCATGACCACGTGAGCATGCGCACTTACATTTATAACTAACCCCGACGCACACCCGATAGAGTGTTTGAGTTGAGATTCAACATTTACGCACTTCCCTTTGATTTACCACTTGGATGACATCATTATAATTCCAAATGCAAAATGAAGCCTCTCATGTTTATTAATCGGACATGTTGAAAAATAAGAGTCAATAGGTCTTAGACTGAATATTCAACATGGATTAAATGAGGAAATATTACACCACAAAGGGCTTCTCCGCTAATTGGAAGCCTTTTTCATCAATTAGATGATTGGTTTCTGTGGCTACTGATGGATTGCTGCCTCCCTTTGTCTCGGTGCTATTTCCCTTATGAAGTCATGCAGCCGATCGATGACTAATGACTTATTCACATGGATGTTCTCAAATTAATGACGGATTGGGATTGAGGGGAGAAAAAATACAGCATACGCCTAACGAGACAGGACATGGAGGAACACCCTTTTCTTAGTAGGTTTGGTAAAGCATCAACAACCTCGTGACACAGATGCAACATCAGAATCATTAGCGCTACAGACGCCATCGATATCCATGGCAGCGCGCATTAATCATAACATTAATGTGCTGTTGTGCAAAGGTGGAAGAGACACCTCCAGTTAGCGTCCCTGGGTTAGCGAGCAGGCTTTACATCTGTGAACATCCTGCTGCAGGCGGATTTGAGTTGGTTATACGTTGTTATTGCTGGGTACAACATAGTACAAATATTATTTTCAGAAGCACCCAGAAATGCAAATTTACTCACTGCTAATTACGCACTGGCCAAATTGACAGAGCATCGGTGCCAACAGTCACAGTTTTTCATAAAACAAGAGGAGAGTTGGAGAGGAGGATATGGACGATAACGGGGAATTAAAAAGCTTTAATCGCAAATGAGTTTGAAACAGTTTAATTAAAAATACAGAAACAACTGGAAGTAGAGGTTCTATACAAACACCTTTTATTTTTGCTGCCAACTCAGTACTATTTCATCTTGTTTTTGTCCTTAGAGGTTCTCATGAATCACAACTGCCAAAAATTGCAGCTTAAACGTTAAAAGGCTAAGGGGCGGGACATCTCTAAGCAGTTGACCAATCACAACAGAGCCGTCCAGCTAACCAATCAGAGCAGACTGGGCTCTGGTTTCAGACAGAGGGTGAAAAGAGGTGCTGCAGCACAGGCAGTATGAGAAAAGAGCTTTCTGAACATTAAAGCATGGAGACATGTCCCAGTAGAGACACAGGTTCAGTTAAAGGTTTGATTGGTTATTCTGAAGACTTTATCCATTACAAAAGGAAAATGAAACACATTGAACTCATATCATTGAATGTCATGGCACTATGGATACAAGCAGTACATTTTCATGGCAGCTGTACAGTAGTTAATTTGAAACATGGGAACCACCTTCAACATAAAATAAGACGGGACCGAACCCTCCGTAAAGCAGATTCATTGCACTGTTAAATTAAACAAGACATTAAATTGTATGATCGGTTTCCAGAAGTGAGTTCTGCTTTAAATAGTTTTCCTAGAATCCATTAAATGACCTCACAATGACAAACTAAATCTGATTAATATTTATTATTCATGTGATTGAATCAACTGTCAGAAACATTTTGATGGATTCATCTTTTTGCTATAAAATTGGCGGGGTTACTTTTGTCTTGATCTTGATGCAAAAGGTCACGGAAGAACAGATTTATTCCCTTAAAAGATTTATCATTGTGCTTGCCTCTATAATAGGAGAACCAGATTCCCCCCCTTCTCACTGTTTAACTTGTATACATCTGGTTATTGGTATTCCATATCTCTCTTCCCATCCTCAAGAAATGCAAAATAAAATACATTTTAGCTTCCCAGTCTTTGCTAAGTGTGTTCAGTACTACAGGAACGTGGCAGCACAATGACCGTAATAAAAAGGCTGCTCTTTCCTCATAACGGGTGGCCTTATTCTTTGATGTAATGATGGCAGCGTTGGGTGGAGAGAGGGATGGATGTTATTAGATGGGGGTCGAGGCTCACTAGGGGGCCCTTCGGCGGAGCAACACATCAGTGCAGATAAAGTGCCGTTCCTCTCTGCCTCATATGTTTGACATTACTGCTCATACCTGCGCACGCTAATTCACACCCACGACACTCCTCAGATTGTGCCTTCAGGCCTCCATGGTAAAGCCTTCTCTGTGTGCGTCTTCCCGCTGCCTGTCAGATCTGTTTACAACGATATTTTAAACTTGCTCTGAAATTGAACACACAAATGGCGGCGGTGTACCATCAATCATCCACCCATCCCCCCCGGTATGTGTGGATGGAGGCTCCGCGTGACGCCATACACTGTGGAGCAGCATGTGGCTCGCAGTAAGGTGACACGAAACAAGATTCAGTTCATTACATGCTTCCCTGGAAACCACAACAACAACAACAACAACCAAAGCCCTGTTTTTATTCTTCATTATCTTTTTGATTATTTTTTAGTTGATATTTGTGTTTCTGTCTCCCGTTTTCCTCTCATCTTCAGATAAAACAAATCCCCCAGTTTAGATGAGATCACTGCAGAACTGAATGACCGTTTCATATTGATGATAATTGTGTTTTACATAAATTAACCGTCTAGATTATTTGCAATTGAAATAAGGAGAGCGGCGTAGTTAACAGCCTGGCAATCTGCTCTTCTCCATAATGCACGCATCCAGAATGATGTTTCGACTGACTGAAAGCTGTTCATCTATGAAATAAAAGAAACCGAGTGACCTATTCTATTGTATTATGTTAATGGCGGAATTAGCAGCAGACTGTGGAATACCATCACATTCATTATTGTCCCAATAACAGATTATTCTCGAGGCCATGTTACAACATTTTATTCCCAGTGGGGGAAGAATTGTTTTGGTGAGGACCTTCTGTGGAATATGATAAGTTCAGAAAAGCAGAAAGTGTCAAGAAAAAGCTAAAAAATGAATGAATATGACTAAAAGTGCTTGAAATGTACTCTGTGCGAGGAGCTAGTAGAGATTTGCGCTATTTGTACCCGCTGTCAAAAGAATGAAGCGTTCCCCAGTCCTCTGAAGTACGTCCAAAAGAACATGGGCAATAACGAGGGCTTGGCTTCTCACTCTCATAGTCCTGGAGGCCATTAGCAGGAAAAAAGCTCTTCATCCTTTCGACGAAATGACTATCTTTGTCCCGATGGCCCTTTTTTTCCCCCTTGGAGACGCTTGTTGCCGAGTTTCTCCCGCTGGCTTCAAACAGAGGGTGTGAATGTACCAGCCGCTGCTCGTGACTCTCGGTGGAGGATTAGCAAGGTGAGGAAGTGTGAGGGGTTGTTGAGCCTGAGTCACAAACATGAATCAGACGGAGAGAATGAGGAAGGATCCAATCAAAGGAACGAGACTTCTCATAGAACAAAGTCAGGAAGAGATACTCTGATACGACTCAACCAAAGCCACATCAGTGTGTGTTTCAGGTCGGCAGCTAATTGAATGGATGCCTTTATTGTACGAGGTAAGACTCAGCAACACACTTATTCACCTGATACTTTAACATCCTTTTTCTCACACTCTGTTTTACCCTGAGCCAGTGCTTCCGCTCATCACTCATACAGCTGGTTGATTTCTTGTCATCTTTGCCCGCGCAGTGTATTTTCATAGTTCAACAGCCCAAATTGGATATTGTTTATGATGCATGATATTGAAAGCCGTCCTGAGGGACCGGCGACAGCCTCGTCGACTGACTGAACAAGCTAACAAACAGATCCAAGTGATTTCTGTTGACGCTCCGAGGCATGTAGCTCCCCGAGCACAACGAGGGGACATTCATTCTATATTTATGCCACCACTGAAGTGTCAGAAATATTGATGACCCAGGGCAGAAATTAGCCTGCTAGTCGAAATAGAATAGTGCAAATGCAGGTTTTTTTTTCCCTCTTCATCCCGCGCAGCGCTTTCAGTCTTTGCAACACTCATCAAGGAACCAGAAATTGTGACTGAACAAGCACAAAGCCCCGACACACTGGATCATTGTCAGTCTAAAATTAAACTAAACACATCTGTCATTGTGTGTCCCTAATGCACAAAAACGCTGCAAGGTTATAAAAAGTTACTCGCCTAATTGAAGTAACACAACTTGCATTCTGCTTCTGCCATTCGGGATCTGTCACTAAATAGAAAAACGTGGAAATAAACAAAGACTAAATTGACGTTTCTAACTGTGATTCAGGCGGGGGGAAATTGTTCAGGGTTCAGGCGCACCCGGCTGAGTTAGAGAACTCTAATTCAAAATCACTTCTCACAGGCCCCGGACATGTAAGTAAAAGATGAAAGCATTGATTCTTGTCTTGGATCGATTCCTTTATTTCCTTGACTCAAAGTTCAGCGTCGAAACTCTTAACCTCAAAACAGCCAGGCAGGGCAGAGAAAAACCATCAAAAAAATAACAACGAAAAACATCGGCGCCCCGGAGGAGACAATGGCAATTGATCAGGCATTCGGCGAGAGAGGTGGCATCCCTCCTATCAGATTCATTAGTTTTCCGGCCGGTCTGACATTTCCATTTGCACACTCCAATTGACAAAATAAAATACCCGTTCGGCTCTCATCCCTCAGCACCACGCCGGGTAATCACTCCTCCACTGCACCACACTCTCCCCCACCCCCTGCTGTTCCTCCATCCTTCAGAGTGCAGCCTCATCATGACAGGGTATGAAACATAAACAGAAAGTATGTTTTTTTTTTTTTGTGCAGAGGAGTCCGCATGCCACTGAGCATCCATTCAATCCGAGGTCACTTAAATCACCTCAGGGAAGGGCGCACTTCAACTTTCCATTTTGCTCCCATCACCACCTCTCGTGTCTCTTTTTTCTGTCTCCGTCGGCCTCTCTTGCTCATCCTGCATACCTAAACAACTCCTCCGAATTGCAGCCATCTCCTAGAATTATCATCAGCATCTCCCTGCCGGCCTATTGACTGGCCACACACTCGCGGGGAGTCTCTCAGGCATCCATTTCATTTAAAACGCAACTTTTTGACTCCTCCACATTAGGGGTCAAACAGGCTCCATTCAAAAGAGACTCGGAATGGAGGTAAATTATACTAATTGAGTGGCGGGAGTGAAGGGAGTGTGGCAGAGTCTTGGAGGCTCCGTGAACCCCGACAACCTCGGGTTTTCATAATGATGTCTTTGCTTAGCCACATGGAGACACATTGGCTGATTATGCAGCAGAAACGTCTTGGTCTCGCTTTTTCTTTTTAAATCCCATGCCCCTCAATCGCCTCCTCATCCTCCCAAACATCCGTCACATTGTTGCCTCTCCATTCTCCTTCGTCTCCTCCTTTCCATCTTACTCCATTCTAATATACATTCATCCTCCCTCCTCTCCCTCGCCATACATTTATCTTCCCACTTTCTCCGAACTCCAGCCATTCGGCGCAGGCGGTGGCAACACGCTGAGAGACTTTGGTCAGATCTGATGATGCTCCTTTCCAACGGTGGCATTTAATCAATCCAAATCTTATTTTGGGGATGAGCAGAGAGGAAGTTGTTTTTTTCATGAGCTGCTCTATAATGGAATAACACAGCCAGAAGGCCAGGTCCTTCCTCACCAGGGGGACTCCAAAGATTGAGGTGATCGAGTTATTCGAAGATGAATTTTGAATACTGCGTAGCTAGGCTAGCAGGCTGCTCACTAAGTCATCAAAAATTCGGTAAAACATAAATATGTCAACTTAAAATGTAAATTAGCACGGGAAATAGCTAATATTGCTTTGAAGCGGGGCTGCTTTGCATAAAACATATGAAGGGAATTTAAGGGATTGTCTTTCTGAGTATGAATAACAGTAAGCAGTAAGAGAAAAACACTGTTTATACAACTTTTGTTTTGCCGTTTTCAAAGGAAGGTATTTCTTAAAATATATCCTAGATAAAAGATAAAATATTTGGAGACCAGTTGACTGCACTAGAAGCAGGATTTGGGTTAAGCGAGCTAACTTCAGGTTTAACTCTGGGTCAGGTTATCTTCAGGATAAGAGATCAACTTGAGTAAAAGCACCGCCTGCTGACCAATCAGAGCTATGTGTAACGCAATTGTGCATTCACAAAATGTGCAGTAAAGAAGGATCCAAGTGTCCTATCTTTTTCCTTAGACTCCTCTCAGGGACAGGAAGATGGCGGAGCTGTGAGACTGCAGGATATGAACTCCGTATCAGATGCACTATCTGACAGGAGATGCAGCCTGATAGTTCTCTCACGACAGATGAACGGTGGTCAGGTGTCATACACACACCAGCACAGGATTCCTCTCACACACACACCCACACCCACATCCTCACACACTATGACTACAGATCAGTATCAAGAGCCTTTGCTTGAATCAAAGTAGCAGAAAATACTGTGAACCCTGGTGTAAGTTTAGATTATTTACAGTGTGTTATAAATGTAAACTATAAAGTGCATTGCATTTTGTGAACTTATTTCTGGGTTTGTGTGTAAAATATCAATATGAAAAGAAACTGCAGAAGAATGCATTGATTCAAAAGTGGAATTCTGCCTCTTTATTGCAGTAGGAAAAAGCAGTTAGCTCACTTTAAGCTGCAAATGTGGCATTAAATTAAAGTACAAGGAGTTAAAATGTGCTCGAAAGTGCAGTATCTGCTCATACTGAATGTATGTGCAACACTTTTACTTTCAATGTCAAATATCATCTGTATTCCCGACAATAAATACTAGATATTGGCTCTTTAGATGGGAGGCTTGGTTATTTCAGTATTATACTAAATCCTAAACAGTAGCCAAATCTAACTACACACAGGACACACACATCAGCATGCTCGGTATAAGGTCATACTCCTGCCATTGCCCCTGACCAAGGAACTGGCTTTAGGAAAGGTTTTGGTCCCCTCGCACTGCCACTGCTCCTAAATAGTTAGGACGGGTCAAAAAGCAGAGGACGAATTTCCCTAAGGGGGTTTAATAAAAAACTACTTGATACAAAGAAGACCAAAAGTGCAATCGTGCCCGTAAAGCTCGCACAGCACGCTCCCAGATTCACACAGTCTGATGTGGCTTTGACTGATGGTGATGATGATGACATGGCATTGGGCAGGTCATGAACACAGATGGTGGACACCTAGCGATTTCTCTGGCTCGCTGTGGCGTGTTGGATTAGGAGCCGAAGCCTGAGTCCTCGGGAACGGCAAGTTCAGAAAAAAGGGAGGGGAGAAAAAAACTGTAGCCCCACAGATTAACAGAACAGATGTTCTCACCTCCTCCATCACTGACAGCCGACTCATGATGACTGCAGAGGAAAGCTAAGTTTGGACTTGACTGACAGCCGTACAATGACTAAAGCTAGTCTGTGATTGTGTGAATCAAATGGAGTCTTTATCTAGATGGAGCTCCTTGAATTCCGGGTCTCAATGTAGCTGCATTCACTCTCAGCAGGGATCCTTCAGGCTGGCAGGCACCCAGCTAATAAACACTAAAGCATTACATTGCTCTCCCACTTTCATTTGAGGAATAAAAATAAGATAATAAATATGTGCAAGACTCTAACCCCAACAACTGTGTGCACGCTTGTTTCATTGATATTACGCCACAGAGTGGGGTTCACAGTGCCTGTGTTTTCTCAAGACACAGCGCGTACAGTCACCAGAAAGAATAGCAATGACCTTTGTTGTATCGATTCTGGCTGAGGTTGCTTTAGGATGGGCAGTGGCTTGTGTGTGCCTCTGTGTGGCACTGCTATTTGTGGCTTGGCCTTTTTGTTGAAATACAAACATTCCTTAAACAGAAATAGCCATCATACTTCTATTAGGTTGTGAAACGCTAGACAACAAGAGAAGCTCAGGAGAAGCTTTCTCCAAGTGTGGCCCAGGACTGTGAACAGTGACATTTTCAAAGAATGCTCACTTCAATTTATAAAAAAACTGCTTTAAAAAAAGGGGCAGCTTTCTCTCTTATGTCCATACTCTATCCACCTAGCAACACTGTAGGTATCAAGTCATTATCCTAATAGCCATTATCAAAGTTTCCATCCATCCAACCATTTATTCATCCATCCATTTGCCCAGGAACCCTCAAAGAACCAAGCTTTCTATTTTCCAAAATATCCATCCATCCATCCATGTAACCATCTGTTTGTCCATTCGTCCATCTATCCATCAAACCAAGGAACCATCTGTTTCGTCAATCCCTCCATCTATCTGTCTGTCAATAGGTAACCATCTGTTCATGAATCCATCAATTCGTCCATCTATGTATGTAGGCATCAGAAACCAACCATCCCAGTATCCATCCATCATCTATATGTCGACCCATCTACTTATCTTGCCATCTACTCCTCTATCCGACTTACACACCAACCTATTGGAATGAGATACACGAGCCATGATGATAGTTTAAGGGAAATGAAAGAGCCGCCATTAACAAACCAAGAAACATCTCAGTGCACATGAAGAGACAATAAAGACCATTACTCTGCTACTTTGCTCTTCTGTGATTATGCTGTTAATTTTGACGATCGCGATGGTGATGAATAACACATTACCATTAAACGCCGAGGCACACTGTACGATGTGATTCAACATCCTAATGACCTAGATAGAAGATCTGAATAAACCCAAACAATGAGGCAAAATGTTTAGGAAATTGCAGAATATCATGTTCAAAGTGGCGCCTTTTGAAATAGATTTACAGTGGGAGCAGGAAGTAATGAAAACAGTGGCAGCGGAGGTGTGTGTGGGGGGTGGGGGCTATAATGGGCTTCTCAGATGACTAACCAAAGGTCCCTGGCACTGTGCTGCTAATTAGTTTGATTCACCAGCCGTGCTTAAAGCATCGTGGTTTGTTGTTTTGCTATTATTTTTTTCCCATCTTGTGTTGGCGTCCACTCTTTGAGGCTCGGCTAAGTGTGCCATCTGAGGCCCTATGGAGAGGAAAATCAGAGCGGGGCCCACCCTCAGTCACAATAAATAATGTTGTTTTCTTTCCTCCGTGGTGTAAAAAGATTTCGGAAACCAGAGTAGCTTGAAATTAACTTTATTATAAGAAAGAAGACAAAGTTATCCCGTTTAAAAGGGAGTAAACACAGAACAGGAAGGGCCAAAAGAGACTGCAGGAACAAGATGTTGCAGAACACTTTTCCTAATAAGGACACTCTCAGAGCTGGTACACGTTGTCCCCAATGTCAGCGGTGACAAGGCGACAACAATTATCGAAAGAGAAGCGAAGGATTAAATCCATTATTTACTTTAAAAAAGGCAGAAACTGTGAAGTTCTGCCATGTGGACGAGTTCAATAAAATTCATCACCTTTGTCTAAAAGCGGGCTGTAAAATCAATGGGGTTTGGGCTCTAGGAGACTGGTGGTGGTTAAATACTGGAGTAATCAATAATGTAATAACCTTCACAGGGGTATGTAGCCTCAGTAAATACACAAGCCCTGTTTTTATACTTGTATTTAATGCAATATTGTGGCTTTTGGACAATGTGACAGAATAATTTAATTACTTTAAATAAAACTTCCTTTCAGTAAAAAGGAGATTACAAATATTTGGGATTCGGTTCTGCTTTGCACCCTTTCCCATAAACTAATAAAAGCTTTATTTGATTATGTTTATCATTTAAGCAATATGACAAATGTCATGTAAAATCTGTATTTTTCTGACAATCTAGGACTCGGATGTTGACTTAAAGACCGATGATGTGAAATTCCAGCTTTAAATGCAGTGTTATTCAATGAAAATAGACCCAAGTTTTTAAGAACAGTGGAGCAAAAAAGTATTTAGTCAGCCAGCAATTGTGCAAGTTCTCCCATTTAAAAAGATGAGAGAGGCCTGTAATTTTATCATAGGTATACCTCAACTATGAGAGACAGAATGAGAAAAAAAAATCCAGAAAATCACATTGTAGGATTTTTAAAGAATTAATTTTCAAATGATTGTGGAAAATAAGTATTTGGTCAATAACAAAAGTTCATCTCAATACTTTGTTATATACCCTTTGTTGGCAATGACAGAGGTCAAAGGTTTTCTGTAAGTCTTCACAAGGTTTCCACACACTGTTGCTGGTATTTTGGCCCATTCCTCCATGCAGATCTCCTCTTAAGCAGTGATGTTTTGGGGCTGTCGCTGGGCAACACGGACTTTCTACTCCCTCCAAAGATTTTCTATGGGGTTGAGATCTGGAGACTGGCTAGGCCGCTCCAGGACCTTGAAATGCTTCTTACCAAGCCACTCCTTCGTTGCCCTGGTGGTGTGTTTGGGATCATGGTCATGCTGAAAGACCCAGCCACGCTTCATCTTCAGTGCCCTTGCTGATGGAAGGAGGTTTTCACTCAAAATCTCACGATACATGGCCCCATTCATTCTTTCCTTTACACGGATCAGTCGTCCTGGTCCCTTTGCAGAAAAACAGCCCCAAAGCATGATGTTTCCACCCCCATGCTTCACAGTAGGTATGGTGTTCTTTGGATGCAACTCTGCATTCTTTCTCCTCCAAACACGACGAGTTGAGTTTTTACCAAAAAGTTCTATTTTGGTTTCATCTGACCATATGACATTCTCCCAATCCTCTTCTGGATCATCCAAATGCCCTATAGCAAACTTCAGACGGGCCTGGACATGTACTGGCTTAAGCAGGGGGACACGTCTGGAACTGCAGGATTGAAGTCCCTGGCGGCGTAGTGTGTTACTGATGGTAGCCTCTGTTACTTTGGTCCCAGCTCTCTGCAGGTCATTCACTAGGTCCCCCCGTGTGGTTCTGGGATTTTTGCTCCCCGTTCTTGTGATCATTTTGACCCCACGGGGTGAGATCTTGCGTGGAGCCCCAGATCAAGGGAGATTAGCAGTGGTCTTGTATGTCTTCCATTTTCTAATAATTGCTCCCACAGTTGATTTCTTCACACCAAGCTGCTTACCTATTGCAGATTCAGTTTTCCCAGCCTGGTGCAGGTCTACAATGTTGTCTCTGGTCTCCTTTGACAGCTCTTTGGTCTTGGCCATAGTGGAGTTTGGAGTATGACTGTTGAGGTTGTGGACAGGTGTCTTTTGTACTGATAACGAGTTCAAAAAGGTGCCATTAATACAGGTAACGAGTGGAGGAACAGAGGAGCCTCTTAAAGAAGAAGTTACAGGTCTGTGAGAGCCAGAAATCTTGCTTGTTTGTAGGTGACCAAATACTTATTTTACCGAGGAATTTACCAATTAATTCAGTAAAAATCAGACAATCTGATTTCCTGGATTTCTTTTTCTCATTCTTGTCTCTCATAGTTGAGGTATACCTATGATAAAAATGACAGGCCTCTCTCATATTCTTAAATGGGAGAACTTGCACAATTGGTGGCTGACTAAATACTTTTTTGCCCCACTGTATACTGGGTGTTGCAGCAGTTCAGTAAACACATCATTTTAAAAACAGTTTTTACTCTTCTGCTGACTTTGGAGTTTACCTTCCATTAGAAACTCTCTTTCACAGAAAAGGAAATGTGCTTGGTTAGCTTCCCGGGACAATGACAACACCCAAACTGATGTCAGTGGCCATGTTCGCCCCCGGAGCCCATCTCCACCAACAAGGACATATTAGAAATGGAATTCTGATGATTTGACAATCAGATAAAAAACGCATGCGGCGCAAAATAAATGCTCTATAGAGCCGAGCAGGTGATGTAGGGACTGCTGCGGTGCATTAAGCGACACATTTAGGGAAAGAGCTGCTGCATCGTATGTTTTCAGTATTCAGCGGAGTGGAGTTTGGTAAAAAAAAAAAACATATGTACCACCTGCCTGAGAAAAGGAAGACGCTGTCAGTCAGAGCTGTGAGGAAGAGCAGCCTGGGAATATACTCGCATCACTGAAAACTCAGAGCAGAATAACTCAGTTTGGAATATCTTAATTATATACAAAATCTTAATCAAAGACCGGCACTTTTTCACTTGACAAAGAGAAGAAAAAAAAGGAAAAGAGAAATAATTTAACTGAGTGACAAGATGAGGAATAAAGGTTTTTTATTTTGTATATTGGTTTCCCTTTTGCATTGCTACTCGTCGTCTATGACACAAAAGCTGTGTAATGAAAGGGTAGATGCTTAAATGGATCAGCAGGTGACAGCTCTGGATGTAAAGGAGGAAGGATATGATATGACAATCAAAATGATGAAACTGCTACGGAGAAAGAAACCAGGAATAATTACTATCGCAAATATTGTCACACGTTCTGATTTGTTGTATTGGAGAAGATCTGGCTAACAAGCACATTAGCTGCTGGCTAATGAACCAATCTCTTTTTGTCTAACTTTCCTAGGAAGACATTGATGTTTGATATTCCCACTTTTACCCTCTCCCCTTCCCAAACATCCCCGGCTGCTATGGGGGAATCTCATCTGTCTCTCTCTTCTCTTCACTGTGCAGTCATATCACCCTGACCTGACCATCCATCTTCCGCCATTCCCCCTCCATTACCGAGTGTTTGTTTGTGTGTTGGACCCTGAGCTGTCTGGCATCGTTGTATTTTCTCAGCCCGAGAAACCGTCCGTGTTTCCCCTCCGACAGGCCTTGAAAGCGCTCCAGATGCGCAGAGATCTCTGTCTGGAAAACGTCTGTTTGGTCTCGTGTAATGGAGGAACAGAGCGGGCCGAGAGCATCGAGAGGTCTGCCTCGCTTTCGGCTCACAGTTTATTGCAGTTGATGTATCTGAAGACAACCGCTGACAGCTCCGCAACCCTTTGAACCGCACATCAAAGGATGACAAAACGCTGGGCACTGTGTGGCAATTTGATGGGGTTGAAATGAGCCGCCGCCATCAGTGGACTATCACTGATCTGAAAGTCTAAAAGTTTATGGAAAGCCTCTTTTATCAATTGCCATTAAAAATCTATTTCAAAATATACTACTCAGTGACTCGGCACTCAAGAAGGGAATATTGCCACCCTATGGACAGTGACCTGTTTTGATTGAAAGTAGAACGTTTCCTTGACTGGCACAAACTCCAAGCACATTTGCATGATGCTAAGCCGTCTCACTTATCAGCTGCTGCACGAACGGCTGGATCTTAACTTTAATGGTTTTAAACGTACCAAGCACGCACAGGACGAAATCCTTTCTGGATCCCATTATGCAAGTGTGTGCCTAAACACTGCGGGGGAAATAAAAAGGTGCCAGAGATACGTCTTTCTGGCATTGTCAGTTGCACGGTAATCTATTCCAAACATTTACAGAGACGCTCTCGAGCTGCGGCTAAGCAATCATTTGCTCCAGCACACTCTGAAGGATGAGAATTAAGATCGAATCAGGATGAACAATATTATATCTTGTAGCATGTTTTTACTCTGCAACAAATCAGGGCAGTATAGCACTAGTGTATGTAATAAAACAACACTAGAAGAACTGACTGCGATTTTGATGATCCATTAATTGTATGGATTATTTAAGACAAAAAACTCTGTTTCATTATTTTTCTATCATCGTTAAATTAAGATGTGTTGGTTTTGGGCTTTTGGTGAACAGAACAAGCAGACTGTACATGTCCCATATGGTTTAAGATTGTATAAATGTTTGGTTTTTTTAAATTGTAATGGGAGAGAAAAAATATACAATAGTAAAAAATAAACTAAAACAAAAAAAGGTTTGTTAGTTGCTGAAACTGCAATTAAGGCAAATGAGGAAATGCAATTGTTCTTAGAAAGGACACGTCTGTGTATGTGATAAAAACCTACCAGATAGTAGGAAGTGGAGTTAGTGTACATTTGAAACTTTTTATTGAAGTCATAAATAGAATTGGCGTGTACGAGAGGGACCCATTGGGGATATTCTGCATTGTAAACTTGATTGCCATCTGCCAATTATCACATTTTTAACGTAGCTCTGTTTATAATGATCCTGCCAATGTGAGCATTAAACTGTCTGCAACAGAAACCTAGTGTTGGAAAGCCAACAAGCCTTAACATACTTGCATATGTCACGGTGAGACTGACTTTATAGCGGTTTGAACTCAAATGAATGCAAACTCCGATTGAAAATTCTCCCCCACTCAGCGTCTGTGGAGCATGCTAGCATACTTAAACTCCAGCGTGCCACATCATATATCATATCTCTGATGAACAAACAGAGATAAGCATACCTACCAGTAAACCAGGAGCTAATGCCTGCAGTGGGCCGGGCGCCAGCTATATCAATGTCTGTCTTCCTACAGTACATGTGATGCAGCTGAAGAGGTAGAGGAGCAAACTCTGCCTGCATGATCCTACCCTCCTTTTGTATTTACTTTGTGTATGTGTGAGAGCGTCCGTCCCAGGGGATATGCCGTCTCTTTATTGTGGGTAATCATGGGTAATGTAGGAGGACAAAGGTGCACAGTAGCATAACAGCAAGAGGACACTGACTTATAGCACCTTCATAAATACAGATGTGCAAATATCGTATTGACGTGCAAGCACAAACGCAGGCGCACACACACTGTTAATACACAGACGGATATTCACACAAATGTAAACGCTCAGTGGGTAAAGGAGGTGTGTATTACAGCTCATTGTGGGCCCTTCTGTAAACATACTCTGCTAGTCAAGCATGTTCTATAGCATACCATCCCATCAGCTGTGATCACTGTGAGACCTTTATGTGTTAATCCGAATGGAATGGAAATCAGATACTACACCGCATGTGTGTTTACCCTTGTGTGTACATACTGTTTGTGCTATCGCTTGAATGTGTGTGACGCCCCTCTTCGTGGAGTACCAGTGCCATCTCAGTGTGACCATGTGTTTGTATTTCTATCCAGCTAAGCAAAAGCAGTTCAGCCTGCTGGATGTAAAGCAATTATGAAACGCATATGTGCAAGAGAGCAGCTATGGAACAACAGTGGATGTCTTTTTTTACTTTGCTGATAATGGATCACCACGGGCTATTTTTCATTTTAACAAGGCAGCAGAACTATCCATCCATGAGAAGATACTACAAGAACATACACTTGTTTGCACACTAATGTAAATGAATACATGTGGTGCATGTGGTTACATCTCACTTAACTTCATGCATGCTGGTTAGCTTGGCTAAAGCAGCTAGCCTTGCTCTGAGCGGATGCATGTAATGTTATTCTTTAACCTGAGGAGAGCTAGCAAGCAGAACTATTTAGCTTTAAAAAAGGAGAGTATTAGTTTAGCTTAGCATACTGTAAAAGCAGGCAGAAACGGCTAGTCTTTGTTTCACCTAATTTCACAAAAATGTATCACAAGCATGTAACTCCTGATTCCTGCTGACATTCCTGTTAAACAAATGAGTTATAATGTGTTTATTGGTAAACTTTAGAGGTGGTGTTAGGCACATTTTAGAACTGAGACTTGTTGCACTAGTCGTTTTGGCCTTAATGCTAATCTAAGATAACAGGCTGCTAGCTATAGCTTCATATGTACCCTACTCCTATGAGTGGTATTCATCTTTGAGGCACAATGGGTCGATAAAGCTAACCTTACAGGGACACATAAAATGAAATTAAGAAGAGACCGTAATGTTTCCCCTGTCACTCATCATGTAATTTGCGCTTTACAGAAACACTGCAGGAAGTTCAACACCAACATCGAGCATGTCTGATCTGGCCATACAAAGAATAAGGCAACAGCGCTAAATGTACATCGCGAAAACATCTGAAGAAGAAAAAAAAAGTCAAATTGATTTCAGATTGATGGTTAGTGAAAGAACAACGTCTTATAATGTGGATTCGCTCCGTAAAAAGGTGACTATTTCACTCGTTTGCGCTTGTTTTAAGTGGACATTTACTCTCCAGTATCTAAACCCCATACATCCACAGCACAGGAAGATGATAATCCTTTGCCCCCCCCCACCCCACCCCACCTCCCCCCTGCATTTGAGGTAAGGGAATTCGCAGGCAGCCTCACCAGGGGACACAAAGCTCCCCAGGAATAAATCACACACCCACACAATTTTCTATCCTAACACCCCCTTCTTTATCCTTTTTTCTCCATTCCCCTTTCCATTTTCTCTCCCTACCCCGCCTCCCCCCTTTTCTTTGCTCTTCTGGCTTTGCTCCACTTCCTGTTTTCATCATGTTGCCACAACTCCTTCACTATTGCTCATTCTGCCTTTATTCTTCTTAACATGTCTCAATTTTTCTGGGTTTCCACTGTTACCTCTCCTCTTCCTCCTCCTGCTCCCTTTGTCTCCCTCGTCCTCTTTCTCGATCGCCCGCTTCCTCTTGCAAATTTACATCACACCATCCTTTGTATCAAACTGCGAGAGGGTGAGTAACCGCCTGCAGAGTACCGCATGGGTGTTGAAATTAAAGTCAAATTATTATTCACTGTTGATGAGATTTTGAGGAGAAGGGGTCAAAAGTGGAAAGAGACAAATAGGGGGGAGAGGACAAACAACTAGGATGAGCAGTCAGAATTATTTAGGAGAAATTACCAGTAATTGTGCGTGCGCCAAATTACTGTATCTGTCCGGATGCAGAGTGTATTTGCGCCGCATGTGTGGGTGTGAGAGTGTGTGAGGGTACTTCTGTGTGCACATGTGGGGCTTTAATTCCAGCCTCACCATCTAATTACTTAAATTGTGCTTACAGGCCTTATTGTACTGTACACTTTCCCTTGGAGAGCAATACCCTGTCTTCCTGCTTGCCTGCTGCATTAGCAGGAGAAATAAGCACATTAGGCAATTTTGTGCTCCATAATAAGTACTGCACCTGAGGGATGTTTTTGAGTAAAAATGTCTGGACGGAAAGGAAAACAGCTTTCCAGTCAAACTGCACGCTGTCTTTCTTTTCCCTTCTGTCCCTGATGGCTGGCACCAGCAGAGATGATTTTCTTGATGGAAAGGCCACTTGTTTTTGTGCCGGTCACCCCTCAGCGCTTACTGCTCTGTAATTTCACAATTATTAGTAGACAGGACAGGTCACCCTTCCAGGAAATCGTTTGTTTCAGCTTTCAGGTCAAATTGCTTCATGTCACCTAAAACAAAAGCACTTAAAAGAAAACTATGGGATTTGGGAAGCCCATTTCTATTTTTTACTCATATGGGTGTGTAACGATAGGTTTCCATTTCACAGTCATCCAGCCTTTTCTGCGCATTGGACCTGCAGCTCTAGCCGCATACAAAAAGTATTGACATTATTTAAAGACGACAGAGTATGATGCTCATTTTTAGGTTCATGTCAGTATTAAGCTGAGTTTAGAAGCTTTAAACACAAGGATTTTAGCCTTTGCTGACCATTTACATGCACAAAAACCTATATAAACACACTACAGGAAAAGGAAAACCCCCCAAGAGTATACTAGGGTTTAACTGACCCTGACTGTTGGGTGGAAATGAAATGATCCTTGGCTAAATGCATGCATTTGCCCCAAAACCTATTTTCTTTACTTATATGGCAATGATTGCTGCTGTAGAGAACTCAAGGATACAATTTGCCAATAAGCTAAGACATGCAAGCATAAAGGAAGGAAACAAAAAAAAGAGCTGATGAAAGCAGCACATGGGGACTGCAGCTGTGTCGCCGACAGGCAGTATCTCTAGTCATTTGGAAGAGAAATTCCTTCCCTGATTACCTATAAATTAGCTGTCGTTGGCCCATTTCCCTTTTTTACATAAAGAAGTGTTGTTTTTAGATTGCGTTGCCATTAAGTAAGATGAATATTGTCCCGGGAGCCCGTCGAAAGGAAGACCATTATGATGTGAAATATCCCATTCACACGTCTGGTAATCACCAGGAGCGCAGCTAACGATACTAGACACTTGAACAAACACAGAACTCGATGTACATACGAAATGTAAAAAGACATATTCAAGGGCCCCGCATTGCTGGGGGACTTCCACTTCATTAACTTTAGTAAGGGCCTCGGTTTGGGCGGGTTGTAGGAGGGAGGAGTGTCAACACGTCGTGGACGCATCTAATGAGGCGAGGCGGCAGGATAGAGAAAGTGTGTGTGTGTGTGTGTGTGTGTTTGTTTGCGACATAATCAACGGTCCCCGGGTAATAACAAAGATATGAGCTGATGTGTGGGTAAGGTTTGATTTTAACGTAAAACATTTCCTCATCAATATTTCTCTCAGCACCACGGTGTGTTGCGGGAACTTTCAGATGGGGACGATAAGTGTCTCTTTGTCAACACCTTTATCCAGCTTCAAAGCTCCTTAAGGGGAAATTTAAGAAGAACAACAGGAGCATTAGGGCTCAAGTGGTTAAACTAACCTTCAGCTTTCACTGTCAAAGTTACAGTCCTTTGGAATTATACCATCCTGCTGAATATGAAACGAGACTGAAATATAGGCACAGAGACTCCTCTTTCAGAAAAACTGCAGTTTGTATATGCGTGTCTGTGTGTGAGCAGAGTACGAAATTTGGCGTCGTCTGAATAAAACATTTCCCAGGGGCCTCTCTGCTTGGCGATTTTGCTGGGGGAAAGCCTGGAGCATCTTTTCAGTATCACCCCAAGAGAGAAGAAGAGCATTCATGAAAGGATTAAATGAATTTTCGCACTCTTTTCTCACCGAGTAACAAGAGGGCTCAGCACGAGGAAGAGACCGGGTGAATAGATGTGTGTGTGTTTGCGTATTACTGGCCAACGCTGCCTTCTGGATTGTAGCCATGGGGCAATATTTCAGCAAACACGTTACAGCATGGAGCTCTGATCAAACGTCTCAGTTTAGAAGTCGTCACAGAGGTATCTGAGCAGTCAGCTGCCTCGAGTAAACTGCTATATAAGTTGAGCATTAAAGACAATGTCTTAAACTAAATATCATCAAATAAACCACGAGTTTAAAAGGATGTTTCTCCCTTTTATTCCACATCAAATCATCCTCTCCCATCCATGTGCATTAGGAAGATCAAAGATAAGATTGAAGAACGACAAAAATCAAAGGAGAAAATGCAATATTTCCAAAGGGCATGTTTAAGGTTTTTCTGGCTTTTAACTTCTTTGCTAAAATACCATAAAAACAACCAGAGGAAACTACTTTGCTACTACTTAATACTGTAAAACAACACATTTCCAAGCAGCGGATAATCACAAAAGAGCCGGCCAGCTAACCAATCAGAGCAGACTGGGCTCTGGTTTCAGACAAAGGGTGAAAACAGGACCTGCATCACAGGCAGTAAGAGAAAAATAAAGAGCTTTTTGAACATTAAAGCATGGAAATGTTACAATAGAGGCATAAAATACAAAAATAAACCTGAAAAATAGCACAACATGTCGTCTTTAATGTGTGCTTGCCTCTTTAATGAAAACGGTTTTATTGTTTGTCTTTATCTGTAGTTTCTCTTTGCCGTTACGATGTCATTTCGCCTCTGAATTCTGATTCTGATCAGTTGCATCAGCTAAATGCTAGCATGGCAAAAATGGTAACATGTGGATGTTAAGCAGGACTAATGTTCACTATCTCAAAGTGTTAGCATGCTTACATTTGCTAATTAACACAAAGCACAGCTTAAGCTGGTGGGAATGCCATTTGTTTTTCCCGATTCCAGGATCAATTAATTAATTTTAAAACAATTATGGCATCAGAGGAAAAGCTAAGGGATTACCAATGGTATTACACAGCAATCCCAACTTGTGTCGTTGAAATATTTCAGTCTTCTAATGAAAAATAGACTGAACATGTGACACTGCCATCTGCATAGCCATGTCACCAGTATGGCCAAAAAGCTGCTTTTACAGCAAGAGTACCATATTTACTTGTATAACAGCTCCATTTGACGCCCTGACCAAATATATCACACAAATCAAGCAGTAAATTGCAATGTGCATTCATTGTTAGCATGGTTAAATGTGTCTGTACAAACTGAAGAGCATCTGGAGCTTTTAAAGACACACTGAGGTTAAACATTAGGTTTCAAATGACTTGCAGTTTGTCCAAAATTAAAAAAAGAAAGAAAGAAAGAGCAGATGGTTTTTACATCAGAGCTGAAAGTAGGATGCTGAGTTACTCCCTGTTGCGTGTTTAATTACAACGTGATACAAAAGACCTGCTGATGACACGAGGAAGAGGAGGAGGAGGAGGAGGAGGAGGAGGAGGAGGAAGTGAGGAAGTAATAACACAGGCGATAAAGCCATCCAAGCTCCAGTAAATGTTGACTGAGTGTCCTTGAGATCACGGTGGAAGGCAGAGGAGTGTGTGTGTTCATAACAGACTTTGTGTGAGCTCATGTGTGCACACACACAAGTCAACATGTGCCTGGTGGAAATGAGAGGCCAAGGAGGATTCACAGGCCACAGAAAGAGTGAGATTCAGATAATGGCGCTAAACAGGTTCAAAAACATCAGATCCCAATGAGTGACCCACTTTTCAACGCTGTCTTCAAATGTCTCAGTCAATTATTAAATCACGCTTCAACATGAAGTCTGAAAACATGTGAGAAAGAGATTTTAATTAAAACTATTGAATGCTTTTGTTCTACGGCTCAACCTCACACAGCCAATTAACCCTGGGAATGAAAACACTCACTGTAGGCAGCGCAGCTGGAGTAAACAATAAGTGTTTGTCGAGAAAACAATAATGTTTAAGGGTGAATAAAACTGCAAATAATATAAAGCTTGCCTGTGTTTGCTCTCTCACGCACACACACTCCACAACAACAACGAGCCTGCAGGGTGTGTTTACTGTAAGCAACTAACTAATAATCACTCGGCACATGTGCACATGCAGATAAATGAGCATCGGTGTTTGTGCCCAACATCCACCGCTCACTCTCAGCTGATCGCCACCTTGCATCTGTCCTGAAGGACCCTGCAGGAATACCTATGTGTGTTTGTGTGTGTGTGTGTGTGTGTGTGTGTGTGTGTGTGTGTGTGTGTGTGTGTGTGTGTGTGTGTGTGTGTGTGTGTGTGTATAGTGACAGGAGCCCGCCACTATGTTTATCCCATAATCCGCCCTCTAAGGGCGAGTGTGCTAAACACAGATTGCACTCCCCATGATATCTACAAGGGCATCGTCACCAGCATGCACATATGCAAACACACACACACACACACACACACAGCCAACCAGACTCGCACATTAACACACAGATTTAACCGTTGGGTGGCCTTGAGCAACATCAGGCAACTTTAAATCTACCTTATGTTCATTTTCAAACATATTGAGGATTTTTGGATTTCAACAAAAGTGAATTAAAGATAAAATAATAAACAGGAACAACTGTGTCACACACACACACACACACACACACACACACACACACACACACCTGGGTGGCCTTTAGCAGCATCTGATCGTTTCATTCAGCCAATCAATGCTCATCAGCCCAAAGGGGGTAGAGGGGAACATGTGCTTCTGACACACACATTTCCTGTCCCTCATGCACTGCCTGATTACACACACACACACACACACACACACACACACACACACACACACACACACACACACAAACACACACACACACACACACACACACACCAAAGATCAGGAGTAATGAGGGATTTATATGCAACTTCCTTATTCGGAGAAAAACAAAAACACAAGGGCATTCGAGGATCGCGGCTGTGAGCCTCCTTTTGAGCTCAATTTCAGGTGTTATGAATTCATTTTGGTCATTGTTCTCACTCGGGTTTCTTTCAGCTTTTGTAAATCTGGCCTGTTTTCGTTTTCAAACAGAACATAAAATGACTACACTTGTGCACCAAGATTCAATAGTAGTAGATCAGTCCAAATGGTGAAGAACGTAGTGCAATTAAAGTGTGTTCAAACTGAAAACTGTACTGTACATGTGGCCCGTGTGAGATTAATGAAGGCGTTTATAACCCCTACTGTTCCGGTATGAGATATATTCACACACGCACAAACACACAAGATGATAAGGAAATGTTCCTCTTGCTCATTAGAGCATCTCTATCCGGAGGTTCTGCCTCCTTGGGCCAAATGAGCTAAGGGTGAAAGGAAGTCTCTTTCCGTCTTGAAAAACCTCAAAAGCCCGGTCCATGTTTCCCACAATGCCCTCTTCTTCCTTAGTTTGTTCTTCTTTCCGCTTCAGCAAACTTCCTCCACCATGCCGTCGTCTGTTGATACATTAACTATGTGTTGTACAATGCATGAACCACTCAAGATTCCGTCTTTTCTTCATCTGAAGCCTTTCATCTGCGCCTTCACCTGCGGGGCCTCTGTGATCCCACAATGACTCAAACATTTACAGACCCCAGTTGGCCTAATTAGGCTAAATAGAATATCTCAAGAACAGAAAGGGGATGCTTTTGTGCCTACCGACCATAAAGATGCTTTATGAGTAGTTGGAGTTTTTCAAAGACAATTTACCTTAGGGCTGTTCTTTTCCCTAAAAAGGCCTTTTCAGCTGCGCTCAGAGAGGGCCATGCATCATCCTGCAGAGCTGCAGAGAGCTCCAGATGCCAGGAGGCTAATGTTATCTATCACATCACGTCTTTGAATCTGTATTATTGAAGTCTGTGCTTCATACCGAGACCCTGAGAGACCGCACTCCTGCAATACTGAACATGCTCACTAATGAGGGCTTCCAAACATCAGTGTTTTCTTTGCAGTTTCCCAAAGTTGACGGAGATGTACTGTACATATAGTTGGCTTGGAAATTACCCACTTTATTGTTGAGTGCAAGATGAAAAGATCGATATGCCTCCCTTATCTATACACAGAAACTGAAAGAAAAAAACGGCTCTTCAAAAGTTCTTGTACACTTACGCAGGATATCTGCTGAATACTCTGCCCATGTATTTGTGTTTATTATATACTCAGTTCTTTGATCACAGCGGGGCAAAGAAGGTTCAAGTGTATTTTTTCAGGTGAATCAAGCTCTGAAGAGGCTCCTTTTCTCCGTCCAATAGCAGTCCCAAGGTTAAGGATGACGAATCTACCCCAGATCGGCATTGTTAAATCCCATTCCCCCGAATACAAAGAACAGCGTGCCCCTGTAATACGCACAAAACCGGAGGCCTTCTGCATTGTTCAGCAGATACAAAAAAAGGTACAGAAAGACTTAGCTTGCCTTTTGTCCGATTGGTTAAGTGATTTTCACTTTCTCTGGAGGTCAACGAAAAGGCTTGCGGATGATCATTCACTAAAAATAAAGAGCGCTGACATGATTTACTTCTGATCCCCAATTACACGCACCTGTCTCTGCATGTTACGGATGTTTAATTGATGATGAGTGGAGCTTAGTTTGACGCATGCATAACAGAGGCTGTTATTTGGGAAGAGTAATTAACTCATGACAACAACAAGCACTTCTTCAGTGATCAACTCCGGCTGATACGAACCGCACCTGCTTCTCTTTCAGACTGTGTGAACCACGTATGCAATGTTTGTCAGTATGGAAGGTGCATAGCTCTGTGTCTATGGATCCATATGATTTATTTACACCAAATCCTAAAGCCTTAATTCGCTCCAAAGCCGGAATCTAGATGCAGCAAAATGAACTGAGCTAGCTACACCTCTACATGGGAGGTTATTCAAGAACCTTATCGTACTTCCATTTCTATTATTCGGTGGTGAATGCGAGCATGCTGGCAGCGGCTCCCACTCTTGTTTATTTGCCTTTATAGATTTTCTTCTCCCTCTACCTCTCTGCTTTCGCTTTTTTTTTTTTTGCCTCTAATGGAACCCGGCATTGTGCCACCTGCCAAATTGTGGTGGAAGAGAGAGGAGAGCAAAAATAAATACAGCGTGTGTGTGTGTGTGTGTGTGTGCAAAGGTAAACAAAAAGACAATGTGTCTGTATGTTGTGGACTCTCAGTGTGTTATTCTTTCGCTGCTGTCAAATGAGCTCAGTGTAGGAGAAAAAACCAAAAGAAGGCCAATCAGCAGGTCACGGCTTGGTTCTGGCGATTTGAAACAAAGCAAAGTCTGATTGAATTGTCTTGTCATGTCGCCCCAGCCTGGTGTTCTGTTTTTAAAAAAGTTTAAAGTGACCCATTGTGGCTGAAACGAAGCCATCACGATCAATTAAGTGCTTTTGCGTGCATTGGCTTGTTCGCTTAGCAAAACGTCCACATTCTCGGTGCTGAGAGATGACGGGGAGTGGAAGCAGGAAGCCTCAGCAACACAAGTCAGTGAGTTACAGCACAAAATAAATGAGTGCTCTGGGTTACATTTCACAAGATGTGGCAAGCAATTCTGGCATATCAAAACACTAAAACTGTGTACTCCTCCATAATGAATTCTTATTTAACTCAAATTAAAATATAGATTGGCTATACACAAATGTGACTGACATGAAGCTCAACCTTTTCACGCATTTAGTCTAAATTAAGATGTATTTTGAATGAATGTGAATGTTTATACAGTTTGTTATGTAGAATATGCTTTGATGTATTCGTTTTTTAGGTGATATTTGCACCATTATATCTATAGTTGTACTATATTCTGTATTTTGCACTGAATGGATTACAAAACTGCTATTTTGTTGAAGAAAAATTGAAATAAAATGTAAAATCAATGACAGAAAACAAGATGATATTTGCAAAAGAACTGCAGAGAGTTTTTCAGATCTCTTCCCAGAAATGAGTCTCGACATGTTGAACTTCACAAGCCGGCAAAACAAATATCTTCAGTCGGCCACTCCACTCCGCTCTCGTTATAATGAGTGCTTGTAGGGCCATCACCTCTCAAAAGTGACTCGCATCCTGATGACCACTGCAAACTGGATGGCCACTCGACTGGAGTACAGTAAATAGGGGGGGGTGAGTTATTTTATTTATTCTCTTTAGCCACGGAATAAAAGCCAATTATTCTGATACATCATTCTCTGTTTTGGTGCCATAGTTTCTTCTTTGGGGGCTTTGAAAGGGATCTGATTTTGATGATGCATTCAGGTACCCATGTGAGTATTGTTAAGCCCTTACGGATGGTGCGTCTTTTTTGTGAATTAGCAGTTTGTAAACCTTCATGGATGGTAAGATCAAATCACCGCACCGTTCCTCATTTTGCTTATTGTCACTTCATATCATGTACAGCGAGCAGTGTATTCAGAAACACTTTGTGAATGTGTGCTGAATGTACTCGTATTCAAAGCAGCAACATAATGCAGGCTCATTATAGCGCACCTGGGGCGAGGGAGATGTGAATACATACTCATTTGCCTTGTCTCTACGTGTGTCTTATTAGAAGTGTGTGTTTTTCTGTACAATGGAGGGATTGAAGGGTGTGATGTGTTTGAAGCGTCCTCATTTTGCTTTATATTCCCCCACAAACATCGTTGAAAATTGAAATACAAGGTGTACATTGTGTGCCATTAGTCAGAGTTCCTGCACACAAAAACAACAAATGGAAATCCAAGCTGAGGTTGTACAGTGGATGATAATAACTAAATCTAAATAGCATAAGTCTAAATATACAGTGTGCATTCATTAAACCTACTCTTCAGAAAGTTATACAGTATAGTTCTCTGCATATGCCATCGACTGTGTCTTAATGCATTATTCAATATGCGTTTCTCTAAACTCTACTTTCCCACTGGGAGCAATTTACATCAAGTATCTAGTAAAAACTTGTGAAATGACCGTGCAACTTTGGGTAATTGTTATATGTATCGTGATTTATGAAAATAATAAGTCTGCAAACAAGTTCATAATACAAATGTAAAGTACCATTACCAAGCCATAACCATAGTGTAGTCAATATGTCCGTTTCCACACGGCACAGAGACTATACACAATATTAGTGATTGCCGATACACTACCCACAGTTCATAGTCATTATTGAAACATTGACGTCAGATTTTTAATGTCTAGGTGCAAGTGATTGATTTTGGCAGTGCACTGTTCTCCAGAAGTATTTATCATCCTTAGCTCACTAGCTAATTAAGTTCACTAAGTTAGCTCCATGGTGAAAGTGCTATCTAGCATGCCTAAACACTCCAAGCTCGTAAAAAAATAACATCACACCAGCAAAGATCCAAATAGAAGTTGGGGAAATAAGAAAGCAGTTTTGTTCTTGTACATGAATGCCACAAGCTCACCAACCAGAGCTACGATTGTTCAATCCCTTACAGAGAGCGGACCTTTGGGCAGTCAGCCTTTTTCAGTCGTGCAGCACATACCTGGAACACTTAACCCACAGAACCAAGGAACAAAACATCTCTCCAGTCTGTCTCCAAATCTGTAAGAGAGTGGTTACTGGACAATCAAACATAAGGTCATAAACTGGGCTATAGGTCATATCATTTTTTTCATATTATCTGTGCCTATGTTTAGTATATAAGGGCTCTAATTTACTTACTACTTGAATACTGGCTGTAACTTTAATACGTAATACTCTAAGATTTGCTGCTGATTGCTGTGTCTCTCCTACGGTTCACATTGTTTTCTATTGTCCATATTTAATGCTGTTTTTTTAGGATTTAGCCTTACACTGTAAGACTCCCTTGCACTACACCATGGCACACATCCTCCTTGAGAACCTTAAAATGCACACTGAATCACAGGGTCAGGCCCTGCCACTGCAAGCCTCTTATGCCTATACTTCTTCTATTTACATTCATGTGGATTTTTATTGAGTGTGTTGTCTATAAGCTACTGGAGACCTTGAATTTCCCTCGGGATCAATAAAGTATCCATCCATCCATCCATCTATCTAATTGAGCTTATGTGCTTTAACATGAGTGCAATGGTGCGCATGTGTTTGTTTTGCCTGTGCTCTTGTATGTTTTCTTTAATGCCTCAACGTGCAGATGAAAATATGCGTTTAAGACTAAATCTGGCACATTTACTCAAGCACTCTTGTCGATAATGTGCATTGTCCCTTCTTCAATAAATACTTAAAATAAAATATCGTATTTTAAACATTAGCCTCGGAAAAAATGCCCGTTTGAATTACTTTACCTTTCAATGACAATTACCTATCTTCCTATACTGACGCACACATGGAGTGTTGATTAAATGATGGCTAATCAGAGAAAGTCATTAGGATTATGATAGAAGCTGCTTCAGGCCTTTCTGCTCAACAGATCTGAGACAGACATTAAAGTAGCCTCAATCTTGTCTTGCTGCGGTCCTATTTGCTTATCAGAAGACACATTCAAATCTCCAAATATGTAAAGATGTACAAACAAAAACAGAGAGATGAAAAACAAAGAAGGAGCGTTAACTTTCCCCAGAGTCGACAGGTGTGGATGAAGAGCAGAGAAAGCAATGAGGGTGGGGGGGTGGGGACCTTTAACCAGCCAAACAGATCGTATCAGAGCGTTTGCTTGCTTGCTTCGGGCCCTGAGGTGCCATCAGATAGCAACAGATAAGAGTGTGACAAGGTAAGGCAGCGTAGGTCAGGACATGATGGTAGGGGGGGCAACAACAGTCACTGCTGGGGAGGGAGATAGTTGAGGGTCAAAGAAGAAGTGGACCACCAAAGCTGAAGCAGATTTACCAATTCTGTGGCAACTTGCTAAGGAATTCTTGTATTTGATTCAATAGTGAAAATGTGAAAAGGGCGGAAAAGTGAAAGTGCATTTGAGCGGCAGGTTTCCTAATGCAACTTGACAGTTTGCTTTCTTTAAACACAGAAGCCATTTAAATACCGACACAGGATTTATGTAGGATTAAGGCTTCTACAATGACATTTCGGGGCAAGTCCTTACAATCCAAGGCTTCAGTTGATTGGTCTTCAATTGCCCTTCTAACGTAATCTTGATGTCACACATTGCTGCAAGGTCACAGGAGTTGCACTTTTAAGCCAATCCGCGCAGAGGCCGCGTCTCTGCCAAGCTGATTCTAGCAATCCCCATTACGCACACATTGTCATGCGTCGCCGCTCGGCCTAAATGAGTTACAAAGGAAGCAGGGGAGAGGAAACATTAGCAGCAGTCGGATGGACTGGATGCATAAAAATATTAGAGAGTGATTTATGGCTCATGTCCATAGCCGGTTCCAGGCAAACAGTGCTGTGTAAGCAAAGCCCCTTCCGGCATCTCTATCAACCATCGGGGTACAATAAGTGACAGATGGAGACTGGGAAGGCGTAATCTTTCAGCATCAATCAAGGGGAAAGTCTACCTGTGAGATACTGCCACTCACGGACACACTGCCAGACTTCAAAAGCTCCTTCTATTCAGGCCCTTATCTAAAGTCGGCAAAAAGCTCAAACAAAGGAGAAGTGAAGACATGGAGACCCCCACGAGAATAGAGTAGTGCTGTGTTGTCTTATTGGCTGACCCGGAAGTTAGCAACACAGTGAACAATGCTACATATTTTTTCGAGTAGGACAATCTTCACCTATTAATACCGTTTCATGTGTTTGGAGGCATTCATACATCACCAGAAGTCAAAAGCTAAAAGACGAACTACATCCCGGTCACATGACTTCACCTCCCCGCCGCCAAGCTAAAGGTGGCCAGTGTTCGGTGTGCTGGCGTTCAGTAGTCTCATTTAGTTGTTAGCAACCCCCTGTTTTTATGACACATTGAAGCTTTTGGAATTCATGGGCAGGGTGTTAACTGATGTATGTTATGTCGTAGGACAAATACCTCTTAAACCTTCGTGTCAAACCCAAAATATGCTCAAAAAACGGTTGGCTTGGATAGGAAGGGGAACAGGACTGGTAACATAACTCATTTAATGGAAGGGACTTGCCTGACTCCATAAATCAAAAAACCTGACATAACAAGAGCTTATGAGAGTAAGGCTTTATGGTAATGTGTGCTTTTACGAGGATTGAAAACGAATGTAAATCAAGGATTTTAACCTTCTTTTAGTGGAGTAAAAACAAGGGGTTTAGAGGAAAATATGACATGTCCAATGTTTCTCTCCATGTTAATTTGCAATTTTTGGTTCATTGATGGTAAATAACGATAAGAAACAAAGGGTTGCAGTGCTAGTAGCAGTGCCTGTAGCTACCTAAAGACCCTGAATGAACTGAATTGGTCAGGATGTTCAAAATGTTAATAATTGGCGGTTATAAAAGAAAAAGTCAATTACTATAATGACACTTTTGTCCTGTAGAAAAACAAATGAGTAAGTATAACAGTGATGACTGTGATTAGGTGCCTAGGAACCGCAGAGTGATTCATATGAAATGCACTTTGCAATAATCGGACACTCAGGAAGTCTGATAAACCAGCATTTTGCATACCTGTGATATTTAAACTAAATATTCCACCTTGGAAAGCCAATAATTGAACAACAATTCCCCCTTTCAGATCCGTTCCTCAGAAGGAGAGCTGCCTTGCTTCAGCACCATGCTCGGTGGCTTTGAATTGGGCTTTTCCCCACAACAGGTATGGTACAGAGTGACGGATGTCGGCACAACAGTCTGCCTAAAGCTATCCGTGTTGCACCCCGGGGGTAAAAGCCAGAGGCAGTGGGTGCTCTGTTGGTGACAGCTCACAGAACAGGGGTTGGATGGTTTTGTGTGGGACAGATTTCAGTTTAGTCCGCACCCTCTGCCCTGCTACTGCCTCCAGGCTGTAGCAGCAAGCCTCTTTTTGTTTTGTTTATTCCGCTCGCCTCCTCCATCTCAGTGCTGCCTACCAGTCTGCACATCCAGGCAAACAGCACACTGGCCCACCCTTTTGTTTCCAGTTGTATTTATTTTTTCATGACCTGGATAGTTGCTGGCATGTGTAAACGGGTACTTGTGGGACTCAAAAATGTCTTAATCTTCCCCCTCAATGTGGAGTTTTTTCAACTTGCTGACACTGAGCTGCAGACAGTGTCATCACAAGACAAGACCATTGAGTGTTAAGAGGAACAAAGTTTCCCGCCATACTCAAATACAAAAGTGAATATAGCAGTGTATGCAACCTTCCTATCTGTATTTCTTTAGGCACATCACACCTTCTTCACACCTCTGCGTTACTATGGCAACATTTTGTAGTCAAAGGCTTTACCTACAGTGCTATATGCTCTGGCCCTATCTCCAGGCAGATCCAGCCCTGTAATTGTAATTGCCCCTCAGTGCATCGGTCAGTCTTTGCACCCCGCGGCTCTGGGCCTCGAATCACTGTGCATATGCTCGCTCGCGCGCATATGCACACAAACACACAGTTATTATTAGTGGATGTATAGTCAAGAATAGAACTTCCAGGGAAGGAGCGAGTTTAAAGGAGGCATTTCAAGCTCGGTCTCAGCACAAGGTCACAGTCTGCAGGCAGCAGTAACGGCTCTCCGTCTCCCAGGCCCATTTAACTGACTGATGCTTTTTGACATGTCGGAGCAATCGAGCCAGTTCACCCCCAGGAGGCTTCAATTAGGACCAGGACTTAATGCGGCAGAGAACTTTGCAAAGCCCTGATATGAGGCTACAGCTGGACCCGAATCAATACGGAGAACATGGTTAAAGGCTGTTGTACAGAGCCGCTCGACAATTTGGGGCTGATGCAGATAACGTAATGCTGCTTGTGTCGGTAGCAGATGCGTATTTTAATCAGTCTCCAAGTTGTCTTTTGAGGACAAATGTCTGAAACCTTAAAGGCAATTAGATAATTCTCAGTGAAGAAGGAAGCAGGTGCGTGCGACTGCTCGAACATGTGCTTATGTTGAAAACACACAAATTGGACATTGCTTCAGCTGCACCTGTGATGATGACATAAAGGAGAGGAGCATGGAGTGACGACCCCCCCGGACAGGCCCATTTCCTTTTAGGAGGCACGTGGTTTAGCCGATGCTCCTATATAACTGCCACGGGCACCTTGCAGAGACGCTATGTACCTGATTTATGGATAAGATGCGTGCGGGTTTACACTCCCTCAGGGAGCAAGCCTATTTGATTTTGTCAGGGGCAATTAAACAGCCCATGATGGGTCTTTCAAACTGTGATCTGATGAACTGTGAAGGCTTCTTACAAAAAAGAAGCTTGAACTGGGATTTATGTTGAATGTAAGTATTGCACTTATTCCTCATATTTGCATCAGCAAATATCAAAGTTTTATCTTCTCCATTCTTGAGTATATATTACATCGCTTTCTGTTTTCAGCACTGCAGTGAGTCGTATATACGGGCAAAAAAAGTTGGTTTGATGAAAAACATCTTTGAAGCAGACAGACCTTGAGGTTAGCTGTATATCTTTCTCCCCCCCCCACCCACCAACCCCCTCACAGTGCGAGTGCATCATTGTCTGGGCTGTAGCAGTCAGAAATGACAACAGAGGGTGACACTGAAAGGTCCCGGAGTTCAGCTGCCTGAAAATGTCACAGGGCTGGCTCTGACAGAACGCCACACAGGGAGAGGGGAGAGGATGTGACAAAAACAACAACCTTAAAATGCTACAGATCTCCCTTTCTCTCACACACACACACACACACACACACACACACACACACAAATGTGCATATTCGCTTACTGCATCCATCGGTCAAATAAACAAACAGAGTTTCTACCCTTTGGTGGTGAAGAGTAAAGAACGGCAGGTTCTGTAGAGTGAATTTCTTTCTTATTCCTGAGTTAACAAATAACGTGCTAATTTCACTGCAGATTCAGATTCTCAAATGCGAGGATTTTCTGAAAAATAAAATCAACAGAATTCCTGAAATATGCAGAAACAAAGTGGCCAAATAAATGAGTTAACACATCATTTGTTGCAGCATGTGTTGGAAATGAGCACACATTAAGATTTTGATCAAACTACCAGCAACAGGGAAGGGTAAACAAAGGGAGCATTTATGAAATGATCAAAATCCTCTCTAGAAATGTCAACTGAGGGTGCTGTCCGAAAAAACAGCCATGTCTCCTGAATCGTCTGACAGGTTTATTGGCCGATTATATTTGAAAACCACTTTGAAGTTGTATGCTGCCACCTGTTTTGGAGTCTGTATTCACAGAGTGTTTGCCAGGTTGTGTTGCAAGAAAAAGGGAAGTAAGAATGGATAATCATGAGTAAATAAATGTTAAATGTAGAGTTAAAAACTTAAGAGACCCCATGCACAGCAGTGCTTCTCTTCTGGGTGCCAGCTGGTGCAGGGGAAACCAGAAGAAATCAAAAGTCACATCCTCACTGGAATCAAAACCATTTTATCAAAAACTGTTACAATTTAAAAACTGAAAAGGAGAAAAAATAGTTCATTTAATCAATCCTTTTTCTTTTTTAATGGGAAAAAATATCTATTAATTAGTTTTTTTTAGCAAGAATTAAGCCGCAATAAAATTAGCAAGCTTGTTACAATTCAATTCAAGGACTTCTCAAGAAATGTTCAGGCCTGCATCCCTCAAGTTTTTTTTATATTTCCAATCAGCCATTACTCGCATCTCTGTGCTCAAACTAGCAGTCACTAACTTTAGAGTGCACCCATAGTCCAGCTCAGTCAGTAGGGGCTTGGACTGGGAATCGTAGGGTCGCCGGTTCAAGTCCCCGAACAGACTTGAAATATGGAAAGTGGACTGCTTCTTGGAGAGGTCCCAGTTCACCTCCTAGGCCCTGCTGAGGTGCCCTTGAGACCGGGGGACACCTCCAATCCCCCCTCCCCATTGCTCCCCAGGCGCTGCACGATAGCTGCCCACTGCTCCTAGTACTAGGATGGGTTAAATGCAGAGTTTCACTGTGTGTGCTCTGCTGTGTGCATGTATGTGACTAATAAAGAGGGTTTCCATTTATCTATCTATTCTGAGCTTAACGGTAATTGCCTTTTAATGGCCAAGAATATATATACATATGACTACATCCACTATTCCTTATAAGCGGGTGTATAGACAAAATATGTGGCTGGAAAAAGGATACACTGGATACTATTCACATGTGTCCCTTAAGAATTCAGATATCCTACAAAATTGTGATTGCAATTTCTTCTTGATTGTGAGTCGCTGGGATTAAATAGAAAGACAACCTTTGGGTTTAAATAATATCTCATTTTGAACATTGCAGTAAAATGTAAATCTTGTAATATTAGGGGCTATCATGATACCAGATAGCATACGGTCAATGTAGCATCCTCTTTTCAATCAGCGGCTCCCTTCCAATATCCATAATGATGCACGATGGCAGATCCGTAAAAAAAAGAGAGAGAGACAGGAAACTAGTTTCTGATGGAATATTTAAATTTCACTCGTGCTGATTAACCGGGCCCAGTGAGAGGACGTGCCACTCCACCGGATGTATCTCTGAATGCACAGCAGCCCGCAGATTTTACAGAGTCTTAGTTCTGAGAGTAGAATCGTCTTAATAGTGGCTTTAAAAAAAAAAAATCATCCCTTCGAAGTGCACAAGCCTGGTGTATGAAACATGAGGATTCATCAGGGCTTCCAATCCTTTGATACGCGACTGAAGGAAGGAGAGGGTAAATCAGAAACATCTCTCCTCATTACACCAGCCCCCCCTCCTGCACCGCTGACAGAGTAACTCATGTCCTACCTCCACCAGTCGCCTCGCTCAGTGTGGCATCAGCACGTCCGCATGAGTAACTGTAGCTCTTCCCCTCAAGACAAAATCAGTGCATCCGATTGGCCACGCACGTCAGCATCACCTAGTGTGAACACAGGAGATAAAGCAGTCTGAAGTCTGGCCAAGTGTTGTTTTTCGACCACAAATATGATTATTAAGCGATTTTCCTCTGGGTGACGACTTTCTGTTTCAGCTCCGGATCTGTACAGGCTGTCGACCTTTGTCTCGTCCTCGTTGTTCCTCCAAATTTTGTAATATGAATGTAACTGCCTGAAGGGGAAGATTATCCTGCTCACAGCATGGAAATATAGAAACCTGCAGAATATCTTCCGGTGAGCTGTTGGATGTACAGACTTTGCAGGACCGTTAAGAGAAAGATTAGAATGCAGTTATAATTTTCATCCTTTTCATGCTCTCATTTCTTTCCAGATTAGACTTTTCAATGTCCCCTAGTCCCAAAATTGTAGTACTTTGTTATGCTTTGTGGATACATCGTTATGATGGATGGGCCAAACTATTTAGAAAATGGGAACCATGTTTAAACAAAGGGGCACTTTTATTCTCATTATCAGGATCATATTTGTATTTTTGAGCTTCTACTGTTATGTACACACTTTAATGTTAATGAGGGAACTTTGGGATTTAAGCCTCTGCAGACCATTTACATGCACTAAAACCTACAGGAAAGCAAAAGCACATCAAGGCTCCTTTAATTCTTTTTAATCAAATACCAATATATTCTCAAACTACGAGATCTGGGTAAGATTTAGACTCATATTTAAATAACACGGAAAGAGGACACACACCTTGCTAAATGGGTTATCAAATTTATCCTGGGACTTTTTTCCTCCACCCTCAATGTTTAAACTTTCAACAAAAGGAATTTATTAAGTTCTTACAAAGCTTTTGTTCTGGAGACACAAGCTAAATACACTGAGGAGGTTTAAAATATTATGGACAATGACAGGAAAGACATGTTCTAAGCTTTTAGAAGAAAAGAAACAAGACGGATCAGTGCAAAGAAAGGGCAAGAAGGGAATTAATAGGTTCGGTTGAAACTAACCAGGAAGGGCTGATTCAACCTAGTTCCACACGAAGGACAGGAAGCATTTCTGCTTTTCATTTTCAGTCCCTAAAGAAGAGAGGAACCAGAATTAGGTTCATTTTAAAGCATTTAAGTTAATATAAACAAGATGTGACCACTACACCTGAGAGGCAGTTTCACAGCAGACATTTTGACTCATCATTTACTCCTGTGACAACACTGAATTAGAAGGCATTTGTATACTTCATATTCCTATACGTTGGGTGTTTAGTTCTATTAATACTTAGCATTTTTCTATTTGTGTTAAGGCAGAGACAGTACAGTTAGGGGTCATATTGCTGTAGGTCTGCTTTATATTTTCACTAGACGCACATTCCAATCAGCCCAAACCCTGCCTGGAAGTACTCATGAAATTGGGTAGCAGGTGTATGAATGCAGCCATATATCCGGGATTACGTAAAGAGAGCCTCTCGCACAGATGCTGCCAGCTGCAGCTGCCTTTTACACAAGTACAAATAGACAAACACACTCACGAAACACACACACGGCTGAGAGGTTTCCCTGGTAACCAGAGGCCAGGAAAGGACTTGCATTGAGCGACAGTGTTTTTGTGTGTGTGACTATTTGACCACATATTGAATCTCCCTGCTTTAGGAATTGATCATTTTATCCTAAACAACGACCCTGTGAGCACAACGGACCGGGTCCACGCCTGAGGAGTAGCTACTGAGAGCTGGCCAATGGCCAATTTAAAGAAGATATGTATAGTGTACTCTCGAAGACGGTGTGTATTCAGCTTTCAATGTTAGTTAAATGATGTGTTATTACGAAGCGTTATTGTTTTACATTACATTTTTATCCAAAGCGACTTACAATAAGTGCAAGAAACAGAGAATCAAAGTCCGAACAACAAGGAAAGTGCAGATATATTCACTTCAAGCAGGTCCTAACATTGTAAGTGCTTGTGAATTTGTTAGAAAGGCCTAAGCTAACTCTATAAAGTGCTTTTGATTCTATTTAATAATAATAATAATAATTGACTTGCCCATGTGCAATCAAAACAGATGCGTTCAGGCAGTATAACCTTCAATACAGAGTGACAGTATTGGAAGGGGGGGGTGGAGCTTTGTAAATGCACCTCAGCTTGAAATACAAAGCAGACGGCCATTAGCTTTAGGGAGGAGCTTTACAATTGTTCACATACACTCTTAGTGAAGGGTAGGAAAACATTTAGTTGGATCATTATAAAAAGGCTCTCATATTTCTTCTCTCCATTAACTCTGTGGTGGTAATAGCATTAGGTTTACTTACCATGCATATTGAAGATATGCTTATGAGCGTTCTGATTAAAGATCTATCCCTGATTCATATTTGGTATTTTTTTATAGAGTTTTATTTTCTCCTAGGGCTAGGGTTTAAAAGATTAACTCAAAAAGCAAATTAGATATTTGTGAAAGTATAAAAAAACTGTACACTCTTGTATGAATCCAACAGCTTGAGTGCTTTATTTTATGATTACTGAGTTTATGATAAGCGCGCTTCCACAGATGTTATCTTCTCACGACACGGCAATGCAGATGACTGTCACAGCATGTGCGGGCTTCTCAGGTATCCATTTCCATAAAGACACATTATGCTGGAGTGATGAACAATCATTTGCACCCAAAGGCGCTGCGGTGTTAATTGGAAGAGCTGTTGCTATCCTGGAGTCATAACTCTGCCGCAAGAACAAAAACGTGTCGATACCGTTACCTTTCACAAACCGTCATGTGCTTAATTGTTAGCTACGAGGAAGAGCATGTGTCAGAGTGAGAGGAACTGAGGTTACAGGAAATGAACGTTAGCATAGCTGGAGTCTAGCTCTTGTTAATTTAAGACTATCAGGTTTGCTAATTGGTTTTAAATGAAGCCGTCTCTCATATGCACACACAGGTTGAATGAGTGCAGCGTGAACTTGGGGATAGAATCTCATCCTGTCGCCATTTTCTTAACGTGGAAGCCGAGCACAAGTCGTGAGCTGTCAACTCAATCAGAAGCTATCAGTCAGTGCGCCTCACGCTCGCTGTAAGGAGAGAGAAACAGCATCCCCCGGGGAGACTTTCACACAAGTGTGCTGAGTAGTTTTACAGTGCTTGCAAAGAAAGTAGGCTTAGTAACTGTATGATGGAGGTATGTACACGCTCAGATCCGTCAGTATGAACAGCTTTTTCCCAGAGGACTACATCCTTCTTGATAAAAGTAAAAATACATCACACAGTCATGTTATTCCAGCTTTGGATATCTGGTGTAAAAGCAGCTTTAGCATCACGCATTGACTGTTGGACCTCATAACAAATGCTCTTTTATGCGGTTAGCCTTCACAAACAAATGGGACCTTGAATTTCTAAGCACCAGGTTTAAGCAGCATCAAACACCCCGACTGCATGTCAGCTGGAACAGGCTTTCATCAAAGAGCAGGCATCTACAATGCACAAAGGGGAAGAACATGTTATTTTCCCTGCTTGAAAACGCGATTGCGCCATCTCTCTTGAAGTTATTTTGATGAAGATGATGGTAAAATAATATCAAAACGCCAGTGTGCTCTCTGAAAGAATTATGGCCAGATGTATTTTTCATAACCTTGGTGGTAGTGGGAAGCATCAAATCAAAGCGTACAGTCCTGATAAAGCTTATCACATCTGTAAACACGAGGCACGTTCAGAGCTTGGACTGATACTGTCAGCGTATGAAGATGTTGGAAAAGCACGCTTACATTATCTGAACATTTAAACCCCAGGTGAGAAGGGGAACATGCATTTACCATGGGGTTTTGACAAGTGCGGTGCTGGGTGTCGCTTCCACAAGTGTTCGGGATGAATGTCTTGATCAGAAAAAGGGGGAGGAACAGGAGGCTGGGAAAACAGCTTGTACAGCCGCTGTAATGAGCCCCAGCTTTGGCAGAGTGGCAGCGCGTTATTACTCGTCTAAGTAAATGTATAATTGAGCGAGTCACTTCCTCCCCCTGGTGCACTAGACTGTGCCGAGAAGACAGACACGTGTATTTGAACTGAAATCTCGTAAAAACCCAGATGAGTGACAGGACAGCTTGGGATACTGGGATGCTTCTAACCTTTAAGGCATGCAGAGAAAATGTAAAAAAGGGAATAAGCAGTTCTTGTCTGATTTAAAGTATATTTCCAAAAATCCTGAAAACTTGACTTCCCCTGAGGAGGGTATTAAATAAAAAACTGTGAGATCAAACATTCCCTGCTCTTTCAATTAGATGCCATTCCACTTGAGCCTACTTGATCTCTTGTGTAGAATGCCATGTGTTGCAATTAGTTTGGATTTAGTTTGTTTTATTAAAACATAGCCTGGAGGTTGCGTGGAGAGTCAGCGCATTGATATTCCCGCTGACTTCTATCTGGAAGTTAAAATCATTAAACTGAAGCTCTGAGCTGCGATCTGACGCTATGTCTCCAGCTCGATGCCAATCAATACTCTGATGGTACACAGCTGACATTAGGATGTGCAGTTTCCCCGCTGATGGATGAGGAAAAAACACAAGATATCTTACTCTTCATCACAGCAGCTTGAGAACTGAGCACCTCGACATTATGGAGAGGGGAACAGAAGGTGCTTCATTTCCACAGTGCTTTCTGCATCATTAACGATGGCTGTGATTAATGCTTTACATCCACCCAAAGCCCCACCTGTGAGAATGGCAATAAAGATGATCATTTGTCGGGCCGCAGCCAACTTTCATTCCTGCGCATTAGCAGAAAAAAAAGAGATGCACAGGGGGTTAATTTTCCCTCACACCTGTACTAAAGTCACCACTGTCGTAAATATTGTGACTTTCTAATCAGCAATTTGGGTGACAGTGCAGAAGGGGCACACAGTGGGCGTGTTGGCGGGGAAAATAGCCCTGCATCAATTCCCCCTTTTTCTGCAGACCTCTTCGCTGTTTGCAGTCCGCCCATGTAATCCATCACGGAGACATTAATTATGTACTAGGCTCTTCCAGGACAAAGACTCTAATGAAGGGCCTGTCAACACAGGCCTTTCCCGAAAACAGTGCAGTCACGGAGGTGTGTGTGTGTGTGGGGGGGGGGCGCTGCTGCAGCTGCTGCTGAGCCCCCCACTCTGATCTGATCTCCAAGAGGAAAGAGAAACTGCATTTTTAGCACCTGCGATGTGATAACTCATGCTCAGTGCAGACCTGCAAAATGCATACTCTAATAAACAGTAATGGAGGGGGAATAGTTACTACCAGACAGGATTCATAGTTATTACAGAGGAGGGGGGGTATTTTCCTTAGTATGTAACAAATTTGTCATCATTTTCTTTTCTGAAATGTATGTTACTAGATTATTTTGACACAAAGGCTGCAGCAGTGGTTGCTAGGAGTAGTTAAAATGGAACTCCACATGTATTGTCATGTTTTATAGTTTCTAGCTAGGAAGGCAGCAATCTATGGGCGGCAGTGTGTATAAGGGCGTGGACTTGGGTCCTAAGGGTCGCCGGTTCAAGTCCCGATTGGACCCCCCAAAAAAATGGGGTGAGCTAGTAGCTGGAGAGGAGCCGTATCCTCCTGAGCCACTGCAGAGGTGCCCTTGAGCAAGGCACCAAACCCTGAAACTGCTCCCTGGTGCCGGGTACATGGCAGCGTCCCTGCTCTGCCACCTCTCCTGCATGTGTGGTTGAGTTTGTGCATGTATATCCTCCCTGTGTGTGTAATGTGTATGTAAACGCAACAGAGTGGGGAAAGAAATGTCCCCGTACGGGATAAATAAAGTATATGTTCTTCTTCTACAATTTAGTATTTGTTCGATTATGTATCTAGCGGCTTTCAAACCGCACTCAGATTCATCATTTAAAAAGTTACAAGAGGAAATATCATTATTCTCCCCAGCTGTGACAGATCACCGAGAGGCAGTTCAATACTGATTTAACTGCTGCTGGTTGTTCAAATGGAGCGGATTCTATTACCTCAAAAGTTAATGAAACAGTGAGCAGCTCCAGCTTCATGCACTTCTATCCTCAGCTGCAGATCCAGCAAGACCAAACAGTTCTTCTTAACACCCCCCCTTTGTATGTCGCCACTTCTGTCTGCTGTCAGACACAGAACATAAATAACAGAACAATTATTGCTTTGAAATGCTATTATACTCCACATATTATATCACTTCATAAATACTTTACTGCAGAATTGGATTGCGCAATCATTTTTCTATCAACATTTGTATTGTATTTAAAATACTTGAACATTAAACAAATATATTAAACAGCATCGTCTCCAACAAGTCCCTCTTTTTATTTATATACAATTCATTCCACATTTTTAATTAACTGTTTGTTTTTGTGTTAAATGTACAAATTCTATAATGAAAAAAAGACAGAAGTAAACGTTTTTCAAGAGATCAAGAACCCTTGTGATGCTTATTTCTCAGTTAGCTTACAAATAAATAAGTCATCGCTGCAGAACTCTATGAAACAACAAACAAGGAACAGCAACAGGACACTTATCTGAAACAAAACCATCATTTAGGAGTGGTTGCTTTAACCTTGACTGACCTTATCAACAGTGTCTTAAACAGGATGTGTCCCTGATCTTTAAAACATTGGTCCCCTCCGTGCCTTTACAGGGCCGTTAAACAGCCTTGCTGGGGTTGAGCTACATCCTTGAGGGTACCTGGATGGTACCACCTGAGAATAGAGTTAAGCCACTTCACACTTCTCCCTTCAGCCACTGCCATGACGGGCTGTGACTCCGAGAGTCATCTAAAGCTGCATGCAGCAAGATTTTCTGTGTCATCCAACTCCTGATTTCTCCCGACGCCAAAAGGCCTTTCTCAAATCAAACTGCATCAAAGGGTCAAAACCACCAAAGCTCTCTTCAAGCTGCCGTTTCCCCCCCGAGTCTTTCTTCTCATCCTCTGCTGTAAATCACACCATCTGCATCGCAAGCACACCACCTGGAATTTGAAGCCACCTTGAAGAAGAACCCTTTACGTTTATTTGCCCAGAGGGTCTTAAGGAATATAGAAATCAGACGGTAGCAGATGGTCTTAAGGTTGCAGCTGATATGATTTTAGGAATTTAAACCAGATTGAGATTGGGATCAGTTAAATCTCCGGTTGCAGCTGCTATTGTTTTTTTCTTCCCGTGGCAATCTGCGCTCTGCAGGGACGGGAGGAGAGCTAGCGAGGAGAGGTTTTGCTCGAAGATAAATTGGGTAACCTTCTTCTGTCATTAGTAATACCTTTTCCGCTGGCAGAGGGGTGATGGAGGGGAGAGAAAGCAAGAGGGGCGGGATGAGAGCCAAGAGTCAGCGGTAATTAGCCATGAAACAAAAGCCCACACGGCTCGGTTATGGCTCTGGTTTCACACCTCGAGCCGTCTCTCCGTGCCTCCGAGGCTCGGAGCTCGACGTGGGCTGCTGCGAGGTGTCCAGCTGAAACGGAGAGCAAACCCGCAGCAGCGCCAGTTCAATCCATCACGCCGCCTCCGCACCACTGTCTCATTCTGGCCGACTGGCATGGAGGTGCTTTGTCTGGCTGACTTGTCGTGCCTGTCTGGGGCCACATGGATCCCACCAGAGTCATGAGTGGAAGCTGGTGTAAATCACAGGTGAGAACGACTCAAGTAGCACAGCACGGTTCCTTTATTTTGCTCATTTGTTGTGTTAATAGTTAAATAGAAAGTTAAGAAGATAAATAATTAGAAACAGATAGTAACAGATTTTGCAGAGGTGTAAATTAGTCTGCATATTTAAGCAGTAGTATAATATATAAGGATAGGATGGTAAATGATGACTGGACTTATAAAGCACTTTTTCCAGTCCTTACGAACCCAAAAAGCACTTTACAAACTACATGTGTTCATTCACACGTCATTCATACAGAGTAGTGCACCTTGCTTACATTCTCTCACACACACACACACACACACACACACACACACACACACACACACACACACACACACACACACACACACACACACACACACACACACACACACACACACACACACACACACACACACACACACACACACACACACACACACACACACACACACACACACACACACACACACACACACACACACACACACACACACACACACACACACACACACACCATTAGCCATTGGGAGAAAGTCAGACTTAAGCATCTTGCCCAAGGATACATCGACATGGGATCAAACCTTCTGCTTGAAAGTTGACAGCACTCCCCTCACAGTCACAGAGATGGCTAGGATTCTGGGAGTGGAAGGGATGCGGGCTGTAAAACGAGGGAGAAAGGCAAGCAGGAAGTGACTGACGTGTCCGCGCTGAATAAATGAGGAGCAGGATGTCCCCAGCTGTTGCAGACTAAACCCTGATTAAACTGTTATTAATCAGCTGAGCCCGGACGAGTCGCTCCGACATTCATCAGGTTTTACCTGCTCTGCAAAGGCCAGAGATACAAAACCACTCAGAAGACCGGATTAGAGAAGGTGGACCAATCAGTCTCGGTGTTAAGAGATTATTTCTAACGCGCATGTCGGAGGTCTTGAAGGGGTCGAACTATTACAAAAAAATGAATATTTGTACTACATGAACATAAGCAGTGTCTGGTGGAGATTTTCTTATGCTAATGTCATCTGCTGTCATTTTCTCCTCCATCATCCCTGGGCGCATGCATGTCAAACTGTTCAGTAGCGCACTTAATCACGACACTGTGAGACTGTACCTTCCTCTCTCCCTGCACCGGGGCGAGCTGTACGTTTAAAAACACCCTCTTGTTGTCACCTCTGTTATGTTCATGCCATTTATTTCCCCATCGAGTCCTGGTGAGGGTACACAAAAACCTGCCAGTTACTTCAGTGGTGCACAGAGACAGAAAGAAAGAACGGATTTATGGCAACAAGGCCGTTTTAGCTGAAAACACAGATAGAGCGATGTGGTTCGTAGTGATGTCACAGTGAAACGCAGGAGACGGGACGTACGGGAATAAACACGCTCGTGATGATGGCTTTACAAGGGTTGTGTGAAAGATCTATGAAGTGTGGCCGCGCCAATATGGACTTGTCCATAAAAAATAAACTGAGTGAAATTAATTCATGTAAATGATGGGTGAAGGTAAGGTTTAAGGCCCCTCGAGACGTGGCATTTCATCCATTTCTCTTTTTTTTGTGGGCACTTTGACATAATTGCGAGCTCTAAATCTATGATCGGCTCGTGCGAGCGCAAAACTCACAGTGGCGGCTGACATTTATGGAGGGTCACCTCCCGTGGTATGGTATAGAAGGGTGGGTAAAGGTGGTGGTGGTAGGGGGGAATTAAATCATATGTTGACCCGCTGAAGAAAGGTGAGGATTAGCCGGAGCGCATGGAATGAACAGAAAATGACAGGTTGAAGAGGATGAGCATATGAAAGTGAAGGAGCGTTTCATTAGAGGCTCTGCTATTGATTAAGCCGGGCAGAGGTGGGGTTTTCACGGGCTGCTTGGGCTTTTGTGGAGCAATTTATTTCGCAGCCGGCAGCAGGCGGAGAGGATCCATCCTGCAGAGAAATGAAGCTGTTGGCGGAAGAAACCCGAGATAAGACGGTGAGGATGGGGGGGGGAAGAGAAATGAAACACAGACGGACAGATATAGATAGGCTTTTTACTTACTTGCTTTAAACTTTACACAAGCAGCGAGGGGGCTTTTAACTTTAATTGACAGGAAAGAGGAAGGGGAATCAAGAAAACCGCTTACAAAAAAACAATAGTCACACTCCTACTTATTGTCCGTCAAACCGGTTATTGGCTGAAGCTTAACATTAGATCTCCTGGTTTTAATGTTCAATGAGTAGCTTACAGCAAACATGTATTTAAAACAAATTAAAAGCATTTGTAGGGTAAGAAATCAGCATCACAGCCAATAGGAGAGTGTGTGTTTGTGGGGTGGGGTGGTATGATGCTCCTGGCAGAGCAGTCTCAGCAGCTGTACAGTCTGTGAGCAGCAGCAGCAGCAGCATCTGTCTCTGCGTCTGTGCCCTTTAGTCAGCTGCACATTCGCTTCCCCCTCCATCACGAGGGTCCCTGTGACGAGGCTTAAATCTGTATTTTAACACACACACACACACAAAGGAGGAGTGTACTGTGGGGAGCTGATGGGGCAGCAGTGTTTATATCAGGAAAGATCCTTACATTCGTCAGGTTTATGTTTTTTTTTCGAGGAAACGGTGATTGGAATGTAGGTGGGTAAAGATGAGTACATATTCTGCTTAGTTTCAAGTTATTATTTGAATGTTGTGCCTCTACTGTGACATGTTTCCCTGCTTTGATGTTCAAAAAGCTCTTCATTTCTCTTACACTTCCTGTGCTGCAGCATCTGTTTTCACCCTCCGTCTGAAACCAGACATCAGCCGAGGGGAAAAGAGTGTAAACAAAAGCAAAATGAGAGAATCATGGGAACGGCAGGCTGTGACCCATTATTTTTAAGGTGCGCTTCGTGAAAAAGAAAAAGAATATCGCCCTCTGCGCAGAAGGCATGAACACAAAGAAGCAATCAGTATGTGGGAGGAAACATAAGGAGGAAGGTCTAGTGTTGGCATGCTACATGTTTCTCCTTTGTGACGGTTCCTAAATGTTAAATATTGATAGGAAAAAGCATGCTGCTTATCATGTTACTGTCATAATAGAAATGCAGCTCTTCACAATGCGCCAAACACTTGTTAAACTCTTCAAACTTAACCTCAAACATAATAATTCCAACAATAGCATGGTTTGTTCATAAGTGGTAATGCATATCTTATCAAAAATGCACTATCTTGTAACAGTCACATATTAAAAATAGCAGTGTTAACTTAAACGCAAGGGGGTACTGGCTCAGAAATATTATTGGAAAGGGAAATGATACAAAGAAACACACACAGTTGTTATGCTTCATTCATATTATTAGTGATATGGTTAGTCTTTCTGCCAAACCCCAAAAACATATACAAAGCTCAAAAGCTCAACAGAAATTGTCTTTAAAGCCCACTCCAGGCCCCCATAGTCCGTTGAAAAAAACCAGCGAACTGAAATGTGGATATTTTATAATCCACAAAGAACACGGAAAGAAAACGATCTTCGGCCGATCTCACCCTGTGTTGCAGAGAGTAGCTAGTCCTTTGATCTCAGCCCGATCGTCCTCTCCACCGCGACGTGTGACACGTGGGCGATGCAACATCCAGTTTAGTGTAGCTTCGTTTTCCGCATACACACGCACAGCGAAGAATGACCATTAGACTGTTGGATACCCGCACAACCACACTCACGCTTCCTGCTCCAGAGAAGCTCACAACCCACCCGTCTCCTGAAGACGCAGCCCCTTAAAGACTATTGGGTGCGCCGTAATAGGTGAGCAGGCAGGTGAGGTACCTGCAGCCCCATATACTCACACACCATTTACAAGAGTGGAAATTATCACTTCAGCAGCAAGGTAATACACAGGTACAATATTTCTTTAAATACCATAGTTTCACATGCATTACACATTTTTTCCTTGCTGCTCTGTTTCACTCCATGACACTTTGCTCAACGTGACAGCGTCACAAGCTCACGAGTGTTTCTTGGCCTTGGCACTTGTCTGCTTTGTGAATTAGCATAAATATGAGTTCTTTAAAATGCCAGTGTGAAATGAGGCCTCCTGATGAACTCATCCCAGGTTAGTCCATAACATTTATTATGCAGGCAGTGAGTGCACTTCACAACTCCGGGTTTGGCATGTGAGGCACGTCTGCATGCATCTGTCCTATAGAGGAGCCCACGTGATTCACACACATCTGTCCATTTGCATGTGTAGCATGTACACAGACATTTGGACCCATGTAAATGTGTGTGTAAGCTTGTTTGCAGACACATATTGCACAAATACCTAATGTGATAAGTCCATTAGTGTAATAGAAGCGGGGGTCAGAATGGTTTGAATGTGCATTCATGGATTTTCACTGCTAAAAACAATGTTTCCTTTAGAGGAAAAACATGGTAGAAGACAATAAATGATGCATCTGGTACATGCAAATCATCATTAAGCTGATAACTAAATTGGTTATTAAACAATTCTGTCAATTTAAAAGCCACATGTGTGGATTTCTGCTAAATCACAGGAGGTGCATGGTGAGAATAAGCTACATAGTGGCAAAATGTATGTCTCATTGCTTCTATTTTTCAGTGCCTGTCTCTATTGACTCCCTAGCCAGAGGGATTAATGGGTCACGACCCACCCTTAAGGCAGTTATGGCAGTCAAATTTGAGCAGAAAAAGTGAAGGGTTCAAGCCTCTCAAGACAGTGCTTATTCACAGGGTAGGATTACGGCCGTTCCTTGGGTTCTTGGGTCTGCCGGTCTCGGAGGGAGCCCGGGAAGAAGTGCTCCCTGGGTTAGGGTCAACTCGTGTTAGCAAATCCCCTTCTGTGGAGGTTCAGCTTCCTTTAATACCAGCTACACATTTTTTTAAAATCATATTAGTATATATATATATATATATATATGATATAAAGAGTCTACAGCCATGCTAACATGCTAACAATGACAGTGCTAACATGCTGATGATTACCTGTTAACCTCAAAAAAATATGTAGAGGTCTTATTAGTTTGAAAGTGTTTGAAGAGATTTTTTAATTAGAAGAAGTAATGATCATTAATTCCAAATGAGAGACCTAGAATCTAAATTCCGAATACACCCATCCTGAAGACATGGTGTTTATAGACTTCAAGCACTTTCAGTATGACAGAATTAAATGTAAAATGATTGTGACTTATTTAGAAAGTGACTGTTTCTAATAGTGAAATGGAAATGACACTGCTGATGCTGGATTCTTCATCAAGTAGATCTTTTAAAATGTACACACATCCTATTTTGAACGACAAAGCTTTAACCAGTAAGATATCTTTCCCCAGGCGGTATTTTTTGCAAGGACAAGGGTAAGCTTAGCAAAGTTCTCCCCCAACCTTCATAATTGTGATTGGATTAAGGAATACATACACCCTTGACATAATTGCTTTTATGACGAAATGAGGCTCCAGCGAGACTTGCCTGCTGAGCCGGCACAGCGTGGAGACGGAGCTCTGCCAAACATTCTGTTTTATCTGCAAATATGTCCAATTACAGAAGACCCCTTCAACCCATCCTGTCTCTGACTTCATACTGGTCCAACAATATTTGACTCCAGCTGGAGCCGGATCCACTTTGTGATCTGGATCACAGTGTCGGTGTTACAGATGTGGTGCTACTTCCTCTCCAGAGTCCCCCCTTTCTCTCACCGTCCTGCGCTCACTACCATGACAGACAGCTGCGCTACAGACGGAATCAGATCGACAGTGCGGTGTTGACACGGATGAAGGGTAGCAGTCACTCAAGAGCAAGTGGAACATTTTTCAAAAACTTGTTCTATGGTTTCACACGGAGGATTCTCACACACACACACACACACACACACACACACACACACACACACACACACACACACACACACACACACACACACACACACACACACACACACACACACACACACACACACACACACACACACACACACACACACACACACACACACACACACACACACACACACACACACACACACACACACACACACACACACACACACACACACACACACACACACACACACACACACACACACGATGTAGTGGTGCAGTGCTGGAGGTAGTGTTGGACTGAGTAAACATCACTGGCATGAATCATCAAACAGCATTGAGACAGAGAGTTTGCTAGAGTCTCAGTTGGGTCACTCAAACTGAAGCGCTTGGCGACAGCGTCTGTGACAAAGTGAGATCCCAGTGTTTTGGGGGAGTGTGTGTGGGGGGGGGGGGGGGTGGTGTAGCATCCAGAAAGAAAGATGCAGTGGAAAGAAAAACAAGAAGTAAGTACAAAGGGGTAGAAAGTAAGAAATGTTTGCCACTCCAAGGCATTGGGTTTGATCTCAAGAGGAGCTTCTCGCTAGAAACTAAACCACCACAACCCTTCCCCAGACCCTCCACCATGCAGGGGCTGAGTCAAACAAGGGGAAGGAGTGGGGGGGGCGAAGATGCAGCGAGGGCGAACCCACGGCAAAGTATGATTTATAACCACTTCTCTCGCTCCGGTTTCCACTCTCCCTGCATCCTGTTGCGGGGGTAAACATGGCTGATTCCTCCGAGGAAACGTATTCAGCCACCCTCCATCCATACCTTAACGCCCCCTCTCCCCCTCCCTCCCTTGTCTTTTAGCACAGAGATCTATTTGTGCTGACTCCTTAAAAGGCCTCGGGGGTGTCACTTGGACAGAGTGGATGGGCCTAATTGCATTTAGCAAAGTGGAAGCAGATCTGTACAAGCGTAAATGGATTGAGCGTTATTTTTTCTCTGGCTTTATTCAATCGTGCCAGTAATGCCCATCTGTCACTTTGTGGGCTTTCAACATTGTCCTTTATTTAAGCGAGTTCAACATGTATCGTATTGACTAGCAAATGCCGGCAATCCACACAGGCCGTTTAGGGAGTGTTTTAAACATCCTGGAGCCGGCCATTTAGCGGCTAGCAACAACATTTTTGACACTTTCTATTTAATTGCAGGGCTTTCATTCATTTAGTAGCGAGAGGAGAATCATTATGATTCCCTAATGTCTTTACTTTCACCGCCGCAGAGTGGCATTGTAAGCAGAGCAACAGACGCCCACTCCGAGCCCCGGTCTTGATTAGTGCTTTTCAGAATGGAAATCGATGTGCTTGATGTTCATAAACTGTATTTGATGATGTATAATTCCATCTGTATAGAAACTCAAATCTAATCAACCCTCAAACACAGGCTCTTTGTTCTAATGGTTCAATATCAAAGGTATGGCATCTGGCAGATCCCCCGAGGTCTCCCAGCTATTTACGCTACACAGAGGTTTCGGGTTATATGTAATCTTTATACTTCACGTGAGAACAAATGACCTCATGGAGTAAGGGTTGTAACTTAAAGCAGCAATCCTTACTTGTATCCAGACTCTGATGGAGCCAATAGAAAGAATGGTTTCCCTTCAGGGACGTTTATTCTCCTTTACCAGTGTGCATATGTTTAAGTTTGAATGAAGACAAATTAACATGAGCAGTGCATTAAGCCTCGTGGTACAATGCTATTTTAGTTTTGCAACGAAAAACTTGAGGTGTTGCACACACAATGTCAAGGTAGCCTAAGGTGTCTATCATAACACAATACAGAAGCTGTGACAAATGGCCATGATAACTCTTTTTTGTTTGGTTTGAGTCCTTTTCGAGGAATTAGCAGGCCACAAAACACACCATATCAAAGAGGTAAAAAACTGGTAACATAAAAAAATAGTACTTTATAGAAAGGCGTTTGATCTGACACGTCTATAAAATCACAAAGTTTGAATAAATATCTGGAAAAGAAAGCACCTCAACTTTGCTTTTCGGCCCGTTTGTTAACTTTCTGACGATTGTACAACACCTTAGGAGGCTTTTTGTTCACACAGTCATCCTCCCCTGTTGTTCCTCACCTGTCCACTAGTCGTGCCTGTTGAGTTTCCCGCCTCACCTCATCACCTGCCTAACCAGCTGCTCCTGCCCCCCTCAGTGTGTATGCAGGACAGATGTTTTAATGACCATCCGCCACCTTCCATCCCTCCAGATTCATTTCCCGGTCCTCTCCCTTTCTCATTATCAACTTCAATCATGCCTTTTTGACCTATAAAGACTATTTTCCCCTCCCAACTCTGCCTTTTTACTTTGGCTCTGTGATTCAGCATTGCACTTCCTCGTCCTATCCACCCCCCCTCTCCAGCTCCCCTCCTGTGTGACCTTTCATTGTGTGCCTTGGCGGTCTCCATCTTGGTGGGTGCCATTGCTCCGTGTGAGGGTGATAATGACTTTAAAATGAATGTGAGGAGGCAGACGGCGGGAATATATTACAGAGCAGAGTAAGGGTATGGCTGGGAGAGTAGAGGAGCGGAGCGGCAGGAATGAAGTTACAGTACACAGAAGATGTGTTGGTTAAATATATCGGTCAGCGAGTGATATTTTGAAAGGCCTCCTACCCGCTTTACAAGTTATCGACAGACAGTTCTTCAAACAATGGCTAACAGCGTGTGACAGCGGAGGTTTTGCCCAATATCTGACGTTTGATGGACTGACTGTCTGTGCTTTTAAAATATAATAAGCGCTTTAAAAGGATGGAAACACTTCCATTATGCCGTTCAATGCATCGTATGTGATTCTCTCTAGCCTCGTCTGGAATCCATTCGCTGCTCTTAGATCATTGGAGAGCACCTGTGAGTTCATGTGACTGACAGACTTGTAAGTGTTATAATAGCACAGAATTACTGCTTGCTCAACCTTGAATCGATACTCTTCCCCTCTTGAAACACTAACCAAAGCCATTAAAACGCGGACAAATCAAAGAGTACATGCTATGATACTGAAGCCTGCAGTGAGGGGTCAAACATTGAGCGGAGATGAAAGGTATCAATAATACATTCAGGAGGGATGATCCACACTGTCCCATCACATTGGGGAACAGGTGTGATGCCAAGGAGGCTCCTGTACCGCCGCGCAAGGCGGGTATATCTGGCATGTCCAATGAGCAGGTGTTGTGTATAATTCATCGTTTTCACATTTTCATGTACAGGAGCTGACGGGAGAGTGGGGTTTGAAGCCTGCTGGGGGGTCTCTATGAAAAAAGGATTGCCAGCCTTTTGGCTCAGTGTGGCGCAGGTCCCTCAGCGGGAATGTGTGTGTCTCAATGTGTGTGTGTAAGTATTCTGAAACGTGTCTAAAATGTCCAGTTTTGACAAGGACTTTTTGGACACAGTGGAATCTGCTTAAGTATGTAAATCACACTTGTCTGTTAATCAATTCTCCTTGCAAATGTCATCCTCAAAAAGGAACAGCTGAAGCCAAAAAAAGATGCACATAAAGTAGAATACTGGATTAATCCACAGCCTCGGGGGGGGGGGATGGGGTGTACGTGAACCCACTGCCAAACCCAGATATCAATTTGGTCTTTCCACCCAAACATTTTACTTTCAAATGGGAGAAAATCTGCACCGTCCAAAAAAAGAGGAGCAGATATGAAATGACAATGATACCACGTTACAATTTAAATGTGCTCAAGCCTCCATTGATTTGAATTATACCAGATTACATTTCGTCTTAGTCAGCAAAAATGGATTCAACAGCACCACTTGAGGGAAAAGCACAGAATATCTTGTTCACTTAATGGGCGATGTCTCCTTTAACAGGGATGAAACGAGTCGTTGATCTGCCACTCATATGCCTGGAAGCAATTCTGGACCATAATTGTTCGACTTGAGCCGTATTTTATGATTTCTTCCCAAGGTCCCAAAGCCACAGACACAATTCAGTGACGGTGAAATGTATTTTTCATGCGTGCCAGAGCAGTGCTAAAGCAGAGGTTTGATTTAAGCATTTAAAATGGATAATAAATATTGGATGAAACTTAAACGATACGGAATATTACAATGGGTTGTTTTTAGAGTGTAAAAACAAGTTGCTAGTAGAAGAGAGGATTAGAAGAATCTGCAGCACCCTTTGAACGTAGAGAGCTTAAAACACCTTGTGATTTTCAGTGGTTTCAGTCTCAAGCGTTATGGTTTTGGTTCACTGCTCTTGTGGTAAGGTTTTTGGGTAAGAAAAGCACCTAGCATCTAAATTAGCAACTAACTGGTGCACATATTGGAATATTCATCTGGTACCACGCAGGATATTTATGTTAGGAGAACAAAACAAAACGGAGCAAAAAGTTAAGTGAATGTTGACTCTGGCATTCACCAGGTGGTCAAAAACTCCAAATGGATGCTTTGTGTCTGAATGGATGTGTTAAATGGCCAACATATCATATTACGTTGAGGCAACAGTAAAGAGTCGGCCGTTACACACAGAGCGCTGCCATTAGACGTAAAGGCCAGTGGCTGTGGTAATTGGCAGAAATGCTTTAAATCCACATTTCAGGCCTGTGTGTTTTCTGCTGCTAACAAGATGATAATGGGGCACAGTGTGACAAAGTGGAGCTGACGTATCTTGAAAATAGAATCGCACTTGTTAAGATCTAATGATTGGCATAATTACCCCCTATTACGTTGTCCAAAAAAAAAAATCAGTCAGGCATACTTGGAAGATGTTATGGGAGTAGTAAAGGGCTCCTCAGAGGTGGTTTTTTAAGGAGATTCTGGCCTCTGCTGTGCAGAGAAAACGTCCCTCCTGCCTCAACGCCACACATTTACAGAGTTTAAAATAATTGGTTTGTTAAATCTACTCTCTTTCAGAATCCTCCAGTATCTATTTGAGAAGATATAGTGTGAAAAATCCCCTTATCATGCCTCTTATGCGCCTTAGTTTTGTGCAGATCCCGCCGAGTGATTTGAATGGGATCAGACAGCTACACAAACAATAATTAAAAGCTTGGTTAAGTTTGTTCTTCCTGATTACCAGTGAGGTTGTCTCCTGCATGGAGAGCAGCGCCTCCACAACAAATGTCTGTTGCTATGCATTTGTGATGATCAAGGCTTCATTCAGAAGCTGCCTCTGTCCTTCCCACGTCACGACCCACAGTCGTCCAAGGCCTCGATGAGTAAGGGCCAGTCACTTCACAGAGACAGATGGTAATAGTCTAGTCAGTCAGGGACTCACAGGGCCGTGTATTTGAAGTTCTCTGTTGCGCAGTCATAACAATATTCAGTCCAATGAGGTAATACATTTTGATTGGTGGACATAAGGAACATCAAGAGCCTGTCAGGGATGAAGCGCATCTTCACGAGGCCTACATCAGCCTCAGTCGTCTTTCATGGCTCTGGGTAACAAACGATGACAGTATAAGAGCAAAGTCGGTATAAATGCCAAAGGAGACATTTTATCTCCCCCCCTTGACCTTCCCCTCCCTCTTTCACTTGGTTAAAGCCTTTTTTTAAAACATTTATTCTGTAATTATTCCCTTTATTTGTTTGTAAAGTGTCTTTGAGCACCAGGAAAATCTCTGTAAAAAACACAATGTATTATTATTATGAAAATATATTTTCCTAAGGCCACTCGCATGTGTGTGTGTGTGTGTGTGTGTGTGTGTGTGTGTGTGTGTGTGTGTGTGTGTGTGTGTGTAATTTGTATCATTTGCAAGTTATTTCTTTACAAAAGTATTCACATTTTTATTGTTGAATTAAATATTTACTCACACCAATCCTTTCTGCACTATTTTTCTGAAAGGTTGTTTTTCGATCAGACATGTTTCTTGTTGTTTGAAGGAAAAGGAAATTGAATTTGCCAGCCACTGTGTCATTTATTAAGTAGATGAGATTACTGCCGAGTCACATTTGAGGAAATAAGCCTATTTTCAAGATTTTGGGCAGAAAGCCCATTTTCAAGGTGTTGCCAAAATCAAACAACCTAACAATTTGGAAAGAATAGCTTCTGCTGAAGGGGATCGTTTACTTTTAAATCAAATGTTGCTGAATTTCTGTCCACCAACTGGGACGTTACACAATCGTGTATGTAAAAGCAATCATGCCTTCTGTCTTTGTTGTTGTCCCGGAACAAGACATTGAACTCCTACCTGCTTAATCACACAAGCAGTAGATATGGATGTCAGCTTACTGTCTAAAATGTAAATATGCAGTGGGAGGAAAAGAGGGCCCGTAATCCAATAAAGCACAGTATTCTCATAACAGCCTACACTTAACGCTGATGCTAAAAAAGAAGACGAATAACCTATGAGGCAATTTCCCTTGGTATTTTTGAAGTCTGAAATCACAAACGGCTTGATAATTAAAAAGAGGAAACGTGTGAATCCTAATAAACGCGTCTTCGCCGAGCGTTACAATCCTCCTCCAGTTGTCCTGAATGTGCATTGTTCTGCCGTCATGTGGAAAGACTGCTGACGTATCATTGGGAGGCTGTATTAAAATAACAATGCTATCCAATTTCTCGGAATGATACACTGATCACTCTGTGTGTGGTCAGAATTGAACGTTTCTGAAATGGGATATTTGAGCTGACTGCATCGCTGTCAGTGAAGGCAAGAGCCGTTCATAAATCATTCCTTTGACATTGCTGCTTCATTACTCCAAACTCCCTCCCCCACCCCCTACCACCATGCTCTCTCTGTCTCTCATCTAAACTTCATAAACCCTGTCAAAGCTGTTTGGGTTGTGTGTTAAAAGTGACGCACAAACAGGGGGAGAGAAACCACAGAGGATGGGAGGGAAGGAGGAGAGTATAATCTCCTCAGCATGGAGCTCTGTTCCACTCACTCTTATGATAATTACCTCTTGCTAGCTTTCACCGGCTCCATGCCTGGGAGTATGCAATGGAACTAGCTTGTCATTTTAATGCCGCTGCCCTCTGTGAACACATTCAAAGAGCAGATCATTGGATTTTTTCGAAGCTGCCACCGAGGCCCCCCCCCCCCCCCCCTGTGTTCACCAGAAATGTCAGCTTGATGGATTTAAGTCAAGGTCAAATTTGAAAGCTCTGATTAAAAAGTGAGTGCTCGTATGGATCAAATGTTGGGAGGGGGAAAGCAACACAAGAAAAAGAGAGTAGCAGAGGAGAGCATAGCACTCCTTTTCAAAGACTGCTACATACTAAAACACCAGCTTCAGGCCAGCAGAAGGGAATGGCCAGTGGCTGGAGGACAGGAACAGATCAAGGAAGCAAGGAAGTATGAGATACTTGAAAAGCACACGTCAAAAGTGGGAGCCTCTGTAACACTGCAGGCATTTCACTACCTATGACTCACCCTCATCCAGGGCTGGATTAACCCTGAAGAGGATCCTCAGGCAAAGATGAGCTGTGGGTCCCACTTGAGCCCCCCCTCCACACACACATGTTGCACCGACCCAGTTTAAAGTCCTTGAAACTACCAAGTGTTTATAAAGAAGAGTTAGACATTTTCAGGACTGTTGGCCATTTGGAAAGTGTTGTCTTTGTTGTGGCGGTTCAGGTTGGTCCAAAACAACCATGGCAACTCATAAATAGGTAAGGTTGGGTGCTGCAATAGCATTGTGTTATACCAGAACCGGAGAGTAGAGAAAGGAACAGAACTCTGGGGAAGCTGGCTAGCACTGTCGAGGACACAGCTGCTTTGTCAGTAATGTTCAGACTCCAGAACATCAATTAGTTTATCTGCGATTTTGTCAGCAGGGTAGGGCTGCGTTTGTTACTCGGTGAAGATTGTGTGCCACTGTACTGCAAGCCTAGCGGTCAGCCACGTGTCGTGTGAAGTAAGGAGTCAGGTGTTAGCTGTAGACGTAGCAGTTATTTGTCGGCTGATAAATGCTACAACTCCTTAAGACCCAAGCCACGTTCCTGTGTGACCACTGCCACCTGCTGATTAAAGGGAAGGGGGTTAGCCCAAAAGCTAGCAACAACTCCAGCTTGCTTAAAGGGAACCAGCCATTTTTCTATTAATAACAACATGCTCCTCTGAGTTTTGCTCGCCTTTAACCTATTTTAAAGTATATTTTTGTGACAGTTTAACAGATAGAATTAAATATTCACCATTTGTATTATATTGTCGGTAAGGGTTAATCCTCACAAATTACAGGCAGGGGTGAAAAGCATTATTCTACTCATAATCTGCACTTACTGTTTATTGAGTTTACGTGAGGGGATTTAACTTAATAGGAGAGCTCAGCAAAACGAGCAATATCTGGAGTGTCCCATATCAACTTTATACAAGTTCAATCCACTGCAGGGATTTGCCAGCAGTAATGAAACAGCTCAAAAAGTTGTTATTTTTTAAGAGCCTTGGTGAGCCTGGAGGGGCATCACCACCGGGGTGTGAAAGCGCACACTTTGTCACTTTATAGGGTGGGCTTCTAACAAGATTTTAAGGCTGCCAGAGCAATTACAGGGTGTGTCGTTTGCCTAAAAGCTGTGAGCAGGCAGGAGGAGGGGAGCTGTTGTTGGACACGGAGGGAGAAGTTTATTTAATAAATGCACTACAGCTGAATTTTTGGTAAAGTAAAATGTGAATCAATACAAATGAGTTATGCACTACATTTTTCACAAAAAGTACATATCACGAGGGAAAGTAAGAAGCAATCCTATTACAGTGACATTTCAAAACCAGTGCGCTTATCCAGCACTGGCTATAAGTGATTCATCTCCTGGAGATAACAGCAAACAAATGTTGCCCTGATGGTAGCTGTCCATGGTGCTGAATATACCCATGGCTGCTTTCTCTCCCTCTCTTTTCTTCCTACCCTCTGTAGCTCTGCCTGTGTCCATTTGCCTGGGGCCCATGTGTAAGCACACATTGCCAATGTCACTCAAGCCTGTCAAAGCAAGGCTGCGGCGTCCAGCTCCACCGCAGAGCGACTATAATGTCTCAGTCGGGTGAAATATAGGCAATCGCTGTGTGCATAGTGTCACGGCTGGCAGTCAATATGTCCTTTTTACTGTTTCAATATAAGCCTTAAAAGTCTGCTGGCAGAAGACATACAACAACATCGCCCTGACCCTTTCAGATCCGTGTCAACATGGCTCACACCAGCGTTGGCCTTTCCTATCAAAGACATACATCAAGCCCTTCCCCTATCTTCATAGGATGTAGCGGCCGATGTGATTGGGTGTCTGGAAGCCGTTCAAGACAGTGGTTGATTGACAGCCCAGCAGTATGGCAATCTGGGAGATATACATCCCGCTCAACAGGGAACATCTTCCCCTCCTCCAGTCAAAACATGCCTGGGAAATGAAGACCAAGGAATAAATCTTGGAAATAGCCCCATGTGCAAACAGAGTAATAGATATTGAACACACACTCATTATGCACGCACACTCGAGACGTATGTGCATATGTAGATACTGCATACGCAAGTGCGCATGTAGATTTTATGACAGAAGTGTCGGCACACAGACACGTCGTCCCCGGAGTCGCGATGTTAGCATGGCTAAAAATATCTAAACAACAACAAGAACATATTATTATTTAAATTGATCAAAAAGTGTTTTTTTCCCTTCATAGCTCTGTAGAATAAAATGTCAAAAACCTCAACCTGAAACATAAATTGATGCAATCTTTGCTTTACAGAAAATCCCTTTCCCCGTGTTACGTGTTTTATTTCCCCCCCCATGATTGCATATTGTTTTTTTTCAATAATTCAATTTTTTCTAGCTGTGCGAGTACACGCCCGCTGTTGATTTTATCCACACTTATTCATTAACTCATCAAAGGCTCTGCTCTTTTATCTTCCGCGGTTTCGGAGGCAAAGCAGGCTCTTTGTTATTTCTAAGAAAATAATCCTTTGTATTCACGGCGTGGACGAACAATCACAACTAATGAAGTATTACTGCGCGAGAAGAGAAAAGAGAGAGATGATTTTAATTTAGAATGTGTCAACAGTTTTTGAGAAGCATGTCAAAATACAGCGAGCGGGCTTCTTATGGGTTGATTGTTTTTTCTTCAGCAGCAGAGGAAGCTGTCACTGTAATATTAAAGACTTCTGCTGCGTTTCACACGTCACAGAAAACATGGATCCCTCTTTGCTTATGGTTTCTTTTTTAATCTAGTACTGTTTCTAAGAGTAATTCAATGTCGCATTGCTCTAATAAGGACATTTTATGGCTTTATATAATATTAATTTCACACATTAAAGGGGGGGCCTAGGGCTCAGGACTGTTTCGCTGATTCTTATAGTGAGTTTAGAATTCTAATTCTAGTTTTCAGTGGACTAATTTAATCCTAAAATGCCCCTCTGGTATATTGACATCAATTAAATATGTCTGAAAGTTCAGCGCTCTGTCGGGTTAACTGTGAACGATACAGAAGCTGAGCGCTAGGATTGTCTGGGGAGGCAGATTGAGGGGGTCAAAGCTTTATCCAAGGGGGGGCAATGATTAAAGAAAATCCCTCTGGAGGAAACTTTGGGATTTAAGCCTTTGCAAACCATTTACATGCACAAAAATCTAAATAACACAGTACAGAAAAAGGGGAGAAACCCCAAAAGTAATTTATTTCCTCTTCAATAAAAGGAGCCTGCTAACAGCTTGGATTTCTCCTTGATTTTATGGGGGACAATTCAGAGAATAAAAGGTTTTAATGGCCAAAGATTTCAGTTTTATCATTAAGGATTTACTGTCAGTTGTTTAAACCCTCACCCAGCAGCATAACTGACAGTTTTATCAACCTATTCTCATGTGAAAGTATGCCTCTACTTTTTATATATCACATTCTCTCAAGGTAACATTTATCTCACAACATAATGCTCCATACCCAGATGCTGGTATTGTGAGGAGCGTGACATTCATCATCCGATCTCTCAGCAATATCAAAGCTCAGAGTGCCACTCTCTCTTCCTCTTTCTTCCGTTCTTATAACTTTCAGATTCAATGTCATGAAAAGCCTTTGCGATAAATTGAGAAAAAGGATTTTTTGGGAAGATGCATTTCCTCCCCAAGTCCCTTTAGGTAACATGAGAAATCAGCAAGATTCAATTATCTTCCTCTGAACTCGGAGCTGCCAAGGAGACTTTAACAAATTGAAGATGGCTGGGTTTGATTCAGGCAAATGGACTGAATTTCACTCAAGTATTTAGAAGAGGTGGTTGGAAGGAGACGGACTGTATCTTCCTCGTGAAAAGCTGCAGATATTATATATCACTGAATAGGATGAGGCTTTCTAGGCTCAAACTGTTTGCAGCATCAACGGTCCTCCTATCGAGGAGGGAGGAGCGCTGCATTTGTTCCACTGACCGCGCTTTACATTTTTTCTTCCCATGCAACATGACAGCTTTGATGTAAGGCCTCGTCTTCTTCCAGTTTAATAGCTCCGACTTTAATGTGGAACCAATATCTTTGTCATGGTGGATAACACACTTTCTGTAAAGGTAGGCTTTCCTGTTAAAGCTAAAGCACACGAACCGAGGATTTTTCATGGAAAACCCCCGAAGAGATAACCTCACACACACACACACACACACACACACACACACACACACACACACACACACACACACACACACACACACACACACACACACACACACACACACACACACACACACACACACACACACACACACACACACACACACACACACACACACACACACACACACACACACACACACACACACACACACACACACACACACACACACACACACACACACACACACACACACACACACACACACACACACTTCAGCAGGTGTCTGGGATTCTATACATCTAGGTCAGTTTGGTGACCTCAATAGAATAGGTGGAGATTTTCTGGGGTAAATTAATCTTTTTGCAGTGTATTCCAGTCTCACATATTTCGCTTCATGGATCTATGTTTCTACGTAGAGACTTGTGTATGTATGAATGGACACATGAGAAAGTTCCAAGTGTGCAGAGATAAATAAAAACAAGTGAAAGGCAGTGGAGCAGACAGCACTCTGTGTCATGTCGGATCCAGTTTGCTGCCGGGGCCCTGCTCCTGCGGGGAGCAATTTGCTTGTTTCCCTCCAGGCTCCGGCAGCGGTGGCATAGCCGACACCTCCTCTCGCCCCGAAATGAAGAAGCCTCTGCTGGGGAAATCACCTCTCAGTTTGGCCTCTCTACTCCTAGATCCCTCATCTCCTGCGCCGTAACCTCTGAAAGCACCCGCCGTGCGACCATTACCCAGGCACTGGGGCTTTAAGCAGGGGAAGATGGATCTAGAGGCAGTCCTTAGCCAAAGCCCCACACATCCCTCCTCTGTATTCCACACCATTACTTGTCTAGCCGGCTGCCTAGCTTTCCTGCCTCACTGATTTTTTTCCTTGTTTTGTTAGCCACTACAGTACGTGGAGTAAAAAGATATAAATATCTGGAGGCGTGAGCCACATCCAATAAAGCAAACTGATGTGAAGGGACTGTGACAGGCGATCACACCATTTGAGGACTGTGACAGCGATTTATCCGCTCAGTTAAGGCTGGTAAGGCCTCAAAGCAGTCCACTGGAACCAGAGGACACATCAGCACACTTCTGGGTAAACCTTTGTGTTTGGGGGTAAATGCTGCATCAGTTGCACAATCGTCCCTGGATTGTTTTTGACTCCACGGTACAATGTGTGACCAAGACAATGGCAGAAAAAGTTGGACAGTTGCTGCTGAATAAATCTGTCTTTTTCAAAATGACTTCTGTCACTGGCTAAGGCCAATTAGCGGCTAATACCTTGATATACATTCCTTGCGCAAACAACTAATTATAAGAAACCATGGCAAAACAAAGCATGCGGAGTAACTTTGATCTGCTTTGTGTGGAGAACCCAGCAGGTGGCCCGAAACAAAAAAAACAACCTGAAAGGGAATCGTTGCCCTTCCTCGCTATCACACAAACAAACCCCTGTCTCTTATCTCTCGGGCCCCAAAAAGCAGCTGCTCTGTGTGCGCTCAAAAGACGACACATCAAAACCACGCGTTTAAAGCGGACCTCAACGGTGCCGTTTTCAGGATTCTCTAAAGAACTGAAATGACTAAGCGTCTCACGCTGCGATTGTGCTTTTTACGTATTTTTGTAAGGACAAACTGTAAGAGGCTGCGATTTAGGCAGAGTTGTTAAATGTCAACACATCCATTGTTGAGGCACGACAACAGATTTATCCATCTGTGTGTGGAGGGATACAACGCTTTCTTTTGCTGGAATGGCTTATTTAGAGGCTACAATGGACTGACTGGAAGGTGTTTTTATTGCACACATCTCAATGCATATTGGCTTCTCCCCCCCCCACACACACACACATGACAGGACATATCACTCCTGGAAAATGGTTGAATTTGAATCATGCATAAGTGGACCTTTGGGAATGATCATAATTGCGACAATCCATGATCATTCAGTATCTCACACAGAGAGAGGATCAATTAAACTATGGAGTAGAAATGATCGACACAGGGGGCTTCTAATAGATATTCTGTGATGCAGTACCCACGTAATATAGCCATCACCTCACAGGGTGCTCCTTATGTAGGTTTCTAAACATGCCACTGTAGTCGTGTTCATGTCCTCTTATGTTCCAGTGTTGTTTGCCAGAATGTATAATGTGCTGTCCAGATTCAGAGGGGCCACAATAATGCAGAGTGGCCTAAATTATCCTAAAACAAAGAGCAGGCATTGACTCAAAAGCTCAGTATTCCATACAAGGCTCAAACAAAGAGGTAAGATTGATTAAATAATTATAATCCTTCAACAAAAAACAAGTAATTAAAATCCTAGTGGCCTTTTGTATGAGTGCACCAACACAGGCTGTGGTACAAGTGGAAGTAAACTCAGCATCAATGGGTGCAGTGAACGCATCATAGGGCACATAAGTATCTGATAAGACGTGCTGGAATCATTACAGAAGTGTGTGTGTGTGTGTGTGTGTGTGTGTGTGTGTGTGTGTGTGTGTGTGTGTGTGTGTGTGTGTGTGTGTGACACTGTACATTTAATAACACGAGACAACTGCTGATTTTGTCTCTGAACAGCTGATCTGCTCAGAGCGCACTGATCCCGTCACTCTCTCTGTTGCTTATTCACACTTTTCTTCAGCCACATATGACATAATGATGCTTTTGGACCAACTATTTTCAAACGTGTTAATTGCACTTAAAACACGGCCTTTAGCCATTTGCAAACAGTAGGGGACCCCAAAAAATGACCACCTGTGGGCCCTGGTTAAACCTATCATCATCACTGGATATCTGTGAGGGCAAACCATCCTCCACTCTTCTCTAACGTCTATTGAGGGGTCAAATAATATTACAATTACCGCTCTTCATTTATTTTTGTGGATGCCCATTAGACACTACAATGGTATCAACTACTCGTTGTGGCATGTGCACCATGCCTCTGTAACGCCGTCCTACCCGAGTGCTTTGAAGTAAAAAGCTAACGTCAGCACGCTTAATAACTCACAATGACACTGTTGTCATGCTGAGGTAAGGGTATGTAACAATGCTCAACCTTGCAGTTTAGCTTGTTAGCATGCCGGTGTTTGCTGATTAGAACGGAAAGCACAAATAAGGCTGATTAAAGAAGTCAATCGTTAACCTTCTGGTGGTTCAGGAGGAAAAGTCAGAGGATAAACATGTATAAGGAAACATTGACGTCTGGACCAAAGTGTATATTAATCAATGATGAGTAACATATTCCAGTATGAACCAAAGATGGAAACATTGCCATCTCTATAAGCAGCTAGAATGGCTCAAAGCCCATACTATTAAAGCTGTGACCTCCTCTAGGTAGGGTGCTTGGCAAACCTACAGTACTTTTGTAAGCCGTGGTTCACACCAAGAGTGTGTGTGTAAGGCTTGAAGTATGACTGAGCATGCAGAAGCATTGAGGAGGCTTAAAGCTGCACACAAAAACACTAATGAAAGAAGCCAGGTGGAAAGTGTAAGCACAGTAGTACTAATTGACCTGACAGACACCTCAAATGTGTCTCAGTGGAGAAAACGGGTTGCACTGCTGAGCTCAGGCGTGTGTGGCACCATCATTTGTCTGTCTGATGGCCTGTAGCAGCCTCTTTTTATTCCCCCTTTCGGTTTTGAGTCTTCAAATATTGCCTCTCCCCCTTTGTGTCCTTTTTCTCGTCTGCTCACCTGTCATTCAGTGCAGCCCCACTTCCATTTTTTAAACACCGAAATGCATCGTTCCATTTCAGAGGTTACCACTCAAACCAAATCCCAGCAGTGCTGTCCCAAAAAAGCCTCCTCCATCAGCGCAATCTAAGTGCTGGAGCGGATATCGGAGTGTGTTGCTTGACCCCCTAAAGTGGCAAAAAGCACGGTGGCAGCAGCACATAAAAGCAACATCAGCACTCTGGGCCACACTGGACTAATTCCTTAGCACAGCAGAGTCAACATTGGAAATAGCACTGAGAAAACAGGAACGAAAGGAGCCGTTCTAAGGCCGGGTGAAGATGGATGAATTTGTGTTTCCCGGATCATATTGAAGATGCAGTATTTAGATATCAACATCTGTCTAGCGTTATTTTTACATTAACATGTCCAAAACATTTTATATCAGAGGATTCCCCCTCAGCACAGTAACACTGAGGGAGTGTGTACTCGTGCGTTTGCAGCACACACCTCTTGGGGCATGGGGGCAATGAGCTGGCAGTAATTGGGTTTGATTTAATGCAGTAAAGTATCCAACGCAGCTGTCATGCTAAACAAGATTGTGCACACAAGCACTATCCATTTACCTCTGGCATGAATGCGGCATCTCCAACGTACTGCCTCATGCTCTCAATTAAAAGCTCCGGGAACGCACAAGTTGTTTGTTTTATTACCTTTCATTAACTTACAATATATTCATACTTTAACTGTAGCTACTTAATACATGCATGGAAAACATGTTATGTGATTTAGTAGGACAAAGATTCACGTGAATGTAGATTTCCGTTCGGGTACGTTTTGGATGTATCCAACAAGACACTTAAGGAGTCCTAATGCCACGCAGATCACATGGGAGGAAACAGCGCACATTAACTATGTTTTATTAACGTTTTTAAAGCGACTGCTATTTTGTTCAAGTCAGTTGGAAGTTATAGAAGAAAACAGCAAATCATTTGGGACTCCCTCTCCCTTCTCCAAATGTAAGCCAGCACTACATTAATTGCCTGATTAATCATTAAAAGAGAATCCACATTTTTATGAGAAACAGCGTGCAGGTTGTATTCAACTACAGCAGCTATGGAGCGGCAGGTCAGCTACAATAACATCATCAATGTCCATTCAGACACATTAGGATGTCAGAACCCTTCTGCGTCTCTCCCCTGTGAGCTGCCATGTTGAAGAATACATGTCTCCAACACGGCCCACTGTCATGTCAACACTGATGCTAGCATCTGACGGAGAAATGGATTAAAGTGTGCACACAGCCACAAAGACCTATGCATGCAATTTATTAGACATGTGAGCACAGAATAATGCAGAAACCCTATTGAATATTGTGTGTTTGTAAATCATGAAAACGCAGTGAGCGCAGGACTACACACATGTACACAAACAAGTATTTCTTTATCCAGCCGTTCCCGATTGTGCAGCTTGATATCCGCTCAACCTTGTAAATCGATCCACGGAACAGAATTTCATTTTCATATTTCACGTTTCAATGGGGTCAGAAGCCCCAAAGCACAAACAGTTCCCATCTACCTCACTAAACAGGTGCATACATCACGCAGTGACCTTTTTGTGGTCCAACAAGCAGAGGACGGGCGTAAGCTTTACTGTCCCGGGGCGTTACCGTGTGTGCGCGTGTGCACGGCTCATGTGTGGACCACAGACTTCAATACGGAGGTTTAAAAAAGTGTTTGTTTATTGATGCAAGTTTTACATTCATCTACAGACAAGATGTACTGTTAATGTAGGCTGCCAAAAATAACATATGCTAGTTTTAAATCTGTCTGAGCATCCCGCTTTCACTTGATAGAGGTTTTTGTGCATGTCAATGGTCTGCAAGGCTAAAATTCTCTCCCACACACTCCCCCCCCCATTCCTCCCTTCGACTTCTTTTCACAATGGTACACTCACACTTTTGTTGGACAGTGCTCCAACAAATTGTACGTGATAAGCATCTCTAAGCGGTTGGCCAATCAGAACAGAGCCGGCCAGCTAACCAATCAGAGCAGACTGGGCTCTGGTTTCAGACAGAGGGTGAAAAGAGGTACTGCAGCACAGGCAGCATGATAAAAAATAAAGAGCCTTTTGAACATTAAAGCACGGAGACATGTCCCAGTAGAGGTGCAGAACACCAATATGAACCGGAACATTTGCATAATAGGGCCCCTTCAATGCGGGACTCATTTTATTTGAGGAAATTGCACACTTTCCCTTTTACAAATGAACAGTTGAGTGCATTAGCAATAGAGACCCTCAGTGTTCTTGCTGCTACAACCTCACTTGAATGTGCAGGAGCTAACAAACAAATGTGTGACTCACATTACCGAGTCAGGGCTGAATTGATCATTATTCTATAATTAGCATTTTCCCAGAATTGTCATTTGTCTTACTACAAGTTACTTACTTTTGTCTTTAGTGTTGTTATTGTTGTCTTCACTTTACCTCTAAATATCCAATACATTTGGAATATTGTATTGACTTGGATGAGGCCTCTTCCTGCACACTTTAAACCTTTTATTATTCAGCCTCTTGTATTAGTGTAACTGCCCCAAACCTCTTTATTCTAATTCAAGACATTAGAGTCAGTGTTGATGTTTAACTTTGTTTAACCATCCAAGATGTGCCGGGCCCTGATGATTACAAATCCCTCTTTCATCACTTCATTCAATTATAAACAGCTTTAAGGTCCATTAGGGGATATGCAGAAATACAGTGTGTGACTCTTCACATCTTAAGCTCCTTATTTTTGTGAAGAGTCAGAAGCCAATTGCATAAAAAAACATTTGTTTGTTTTCATATTTTTAACCCTGACACAGCAATAAAGGGTCTGAGAGCTCATTTTATGGTGATGCTCTTACTATAAGCAATCAAATCTAACAAGATAACAGTTAATAACTTTAAATCAACTTCCTGTGTTTGTGTCTGTACGCCTCATGCTGGTATCTGGTTGTTAACTCAATTTAAAAATAGGATGTCAAATATTTATGTGCGCAGTTATGATTTAGTAATAGAGTTGCTAGGCGTCTGCCAATCAAATCTGATCAAAGATATAAGCTGAGTTAATAATAGACATTAGCACATAGCATATTCACTTGAGTTGTGAAACAGGGACGGTATACCCTTAAGTATAACGTGAAGATCTACACATATTTACAATCATTATTCATAATATTTTCCACAGCCATTTGATGCAGCTTCCTCTTCATTATCCATCTAATCACTTCATCACAGCGTTTGAGTAATAAAGACTGTAAGACAATCAGACTGATATAAGTGGAGGGCGTCTGTATGCACACAACACAGCAATGGAACTCGCATAATTATGAAAATACCACTAGATCCCAATCTCAAAACACCATTAATCATGTCCGTATGGTTAGACCGTGTGTTATTTCAATTTCCTCGTGAAGGGCTCATTTGAGAAGCAGAGCTAATCAATTGTGTCTCATTATCGCCGCATAGATCTGTCTGTGGCACTGCATGCTGCACGCTGATATTGACAAAAGACTGATACTTTAACTATTGAGTGCTTAGGGAGAACATCAGCCGGCTGGAATACTACTGCGCTAATTCAACTTCACCCGTCAATGGCATTGATAATCCAGGGTTCACCAAGCCGGGGCTGATTATCACTCTAATTCTACCCTCAAAGCCATTAGCAGAAAGTAGATAGTAGTACTCTAAGACTGTACTTAAGTATCATTTGGAGCTACTTCTGATTTCCCTGAGTATTTTCATTTTATGCTAATGCTACTATACTTCTACTCCAACATATTTGGGAGGCAAATAGTGTATTTTTTACTCCACAACATTCATCTCACAACCTCAGTTACTTTTTAGATTCAGATTATTAGTTTACACAAAACATAAATTAGGCATTTGAAGACCATTTACATGCATACAAACCTATAAAACCAAGGGGAAACCAAGAAAAGCTGAATGAGACCCCTTTTAGTGTGTTAGCTAGAATTTGCTTTGTAATTAAAGATGCCATTTTTTCAAATAAATGTGACTGTCTCTAAACAATTGGATACATAAGGAAGTGCATTAATCATCACGGCAACGCTTTAGAATTGGCTGTTTAAATTAGTCAAGAAAATAAACAGCACATGGCAGCAATACTAATGAGACTTACCTCTCGCTGGTGCCGGTATTTTAATTAGAAATTGTTGTTCAGCATGCTTTTAATGACCCTGTTTTAATAGAAAGCTAAATTGTGTACATATTTCTGCAAAGCCACGTTGAAGCAGTCGAGGGAATTGGAATAATGGAGAATCAATGGAGCAACATATTGCATGTAGATGTTCATAAAAATGGCTGTAAGGGAGAAACCGCCTTGCTGCTTGTCCATTCATTTCATGGCTAAGGAGCTTTTGTATTCATTGAGATTGTGTACAGTATGCGTGTGTACCCAAATTAATAACGCCTTTAATGAGAACTTTTTTCCCCCCTCTGATGCTTGATCAACAAAAACCTTTTGCAAAGTCAGTGACCTATAAACAATCAGAGGCTTTTCCACTACTTTTCAGAAAGATATTGTTATTAAAAAGTACTGTAGCTTAAAAGTCAAGAGTGCAGCGTCTAGACACAGGCTAAGTGAGATGGGGAAACTATTCGCATTTCCTGTCACAGTGGCTGGCAGCAGACACATTTAGGGCTCGTCTGCGAGACATGTCTAGCCCTTTATCCTTGGCACCAATTGCTTTCTGTCCACCATCCCCTGTGAGGGACAGTGATCCCATATTCGAATTAACATGCCATCCACTTTGGACTGCCTTCTGTGGAAAGAACAAAAGAGGCGGGGATGGGGGGCTAATTTAAAAAGCAGTGTGGTGGAGGGTGCAGGAGATGCATCGTTGTGGTGTTTATAAATATCAAAACAGGATCCTCTGCTCATCTAGGTAAGCCATCCTTGTGCCGCTCCAACAGGCTGTGAAGGATCATATTAGTGTGCGTCTGCTGCCTCTCATTTCACACCAAAAGCCGAGCAGCGATTGGATTTTGTGCCATTTAGAGTCAGGAAGTGCACAGACGATGAGACACAGTTGGCGCTGTTTGGATACGTGATCCGACAGGCGGAAAGGGAGAGGAAGTGTATTTACTCATGACACGGGCTGCGTGTGTTCAGCATGTGACGACCTGTGCACTTAACTCATGGGCATATTATCATGCTTCTGCTGGTGACAAGGTGTGTGTTGCCCACGGCTACGCAGCTCCAGAGGTGTGTGGCATGATGGGAGCTGGCTGACAGGCGGGTGGGTAGCCGAGCGTCGGGAGAGAAACCGCAGCCAGTCGTATCGGTGAGCGGGCGAAAGCCAAGGTCCAATCGGATTCCTCTGAGCATGGGGAGGGAAAGGTTTCGCTTTTCCAGCATCCTTCAGTCATGCCGAGGAACCACTTTCACACAAAAATGACAAGCTCTCTCTTCCACATTATGTAGACGGCACATGACATCCCTGTGATAAACAGACGTGCGTTATTGGAATCGAGAATGCTGCACTTGAGGTGTGTCACAATTTTACAAGAGATAAATCGATCCCGGTTGCTGCAGGAAGTTTATTTCTACAAAACTATTTTTCTGTTTATTGTTCGAGCAATACAACACATAAATAGTAAGTCAGCAACAACAGTTTTTTGACAAGTAGTAGTCCCCGAAATGGAGGTTTGCATGTTTGCTGATGTGCCGGTAATCCTGTTTCATGCTCTCATGGAGAGGAGTCGCACCATCATCCCCAGGCATGACAATCCCACCTACAGCAGTGTGTCAAGCAGCCTCCGCAACACCAGTATGACTGATGTGTTTACGCATGCTCTTATCATATTTACCCCTCGGTATCATCAGTGCATCCTGCTCAACATTTACAGGAAAGTGACTCAAACTGTCAAGAACAGTGGTGCATTATTTGAAAACGTGGGGGCAGATATACTGCTGCGGCTACATTTTTCTTCATAAAGCAGATATTGACTATAAACCCCACATCCGGGGTGTGAGGAAATAACATTAATGTGGTTTGAGGAATGCATGCTGCAGTTTTGGATAGTCGACTCTCTTCTCTGAGAGTGGGCCTAAATGATTCTGAGGATGGAGCGAGGGGAGAATTCAATCACACCTACACACTCCCATTGGGGCGAAATGGAGAATGAATGGTAGTGTGGGAGCCATCCCTTACCGCATGATGAGTGTGACTCTCGGTGATACATGAAAGCCCAAAAAATGTACAGCGGAGAGGTCAGCCTTCAGAGAGAGACAAAATGATGTAGGAGATATCAGCGACAGTCGAGGTGACACAAAGAAAGACAGAAAGATATCTGCCTAGGAGAGGAGATGGAGGTGGAGTGAGATAAAGAAGTGCGGGGGGGGGGGAGCAGTCTATTGATGCGGCTGCAAATTTCCCCCTGGCCAGCTCTGACAAAAATGGATGACTTTTATGAAGAACTTGGCTTTGTATCTCCCATCTCATATATCTTTCCTAACAACGGAAGGCCATCTTTGTACCACTCGTAGAAAGAGAGTGCTGCACTCCTCTTATTCTGAGGGGGGGGGGCTTTGAATGTGGGACATTTAGCATTAATGCTACAGTAACCATAGCGCACATTTTACCGGTGTTGTTCAAAAATGTGCTGTAAACCTTTTTCCTGTAAACTGATAACCTACAAATGCTTTTTCTTCTGAAAAAGCTCATCTCCTGTATCTTTATAAACTGGAAGATATCGCTCTATTTGCAACTTGCAGGAGGGTTGAATTTTTCCTCAATTAAATGTTGACTTGAAGAAAAAAAAGCTATGCTAATCATTTTCCCTGATAACCATAAAGGATCAAATCAACATTTTGTCAATTTATCTCCAAATACTTTGTGGTATTATAGTATTACTTTTTAAAAAAGGCACATATTTCCTTAACAGCAGGGTATGCTAGTCATTAGCAAACAATCAAGAGACAAGATAAATGTGTATTTTGCGGCACATTATTCGATTTTCAATGAGCTACTGAATATTTTTGCCTCCAGCAAGGGTAGCATTGACTTAAATACATATCATTACTAGAACACGTCTACCAATGTTTTACAAAACAATAAAAGCTTAAGGTTTGATGTGGCCAACTTTCTACAAAAAGAGACTTAAGATGGGCCTTGAAAAAGTGTCTAGTTACAATAAGGTTGAAAATAACATTACATTATTTATTGTCCTTGGAATATATTCAAATGTAGTCCTAAGAGAAGATGGAACCGAGCCAAGTTTGCTAAAATTGTTCCTAAATTATTAAACTCAACAAATCTAGCTACATACAAACTCACTATTAAGAGCTTTAAGTTATTAAAGGGGCCCTATAATATTCATTCAGGTTCATATTTGTATTCTGTTCCTTTACTGCGGCATGTTTAATATTTTAAAAAAGCTCTTATTTTTCTCATACTGCCTGTGCTGCAGCCCCTCTTTTCACCCTCTGTTTGAAACCAGAGCCCAGTCTGCCCAGATTAGCTGGCGCACTTTGTTGTGATTGGTCAACTGCTTAGACATGTGCCGCCCCTACATCAAGCATAATAGGGCCTATTTAATGAATACACCGTAATCCATGACAACCAAACTCTGCTGTGATAAAATGTAAATATGTATTTGCTTAGTCCTCCTTTGTCATTATTTACTATGAACAACATGTGTATTTGGACTCTAGTTTAACAAATGTCAAATAAAAAAGCTTGCATACAGACAGAAATACCTCTTCCTAATACCCTCTAATTATGTTGACTGTTTTACCCCCCACAATCAATACAGCTTGGACAAACTCTAATCTCTTTCCCCCACGCTGGATTCTTAGCCCTGGACGGTTGTACTCGCAGCCGGCAACCTCTGACCCCAACCTGCCACACATCCACCCCCCAGGGGACTGTCATGGCTCTGCTTCTCTTTGTACTACATGCTCCTCCACATCCCAATGACAGGCCCCATAAACCACCTTGGAAAACAAGATAGCCCGGCGCCCTGCTCACTGGAAGGCCTGTGGGATTGCCGTCAGAAAGCGAACAAGGGGCACCGGTCTGGTCATGTGTTGATCAATAATGTACTCTAATCACCATCGCAATACCTGTCACCTCTGTTTCTGAGAAGACAACAGAATAAATAGCCCAGCCTGGATTTGTTGCTCCCGATGATGGATAATGGGAGATAACGTCGCATGGCAACTGTTCTGAAGCGTTCACACACCGAAGGGTCTCCGGCACGAGCAATTCCTACTCTGAGCCAGGATGTGTATTCCTTTATTGACAGACTGTCATTGTAAACATCCTCCTATAGCTCAAACTGACAATAAAGCAAATGAAATGTTTCTTTTCTCTTCATGCACTCGTTTTAGTTTTGTGCACAGAAGCCATGACAAAAACTGTGCACACTATATTCCCCTTCGCTGCTGCTGTCAACATAGAGATCGCCTGACATTACAACACACTCAATTAATATCTGAGGCTTCGGCTGGATAAATATAATAAGTACTCTTTCTACATGCGGGCTGATTTGTGCAGCTGGTCACGGCATGAATCATTCTGTCCACCATCTGCGGATAAACAATTCATGCGCTTTGAAAGCAATGTAGGCATCGGAGACCTTGAAAGAAAAAAAAAGTCATTTATATTTAAAAGTCTTGAATACTTAAATGCAGGTTACATCATGCAGAGGCTGAATTCTCCATGTTTACAAAAGAGAAAACACACAATGTCTTTGACTACAGTGAAAAGCCAGGTGGAAGGCAATCTAAAAACACACATCTCAAAATCATTTCCGAGCTGCATCCCACCTGTCCTTCAGTGGTGTTTATCGAGTGTAAACAACTGCCACCAAGCATGTGAATATAGAGAAAGAATACCCAAAACACAAAAATGTCAAACAGCCGTACATCTAGAGCAAATCAAAACGGACGAGCCAAAGCAGAACATTTAGCCTCCTGTGGCTCTGTCTGCCTCAGAAAAATCAGTAACGGCCAACCATGGTAATGCTGGAGGGACTGCCTGCTGTCAGCCTGAGACGAGCACTCACAGTTTCTACCACGGGTTCCACGTGTTCTGACTCGCTGTACCCAAAATGAGCTTTTAGCTGCCCGCCTGTCGGACAGACGAGAACACCCTGTTTAAGAGCTGACAAAGAACTGGACCCCCAGCAGGAGACGAGAGGAGAGGCAAACATGGATTACTCCCAACATTGCTTTTACTGCACTAAGACTCGAGAGATATTTTGGGCTATTTAAGACAGAATGATATTTCCATTTGTCAGTTTGTCCTTATTAAAGAATCATTTGATTAAAGTAGGTCAACAGGAAAATCAAAAGTCGAAAGTATACAGCCATGCTAGCTTTGAGCTAAATGCTAATGGCAGCATGCTGAGATGCTCTTAACAACACCATGCTGATGCTTAAGATGTATTATGCTCACCTTAGCTCGTTAGCATGCTAGCATTTGTAAATTAGCAATTAAAACAAACACAGAGGCTGACAGGACACTTGGTTATGTAGGGTTTTTGGGGGGGTAAAGTGTTGTTACTGTTCATCTTGTGGGGCCCAGGGAAGTGTGAAACCAAATTTCATAGCAAAAACTTTAGAGAAATTTCTCTCAAAACCATTGATGAACCTAATGGTTGTGTAGACTGTATCCTCTGGGGATCATGAATGTCTGTACAAACCCAACGAACCATCTCATACTGCTCAAAATCTAGGTACATGTCATTATATATAACGGTTAAGGTATAGTAGAGTAAATTCAATGAATCAGTGGTTTTAAATAACCATACGGAGCTTCATCGCATTTGATTATGTAGGCTACTCCTTTCAGCCGCACCACATATTACCACACATTCATTTATCATAACATATTTGGACTAGCATTTCAAGTGTACCATGTTTTATACCAGCCTGACAAAAAAAAAACTAAAATAAAATCATACAAATTAATAACAGAGTAAAAAAGACACAGTTTTCCACAGGTTTTGCTTATATTTCATTTCAAAAAGCTGACAAAATACTGTACAAAAGGCACATAAGTTCTTCCTCCTCCTGGTTCAGGTTCCCTTGCATGGCAGCTGGAAATGCAAGATCACCATATGGCGAGTCCAAGGGACAAGATTAGTAGCGCGGTAGAAACCTTATTGCAGAACCTCTGGTCAGTTCTACTTTTGAATGGTTTATATTGTCATATCACCAGGTTAAATCAAAACCATACACATAAAAGGTAAAACCAACAGACCTTAGTACACTTCCAAACTGGCTCAAACAGAACTTTTGCAGTAAATAAAGAAAAGGAACGCCACTCATGACAAATTCCACTATATTGAACATTAGTAAAACACGCTCTCAGAGTGATTGGAAAGTATGTCATTATTAAATATCCTTTGTTGTTCAAACAGCTGCACCGAATTCAGATTTGCCAAGGAGAATGTATTCCTTGACAACTCCATTAAATTAATTAGCATGGATTAAAAACAATGGAAGCAGAAGCAGGGACTGGAACCCCTGTTGTTTTTAATAAAAGCCAAGTTGTACAGACTTCTTTCTAATGAAGGCAAAGGAGCGCACGTCTGTTCTCTTTGTGATGTGCATGGAAATGGCTTGCATAATTCCACTAACGAAAGTCTGCCGTTTAATTAAAGACAAAAAAAATACAACTGCCTCTTTTTCCCCTTTTATGACGGTTGAAAGGGTTTATAAAAGTATTGTTAATGAGCTCTAAATGGCCACGAAGGCCATTTTGGAGTTGAAGGAAAAAAAGGAAAGAAGTCACTGCCATGGCCGGTGAACGCCGCCAGGTAAAAGCCTCGAGGACCAATTACTGAGCGGGTCAGCTCACAGCAAGACACACAAAGGATGAGAGTCACACACACACACACACACACAAGTATCAGCACACCCTGCTAGTAGCTTAGGGGGACTTTTTTTATGAGCTGCTGTGTGGCCAAAGCACCAGAAGACCTGTTTCTGCGGGCAGTAATGTGCTGTGCTCAGATCTGCTCTGAACAGGCAGTTCGGAGCCAAATGGCCACGGGAAATATCTTCAAAACTCCCGACCGCAGTGGATGATAAGGAGGCTTTGTGTTTCAGAGCAGAGAGACTGTTTATGCTCTCTAATTGGGCTGCAGTCTTTAATTTCATCTCTCCCAGCTCGAGCAGTGTTTTACTAACAATTCGTTCTTAACGGTGCAATCCTTCCGAGTCTTGTACGCCACCCGTAAACCCCCCCTACTTCCCCATCCTTCTGCTCAAGGACAGCAGGGAATACGATAAAGCAGGGCAGGGGGGAAAAAAAGGACAGAAACAATGATGGCTTGAAAACCAAAGGGTAGAAAGGGGCTCCGAGGAAGAAATGGGAAAATGTAGAGAGTTAATAGAGGTTGAGAGGAGGGATTATGAAAGAACAGAAGAGAACAAATGAATTCCACACTGTCCATTATACCAGACGCTCTGTGGTGCAGTGCCACAAGCCAAATGCCCTATTTATCCCGGGCATAATTACACGGCAATGAGGCCCTGCTGATGCCCGATGCGAGGTTAAGTCGATAGGTGACCCAGATTTAAAGCAGCCGTGTCCTGTAATGGCATCTGCAGTCAAAGAGCCTTGCCTGGATTCCAATAACCCATCTCATCTGTCATAATAAAAATGTTGCTTGCAATTTGCGCTGCCCACTCTCTCCCTCGCTCCCCGCCTCTCATGTTCCCTATCCTCACCCCCTCTCTCTCTCTCTGACTCACTTTGTCACCTACACACTTGTGTGGACACACACAGCGGTTCAGTGCTAATACTTTATGTCACTGGGCTCGTATCGATTCCGGAAGAGTATCCACCGATTTAATTACCCAAGCTGCGTATAAAATACCCCACCGACCAATCATTATGCTCCGAGCAACACGAGCCAGCGAGGCTTGAGGTATCTTGCCTAACAATCCTGTTAAAGCATAAAGCTTTTAGTGCTTTTGACCACACTCCAGAACCACTTGTATCCTTGACCTCTTGTCTCTTTCTTTTTGCTCGCTCTCCGCTCCCTCTGCCTGCCCTTTATGTCCTCGTCCACAAACCTTTTCTCTGTCCAACGATTGTTTCCTTCTTTGTTATGATTCAGTCACATCAAAGAACTCCTCTGGTATTAGTTTAGTCATTTTGCTTTGTGGAAAAGGCAGCGGTTGGATATAGTGAAGAACATTACCTCCAAGTACTGTTGTTAAGTTCAATTTGAAGTACTGTGAGGGATAGAAAATCTCTGTGGAGGGAACTTTGGGATTTTAGCCTTTGCAGACCACCCCAAAAAACCTAAAAAAGGAATGTAAATTGAGTATTTTTACCAGAATATTTTGATGATTTTAATGTAGGCTTTCAATGGTAACAGTATGTTTTAGTTACAATTGAGTATAGGTACTTTTACTTGAGTTAAAACACCTGAGTACTTCTTCCATCTTTGGGAGAATGGTTCTCCACTTGTCATAAAATGTACTCAACCTCTGGCCTTGGGGCTCTGGATGGAGCTTTTAGAGAATGACAAAGTACACGTACGAGGGGAAGAGGATCTGACCAAAGATTACGTTGAGTAGCATTAAGGCAACTGGAGGACAGTGTTGTTTTTTATGAGCTTTAGCGATTTAAGGAACTGAAAATATTTGCCGGCCTCTGCTGTGTTTTTGACCTTCCGTTTCCCTTTATCTGTCTCTTGAGAGTCCCTCAACTCAATGACATTGGAAAGCTGAATTGCTGGAGTGGACCTTCAAGCCCAAAAAAAAGCCTTGAATGTTGTGATTAAACAGTAGGATTCCAGAAGAGAAATTAACTTATTCTAACATATCTGTTGTCCTTCAGTGTGCTCCTTTTGATGCTTTTAAAAATAAGTTATGACTCGCTGAAGAGCTGCCAAAAGTTGATCTAAGTCTTGAGTCATTTCTGTCACTTAACTTGATTTTTTAAGATCTATTTTAGATACAGGATTTATAGATGTAATTGTATTAAGTCTGGCATTCTTTCCTGCTGCCACTCTTCGTTGTAGCTGGATTGGTCAGAAATGAGCTATAAAGACAAAGGAACATGACTCAGAGGGAAGCATTATGTAAGGAAAAGAGCTCAAAGCCTTACGCAACCGCCCACACTGACCTACAGCAGTCAGAACAAAGAAGTTGAAGGAAAAATATGTGTCCAAATATCATTACCTGAAATGCAGGAAAACAACCCAATTGAATCTTATTTACCACAACTTTATCCCCGAGGTGATGGCTGTGCAATTTATCAGCCCGTCTGAGATGAAAGACAAAAGGAAAGTGACATTTGTGCTGTTGATTTTCATTTCTGTGTAATGAGTTGACCCGTATGTCTCCATTTGAATACATTGTGAAGGCTGTCTCTCCAGGGCCAGTGAGGGAAGGCGCATACAAACACATTCTTGCTGTTCTGCATCGGTCTCAACCCGTTCCCCTTTCTGTTGACGTAGATCATTTGGTTGTGACATTGTGATTGAAGAATGTGTGATAAATGTGATAAAGTATCTCAAATCAGCGCCGTTATAGTTTCACTGATTGACAATTCAAATAGGCCTCTTTGATGATTCAGACTCACTTTAAAGACGCTCCTCCTGACTCACCTAATACGACAAAATTATACTTAATACGATGCTACTATCAGGTTTTCTAACAAAAGTGCTCACGATTCTGCAAAAATCAGTTTCACTAAATACCCAGATTGTTCAAGAAGTTGTAATTATTTCTACGTGCTAATTATTAAGTTTTATAAACACCTCAAAAATATGTTTTCCTTGTTTTTAAGTCATCAGTGTTGGTACCTATCCTTCCTTATCTGGATTAAGAGCTATTTAAGTCTACAAAAAGGTTATGGAACAATGCAAAAGACGTATGTCCAGTAAATCTATAAAAACAATGATTCAAATAACTAAATGCAATATGAAAAGGGACACCAAGGGACAGCCAGTGACTACCATAGAGGTGCATTTAGCAGCTAAAGAGTCAGATATTTATCCTAGGAGTCAGTAAAGACCCATGTTGCTCTGCAACTGCTGGATGTGTAAATAAGTTCCCCATTTCCTCTTAAAATGTGATTATACGTCATAGTTACACCCACAGCTTGTTTCCACTGCTCCCAAGTGGCCCATAGAAAATCAGGTCTAATGCTGCCGTTTAATGGTCAGCATCATATATTTATTTAATGCTGACCATTTTGGCGGGGGTTTCATTAAACTGGCTGATACTGTGACAGAGGAATGGCTTCGAGCGTTACCAGGAACACTAAGCTTCAGGGGCCAATTTACTGTCATTTGACATCTGACAACGGTCCCCGTCCGCTGTAAGATGCAAAGTCATCACTGGCTAATTGGGCTGCAAACGGTAAGAAAGCTTATTAGGATCTATTGTCTAATGTGGACAGCCAGTGTTCACCGAGCTAGCCAAGCTGTGTTTGCGAAATCACTCCCATCAATCTCTCCTGAAACTCCACAGTACGGTATGTGTAGCAGGGAGAGGACAAGAGGAGAAGCACGGCCAAGTGGAGGTGGAGAATGAGGGAGGAGGAAGTGAAATGGAGTATCCTCATGTTGGATGCAAACCTTTGGAGGCTGCTTTAAACTGAATGGTGATTTTTACGGAATCCCAATATAGCTTTTAGCATGTAAATGAACACCGGAGTCTTTATGTGTGCATCCCACGCCTGCATCTTCATTTTTCTACATCAACATTAAGGTATTCCCGTGTGTTTCCCTGTCGTTTAAGGAAACAACATGCAGATCCAGCTTAATGCATTGCTAGAGAAAACCCAGGCTGAAAGAACAGATGTTAAAAACACAGAGGGACACCAATCTGCCAATCAAAAGTAAGGCAGTATTTCCCTCCCTCTGTTTCCCAGCAGTCAGTCTTTGCCATGCAGCGCTGGGGGAGTCATTGTTTGTGCCCATTATAAAAAGTTCCGGCCCTCACTAAGCAAAAACAACGCTCCTCAATCTTGACAGCAAATCTTTACTAAAAGCATAAAATAGGAAACCTTTGTTCCTGCACAAATGCCAAAATTATGCCAAACTCATGAGTAATGGAGGCAGGTTGCAGGACCCTGTCACTCTTTGATCAAATCCATTTTAAATGGTTGGCGGAGCAAAAGAAGGCTTTATTGGTGCATATTGAATAGTAAATGTGGTATTTGTTCTATTAAAACAGGGGTTAATTGGCCTGTCAGACCCTGGTGCTGACTTTGTTACAAAGCAAAGATTGTGCTGAGTCATGCCAGGCCATAACATTCACTCTATTCCCAATAAAATCTTTGACCTTTAAAAAAAGTAAGGACAATCACAGAGTAAACACTTCCTCTTTTTTTTAATGTAAATGTACAACAAACAGTGCTGCAGTCAGTTGTTCTTGACAAAGCAAGCCGTTTCACCTCGCTCATCCTTCTCTGCCTATTCAGCATGTGAGGAGGGGGGACAGCGATAAATCAAATTCCCCAATCCTGCTGCAGTGCTCCACAGGTCCAGGAGGACAGTGTCCACTTCCTTACATTAATCTTTTAATGGACTCTCCTTCCTTCTCTTTGGCAGCTGCACTTCCCCCGACAGGTCAGCAACGATTGCCGGGGTCATTAGTCCTCTGATAGGCTGAACGATAAGATCAGCAACAACGGGGACAAGGTGTGGGAGAGACAGCGCTGAGCTGGCTACACGGCTCCGGGTTAAAGAGGAGAGTCGTCTCTGCAAGGTCGTTTCCAGAGAGGGGGAGACAGCTGGAGTAAATTTAGCTCTGAAGAGCAGTGTCTGGGCTTGTGTTGCAGTGCTTCATTGTAGATAGATACTGTATGAAATGCTTTAAATAATTATTCTTCAGTGAAAGCCGTGTTACACTGTGGGGAAAGTTTGGATAGAAACTGAATAGATTCAAAGCCTTTCAGTCTGCGGCAGAATACTTAATGCATTAACTTTTCAAATCTGCAGTGCTGGCCTGCAGATGAAGGTCGTCTTTGAATTGTATGACTGAGTTCTCTGGTTCAGATCACAGCGGATAAGGCTTGAAAAGGCCAGATTTTTCTCTTAATGAGCCCAGAGGACAGCTTTTCATAAAAACAAAAAGGAAGAGATAAGAGGAAGGATGTTTGTTCTCCAGGAGAAGCTCTCCGGCTCGTCTTCTGATACAGTTTTCACAGTCGACCGCAGCCCAGTTAAAATTAACTGCACACACAAACAGCTCAATCCATATTGTCCGAGGGGAACAAATGGGCTGCAGTTGATGGGTTGATAGTGGATAAATGTATTCCTTAATCTACACTGGGTTGTAAGGGTAACTGGGTAAATGTGGCCCACTACTCACAACAAGTCCCTTGAGAGATTTTACCAATTGCCATTTCAGAAATTAATTCAGTGACCTACAGTAATGTGGATTTCATTTGCACACTATTTGCTGCCAGACAATTGTGTGTGTTCTGTATTTCCTCCGCCACTAAAGCAGTTGAAAGTATGACAAACATCCAAAAATGGACACATGCCAGCCAACAGAGTGTATGAATGATCTGTCAGTCCCTGGGCTTTAGGGCGGTGCATGCCGAATGTTTATCTGGTTGTTTAAAGCTTTTCTATCTGGGCAGTATTGGAATGTGACGCAGTAGATTTATAATGCTCAAGTAGTAACCACGTACATTTATTTAAGTACTATACATAAAGCTGGTGCAACTAAAGAGAAACAGTAAGCAAACAAAGCTCATGACTATTGTTAGTATTCACAGATGTTCGATTTAGGATATTCCTTTCTGCTTAGCTTTGTGAAAGACTGGGTCTGGGTCCGTATATAGACAGGCAGTTAAGTCGACCAATCATATCACGCAGGACGAATAAAAAATAATTGGAAGGTCGTATTACCAGCCAGCAAAGGGACAGATGCCGACATTCTACTTTCAGGCCAGAGCATTTTAATTATTGATTGCTGTCGGGATGTAAATACAGTTTTAACAGATTCAAAAAAATAATATCAATAGTGAAAATCCCGCTCCCCCCAGCTTTAATTGTCAATTTGACGCAGTGTACTTCTTTGAATATTTACATTTTATTCCACCTGTTTTCAGAAGTAAACACAACTTTTATTGGAAACTAGTTATATTGTAGAATAATTATAATGATGCTTCATTACATTACACAAGAAGGTACAATTATTTTCCTTTGACAAACTTCAGTTGATAACTAATAATAAGACATATTTAATAGTTGTAAACAAATAGTTAAATGATCCCTTTCACCATTCCATGTGACATACACATGTTTTAATTAAATGTCTGCCATAGGGTTCAACGTATTTACCCAGCATAAAAACAGACATGCAGCTTTTATGTAGACTCCATCCAAACTTAAATTCTGAAATTAGTTTTGCTAACTCCTCCCTTCCTCTGAATCAAGAATTTGCACAATGTCACCACATGCAGTTATTAATTGCCTCCAGATAAGGGAAGCAGCATGCGACCTAAACACGTCTTTTTGCACAAGATAACATTTATAAAGAATCTGATGATGTGCCTTCTTTTCCCCGAGTAATTATACTATAGCAAATAACCAAATTATGATATGGTTTCTATAAAAGCCAACCCAAAACCGCGCACACACACAACACACGAGTCAGATTTAGTAAGCAGCGTGGGCTGTTGAACCGTCACAGCTCGCTCTCATGTTATTATTTTAGAAGACACAAAACACTTGGACTGATTAGTTCTGGGAATAAATGATCTCTAATTAGGCTAAGTGCTTCAGTGGGAATATTTTAAAGGAAGAGAAGTCCTGAATGCTTTAAACACAGAAGTATGTTCTGTTTCTTGTGATAGTGAGAGGCAGAGAGACGGAGAGGGGCTGTGTGGGCGGTGTGGTGTGTGTAGTATTCAAATTAACTTCCTTTTGTAGTTTGCTTAATAAAGCATGAATGGCTCAACTTAAAAACTTATTGTGAAAGTGTGGGATTGGTAAGACGGAAAGTTTGAGGATTTGAACATCAGAAATGATGTAATAAAAAGGGCAGATAATATATACTACCTGGGAGATCAGCTTTCTCTCACATTGAATCACTAATTCCTGTGAATGAAAAAGACTGAATTCCTTTAATAATTAATTATGCTCAATTTAATCTTGGAAATCAATGCCTGGGATAATACACAGGAGCGATTTAACAGTAGTGCTTTGTACTGGCACGGGTTTGGGAATACGATACATACAGTGTCATTTTACACGGGTTATGATTGGATATGCTACGACATATTGTGTTACTGTTGGCAAAGCGTTGTTTGAGGGATGTTTTTAAAGTAAACACTATATGGAAAAAGTCCTAAATAAAACGAGTTTGAGTTTTTCTGTGCAATTAGAACATTGGGATGCATCTATTTTGCTTCGAACATTAAAGCACTACGAAAGAGGGCACATATGAATGCAATTAAAATAGAGTATTGAATCAGTTATTCCTTGCAGATTCATTAACATAAATAGTGTTTTTGAAAGTATCTCAAAACATTACATCACCATTTTAATAAAACGTTCTAACCTACATTGAGTTTTGCATCGACAGTTGCCTATAGATAACAAACCCTCCAAAGTTAACGTGTCCGACCTCTGACCTTCTGGAGCTCCAGAAGTTTAAAAATCTGCCCACTCCACAGCGCTGACTGCTTCTTATCAACACATCCAAGAAAAGACTTTATGTGGAATAGAAAAGGTGGATGTTAAGAGACCTGAATTTCTTACCAAACAGCTTATACTTTGAATGCACCGATTCAAGGACAGAAACAAGAGAAAGGACGTGCTGAGTATATGACTTGAGAACAGTATACCATACAACCATATGAATAGGAATTTTGAGAACGTATATGTCAGGGTCCACCATAGAAAAGACCTGATCATGGTAGGATTTCAGTTCCAAGTTTCCAGCTCCAGGCTGTTTGGAAGAGACAATAAACCATCAAGTTTTTTTGTCTGTATAAAAAACTTGCAATTCCGTTAAAATCCTGCATTAACAAGATTCTTTTTACTCTGATTGGATCACAAGTGACTAAACCGTGAGAACAATCCGTCCCAGAATACTGGAAACAACACTAAAGGCTTTTCCTGTTGCTTCTAATAGCACACGGCGTAAATAGCTGTCTCAGCAAGCCCGTGCTTTGCCAGCCTGTGATTTCTAAGGAAGCTTCCATTACACATCAAAGCGAGTGAGGGTGATTTATTTATCTTGTAAACACATGCGCATTACTAATTACGCCGCGCATCACCTTAAAAGAATTCCACCTCCATCAAAGTCACGACTGTTCGATAGAGAATGATTTCCCCTCTTTTCTTCTATTCTCTCGCCAGGACGGGATTAAAAGCTGGTTATCGCTCAATTCCTTTAATGTCGCCTCTCTCACCGCTGCCTGTTTCGAGCTAATTAAATTCTTCCAGGGCGACGCTGTATTGGTTGGCTGACAGGTAACATTATAAAGCGTGACCTTCCTGCTGTTGTTATCCTTCTGACAGCTTAGATATCCTGCTGCTGGGGAGCCGTGGGTTGAGGACAGTCCCCAACTTTTCACGCACGAGATACACCTTTCAAGTCGCGTCAAGTCACAATGTGTTTGTTAAGCAAATTAAATACAAATAAACTTGTTGGGATTTACATGAAATTGACAATAAGCTATTTTAGTGTCTGTCTTTGCATGCATATAATATACAAACATGAATATAGAGGACAAAATCTCAGCCTCAATAAGGTATTTCTAGATTGCTGACAGAATTGAGTAGGAGGCAAAAGGAGCTGCTGTAGAAGCTTCCATAACAAGCCAGGCGCGCGCGTGTGTGTGTGTGTGTGTGTGTGTGTGTGTGTGTGTGTGTGTGTGTGTGTGTGTGTTGTTACAACATGGTTTCTCTGTTGGTTACTCAAAACCTAAACAAGAAAAGCAGGAAAACACTGATAGGTAACTTATCCAAAAACAAGTGCTGTGAATTAAAATGCAATTGCATTAAAGACAATACAAATGTGCACCTACTCCCGCCTGACTGAACCACTCCATTGGACTCCTTTTGTTTACTTTTGCAAAATAGTGACATCACTACGTAACACTCGTGCTTCTACTGGCTAGCGCTCCAATACATTGTACGTGGGGGGGGGTATCCTAGCATTTGGCCAATCACAACAGAGCTGGCCACCTAAAAATAAAGCACTATATAAACATCTGTATGTAGACAACTCACAACCGTGGCACAAAACACACATGTGAAGCGTAATAGGGCCTCTTTACCAGGTTCAAGATTCATCGTGCCAGTTAACGTTGAGTTCCCAACCAAAAACCTCATGTTTCCACACCTACATCATCACCATTACCTCCGTCGACACCCATGCTGGAGTGTTTTCACAGCGATCTCCCCCCTGCCTCCTCCTCGTCGTGAGTGTTTGTGTTTCGGCTTGCCTGTGTCAGTGTTTAATGCATGAGTCCAATGTGTGAGGACAAGCGAGCTCCATGTTCAATTGTCCGTTCACCGAGCTCAGCGGGGTGTGAGGGCCCTGCGGCCAGACAACCCAACACTCTGACCGGTTGTCAGACTTCATTTCAGATCCTCAAATAATGTCTTGTTGTGCTGCTGTTTGCCAACAAAAGACCAGAATTTTAAGAGTGGTTATTTCGAGACGGGTGGAAGGAGAGTTCTGACTTGAAAAGTACACGTTGTTGAGATCCCTTAACATTTTTGGTAATGGTCTTTTCCAATACCAAAAATAAAAACCTTGCAGATCCTGACTTTGCATATTCCAATTTCCTTGGTTATACACCTATAATTGTGATGATTGTGTAAGTTAATACACACAGATTCACCAACATGATATGTATGCAGGTTTTTAAGAAGACTGTTCAAGAAATATTTGAGTTCGTACATGTCCATTAAGTGGAACTACAGGATAAAAAGGAAGGGAATCTGAGTGGTCTCCTCAATAAGAAGCTCCTCCTGAAGACAAACAGGCTGGAGCCGAGCATTCACATTATTTTAAAAAGTAACTTGTGAACCTGATGACTCGGTGTGACTGCTGGGTGAAGAGCGAAGAGGACAGAGTGGCATGCACAATGACGCAAA